>NC_054382.1:32677451-33008701 GCF_017654675.1 Xenopus laevis | reverse complement strand
TTGTGAGATTTGGCCCTTCTCACTTATATCATTTATTCACCAGTACTTCACCCTTAAGCTTAAAAAATACAATTTCCTTAAAGAGTATAAGATATTTTTATTCAAGTTCATAGTGTCATATTTAAGTTTCCTTATCTTAAAATGAGCACAAGCTTTCTCTTTTTTTCTGCTATAATCTCCTCCATAGATCTTAAATTCTCACTCACATTATACCAAACATCTACATTAATAAAATCCTTTGCTTTTGACTTAACAGTTACCATACTTCTTGCTGAATGCAGCATTTAGTCAGTGGATCTGAGATTTCTCTTGAGGTATGTGTGCCATATAATATAGATATACTGATAGTATTGTTTCACCTGTGAAAACACCTCCAGCATAAGTCTGTGGTGCCATATAATACCATCTTGAGATAATTTTTTATCCTGATTCATATAATCTTATAACAGAAAAAGCAGGAAGTAGTGTTCTAGCTATTATGTCAGGCATCCAGTCACTCCAGCCTTTATACATTACATTTTTGGCTAACTAACTTTATAGAAAATTGTTTTATTTTGCACAGAAAAACTATTAGAAACTTGTTTTATTTTGCACAGACTATCTATTTACTTAGATTTTATTTTTACACAGAATTTTTCCTTTAAGCTTTAGTTCTCCTTTAATGCAAACCTTTGCTTAGCGATGGTATATTCACCAGCAAATGATTTTACACATTCACAAAAACACCATTTGAAACATCTTTTTACATCCCCCTTTTGTGTTTTTCTGTCAGTGGACCTTTTGGGTTGCAGACTGGAAACAGACAGGCTAATAACTGAAAAACGATACACACATTAAAATGTGAACTTCCTGTTTTATTCATATTATACTGTATATATCTTCCTAGTTTGAGTGGGACCCAGCAACCAAATAACATTTTAAATTCCAGGCTAAAGACCTTTAGGACAATATTTTACTCCACCTCACCCCTTTAAAACCAATCACAATAGGGCATGGAGCATAAAATGTGTTCAGTGAAGTTACATAGTTAAATCGGTTTAAAAAAAGAAAGTCCATCATGTTCTACCCCTCCAAATGAAACCCAGCATCCATACACATACACACACTCCCACTGACCCCTGTATACACTCACATAAATTATATATGCCCATATCTATACTAACTATAGGGTTTAGTATCACAATAGCCTTTGATGTTATGTCTGTCCAAGAAATCATCCAAGCCATTCTTAAAGGCATTAACAGAATCAGCCATCACAATATCACCCGGCAGTGCATTCCACAACCTCACTGTCCTGACTGTGAAGAACCCCCTACGTTGCTTCAAATGAAAGTTCTTTTCTTCTAGTCTGAAGGGGTGGCCTCTGGTACGGTGATCCACTTTATGGGTAAAAAGGTCCCCTATTATTTGTCTATAATGTCCTCTAATGTACTTGTAAAGTGTAATCATGTCCCCTCGCAAGTGCCTTTTTTTCCAACTTCTCTCTTTTTTATTTTTCAATAATAGATACATAGCAAGATATCGGATAAGTGCCTTTTTTTCCAGAGAAAACAACCCCAACCTTGACAGTCTACCCTCATAATTGATATCTTCCATCCCTCTAACCAGTTTAGTTGCACTCTCTGCACTCTCTCCAGCTCATTTATATCCCTCTTAAAACTGGAGCCCAAAACTGCACTGCATACTCCAGATGAGGCCTTACCAGAGACCTATAAAGAGGCATAATTATGTTTTTATCCCTTGAGTTTATGCCCTTTTTTATGCAAGTACTTTGCTTTAGTGGCCACAGAATGAAGTAAATCTATATTAACTAAAAAAAAAAACTGTGTGTGTGTGTGTGTGTGTGTGTGTGTGTATGTATATATATATATATATATATATATATATATAAAGGATCCCTGTGTGCAACAGCATCTTCCTATTTTGTCTATATAATATTCTGTTGGCATATGGCTACAGCAAAAAAAAAAAAAAAATATATATATATATAGCTTTCCAGAGGAGACTGAGTGCACACTGGGAACCCTTGGATAGGTTATTTTAAAACCATAATTTTATTTTAAGTTAATTTTTTAACGTCTTTAGGATAACATATTTTTACCTTTTGTATTATACATTCTGTGCTTTTTCACAGGACTTTTTTCTATGCTCTTTTCTAATCACATGGGCAACAATGCATATGCTGGTGATTGGTCTCTTCTATAAATTCACATGACTCCATCTGGTGAACGTGATAGGGTGAGTGTCCTTCTTTATCTATTTAAAGTGTTGATTTTAAACATTCATGGTCTTGAAAAAGGTCCTAGAGGTGGACTGAAACTTCGGCCTGTTTTTAATTAACTTAAATAAAATTATGGTTTTAAAATAACCTATCCAAGGGTTCCCAGTGTGCACTCATTCTCCTCTGGAAAGCTATTGATAATACATATTTGAGTAGCACCTGGGTATTTTGTTCAGTTCAGTGGTGTGCGGATAAAACTAATTTTATATATATATATATTTATATATATATATATATATATATATATATATATATATATATATATATATATATATATATATATATATACCAAATGAAAAGGAACGCACAACCATAAAGAAGACCTGAAGGCTGGGTGCCAGTCTTTTAAATATATAAATAATCCCTTCGTTGACGGCACTCCATATTCAAGGAAAAAACAGCAGCACACCGGATCCAATTGAAGTAATATATAAAAATTCAAACTTCTATTAAGCCCATATGCAAAGGCAACGTTTCGAGCCCAACCGGCCCTTTATCAAGCTTGATAAAGGGCCGGTTGGGCTCGAAACGTTGCCTTTGCATATGGGCTTAATAAAAGTTTGAATTTTTATATATTACTTCAATTGGATCCGGTGTGCTGCTGTTTTTTCCTTGAATGATATTTTGGCCCAAGGACGGGAGTGGGTCTCACAGTTCAGCACCTGGCACTGCGAAAGCGGATATTGGAGGGGTGAGCACTCTAATTTTGTGATTGATTGGCACTCCATATTCAATCACGATGCAGACAAATAAATCAGTTCATGTAGGTTTATTAGGTGGACCAACATTTCGATTCCACACAGGAATCTTCGTCAGGGTGAGAGTGCCAAACACAGACAGCCAATTTAAACAAACAAAATGGTGCCAAAATTCTGTTGCTAGGGAGCCTAGCAACACGAGTGTGAGGAAAAAAGGGTTAGGCGTGAAGTGAAAAGGAGAGAGAAAGTCACGCAGTACCATCCAGACCCCCCTTACCTGAAATCGCAACACTAGTAGGACAGCCTGTACAGTATGCTGCAAGAAACCTGGATTACTCGTCCGACGTCCCTATGGAGGTAAGCGGACAACTCAGAAGTGTCAGGCAGGTTGCGTGAGTGAGGTGCTTCCCCCGTTGCTAGGCAACCACTGCTGCTTCTCAATCTCCATGCACAGCAGAGTCTATTTCCCACCAGAGCCGGTAACAGCGTCGCAGCGCAAAGCGCAGGAAGCTAGAGCTGGTGACTGGCTGTACTCTATGCATGACCCTAGTGCAGAGGGAGATCTATAGGGTATGGGTTCCAATACGTCACTGGTACCGTTCAGCGGTATCAATGCAAATCTGTTTTCCATGTCTTTTGGCTCGGTATCCTAGGGGGTGGTATAAAGTGAGTATATCTCACGTGCATCTGTAATCTCACATATAGGGACTAGGGTAACATCCAGCGCAATGAACTATTATGTCAAAGGAGCATACTGCTTAGCTATATATCCCAATTTTAGCCAAGGGTGACATCACCCATATGGCATGCTAAGGGTTACTCCTGCTACCCACTAAGCTAAGGGGGGCATTGAGGCGGTACAATCAGGCGTGCAAGAATGTAAGAGTAATAAAAGCAATATCTGTGTATCAGAGCATGGTGCTGTATAGGACGTAACAAGACAGTAAGGAGCTGGTATGTCTATGCATATTGGTATATATCAAACAAAAATAAATGTTAGAGGCAAAAGAGAGAGAGCAGAGATTCTATATCCTGGAAGGGGTAAATAGTCAGGGGATATGGCAACATAGTCTGTGAGTCAGCAGGCGGACTTCGATAGGAACAATAGTCATTAGGCGGTCCTTATACAAAACAGCCAAGAGGAAGTGTTTCATTAAGGCCACGTGGGGCTACAGTATCCAGTTTGTAGATCCATCTGGATTCCATCCTTAGTAGCGATTGATCTCTGTTACCACCCCAGTCCAGGTGGGGTTGATGATCTATAGCCATACATCTGAGAGTTGGCAGAGAATGTCCTTTAAGTAGGAAATGTTTGGCTACTGGTTGTATTGCCTTTCCTTCCTTAAGTGCTTTGCTGATAGCGGACCTATGATTTCCAATACGTTCTTTTAAGGTGGTGCAGTTTTTGCCTACATAGTACAGCCCACAGGGACAGGTAATGATGTATACAACGAATGATGATGAACAGCTCAATCTGTGTGTAATCCTGTATCTTTTTTCTGTGTGAGGATGAGGGAAATCAGGGCCAGTGAGGAGGCTTCTGTATGTCACACAGTCCGGGCATTTATAGCAACCCAGTTTTTTTTGTGTAGTGAGCCAATTGATTTAAGTGTTTGCCAATCTGATAAAGTCTGTACGTACTAGTAGATCCCTAAGGTTTCTGTCTCTTCTGTATCCAAACATGGGTTTAGGAGTGCGATGGAAGGAAAGTGATTCATCCATGTTTAACATTGGCCAATGTTTATTGACACTTGTGGTCAGATGTTGAGAAGCTTTGGAATATGTTGTTGAGAAAACCAGTGAGGTATTTGATATATCTTTGGGTTGTTTTGCCATAAGTAGGTCGGACTGTGTGTATTTTAGTGCCCTTTCAAGCTGTTGACATAGCAGGTTCTCTGAGTAACCTCTCTGCAGGAATCTCTCAAACATTTCTTGTAGTTGGTTTGTAGCTGAGTCCCGTGAGCTGTTATTCCTTATCACCTGGAGGAACTGAGAATAGGGAATACCCCTAATTGTAGCAGGCGGGTGATTACTGCTTGCTTGCAAAATAGAGTTACGGTCTGTTGCTTTTCTGAACAGTCTTGTGCTGATATTGGATTCCTCCAGGAATATGTTTAAATCGAGGAAATCTATGTTGTTGTTGAAAGTCATGGTCAGCTTGATCGGAGTATCCAGGCTGTTAAGATGTTGGTGAAAGGAATGTAGTGCCTATTCTGTGTCAGTCCAAATCAGGAAGAGATTGTCTATGTACCGAAAGTAGGTCAATATCGACTTTCCCAATAGTGGGTAGATGTGTGTGCCTTCGAATGCCAGCATAAACAGGTTGGCATATGATGGTGCCAAAGGACTTCCCATAGCCGTCCCCGCCACCTGTAGGTAGTACAGCTTTTCAAAGTGAAAGAAGTTCCTTATTAGGGTTAATTCTAATAGTTGGAGTAAAAATTCAATGGGGGTGTCCGTGGGGGAGAAGTAAGGAGAGCCTTCCTACATGCCCAAATCCCTTGTGCATGCGGTATCACAGTGTAGAGGCTCTTGATGTCCAAGATTGGAGTAGACCCTCGCACACCCGTTCTGTAGGTATATAGCTTTGCTCGGTGCACAGTGAATGGAGGATACGGTGACCTCCTAGTAACTGAAGCGAAAAACCACACTAACACATGAGACTTGTATCTGCAGGGCAAGCCCTTGCAAAACTTTTTACTGCGGTGGTGCAATGTTTCGGGGCTCCGCCCCTTTGTCAAGCATACTACATACAGGTGTAGATGAACAATGAAAAATTTGAAGAATATCAATTTCAATATAAAAATTTCAATACAAAAATTACCAAAATTACCAAAGATACAAAAGATAAATCAGCATCAGAGAGAAGTTTTTAAAAATACTTTGGTTCTTTCGCAAATATTGTACTTGGGTGTCAATATAAATAAACGAAAAATAGTACTTTTGAGTCCATATTGGTAACACAAAGCAGCAAATTCAAAGTCCCAGTGTTGAACACCTCAACTGAAACAATTGTTGCAATTAACCTAAGAGGAAGGTTAAAGTTACAAAAAATATATACAAAGATAAAAAAGGTTAAAAAGTAATCTTACCCTACGTATCAAGGGAAGAAATTTACAGATACCTATCCCTGTAGTTTAGGCAAAGAAATTTTTTTATCTGTAAGGGAAGTAAGAAAGCTTATTAGACACTTATTTTACAAGAAACAGGTCAAATTAAACTCTTCATTTAATCCCCTCGGATATCTTGTTTGCAGTAGCCAAATCCAATAACACTCTCTTTGCGCGAGTAAACGTTTCTTATCATGTCCCTGTTTAGTTGTAATTTTTTCCAAAATTTGCCAACGAATTTGTGCCACCCGGTGCCCATGTTCAAAAAAGTGTTTGGCTAACATGGTCTCTTTTTTATATTTTGTAACCTCAGGTTTAGCCTTTGCATCTACCCCAGTGATTGTAGGTGGATGATAATTACGTATGACAGATTTGTGTTCGTTTAGGCGGACTTTTATAGGACGTGATGTCTGTCCCACGTAAGCAAGTCCGCATGGTAAAAACTTTTGCAAGGGCTTGCCCTGCAGATACAAGTCTCGTGTGCTAGTGTGGTTTTTTCGCTTCTTGATGTCCAAGGTCACCAATAAGCAGTTATGCGGTAGGTCATGTAGTTCAGAGAGTCGCCTGATCACATGGCTTGAGTCCTGTGTATATGAATCCATACTTTGTACAAAAGGCTGTAGATAGTGGTCAATGTAGGTTGCAACAGATTGATATAAAGACCCTATGAACGATATGAACGATATAATGGGTCTTCCTGGTGGAGAGGAGAGAGACTTGTGTACCTATAATGGGGGTATGGAGATATTCTGTGGTGAGGAATCGATGTGTGTTCTGGTCAAGCCACCCAGAGTCCTTTGCCAGGCCTTGTATGGAGTCCAATTCTTTTTTGAATTTAACAGTAGGGTCGCCTGGGAGCAATTTGTAGGTGTTTTCATTTCTATAGAATGTATAGTCTAATAGTACAATCGCTCCCCCTTGTCTTCTGGGCGTATAACCAGATCAGTATCATCTTTCAGGCCCCAATGGGGGCCGAAACGTCGGATTTATGTACACAATAAAAGACATTTTGCACAAACAAGGAAAAGTTGTGCTCACCACTAATTTTTAAAACCATTAGGCGGGGGTGCAATGAGGCTGTGACCACAAAATACATATAGACAAATACAATAGGTCCTCTGCACTCAACCCATTATTAATATATTTTAAGACAGAGACATTTTGTGCATACTGCTACTGAAAAATGCCTTACCCTTTAAACAAAACAGGGATTGTTTGTCCATATATTGCAATATATTTAAGTTGACCAACTACGTCAAAGTCATCCCATATCTGGCCAGTCCTATGCTCAATTTTCATCTGATTCATTAAGAATTCTATTGCTTCATTATACATTTTACAAAGGGACTAAGTTTTACCTGCAACTTACTCGCTGCTTTCAAAGTAAAACTCCCAAACTTGGCTGCCCTTTTATTAGACACCAGTGGGATCACCTGACTATAGCTGGGAAGGGTGGGGGCCGGTATATTTTGGGACTATATATATATATATATATATATATATATATATATATATTTATTAACATAAGGTGTAGACAAATTCTAATATAATATCAAGATGCTAATTTGGACCAGTGGGTAACCCATAGCAGCCAATGAGGCATTTGCATCTGTTGGATTGATAAATGATTATTGCTGATTGGTTGTTATAAGGTACTGCACAAGATACTTTTAAGTGTTCACTTAATGTGCAAGTGTTTTTCGAGGAGTATAATTAAACCTTGTTAAAAATGTATGTTTTCAACACTTGAATGAAACTTGATATCCCTGGGTTCAGAAGCTCATATTGTATATGTTAGGACTCAGTCCCTTGAAACTGGGACATGTCCTTCAACTGCCAGTTAATGCTCAGAGAACTAGTCAGCGTTTGGGCTCCAGAGGCACAATAATTTGTAAATATGTAAACTGAGAAATGTTTCTCAATTAGTATTACTATAGTGAAAGGTATTGTGAAAAATCTACCTTTTTGTCAATAGGTGTCACTCAAGCTCCTCACTGCCCAAGAAATGAGCAGCCATAGTGTTTTATACAGATAAAATCTAGGCCCGTCAAACTGTACAAGCTTGAATGAGGATGTGTAACAACATGGTGTCCATCACCATCTTTGATATCATTTTTTACACAGAGGCTTATGCTAGAGTTTTTTGCTACCTGATGTTTTCCTGTTAATGAATGTGTCAAGCCAGGTCTATGGTGCTGTAAAAAAGGCATCAAAATTAGCATAGGCAATTTGTATGCTGGAGTTTCACATTGGGCTTTACATACACCTACAATAAAATACACAGATTCATAAATGTGCCAGATTTTATGCAGTGATGTTCCACAAGTATGGGAAGCATATTAATACACCATTTTCATTGGCCAATTTGATGTAATTCTTTCTAATGGATAAATTCAGGGTCTGAGATATACACAGCTTTATAAATGTGCCATTTGTTATACACCATATTTTACACCCTTTTGTGGCATAACTGATTATAAATAGTGTAATGTGTAATAGTTTCATCTCTTACACAAGGGAAGGTTCCCTGGATGAAGATATATTGTATATATAGACAGGCACACCTAAGCAGATCACATATAGATAACCTAAGTAATGTTTTGTGAGATGCAAGTCACTGATCCCAATAGGCCTGACTACACTAGCCAGGCCTATCATACTATAGTTCAACCGTCAGTCTGAATCAGTGTTTCTTTCTCAGGTTACTCAAATTAAGTTGGAGAATCACCCTCAGGACCCAAGACTCAATTTAAAACCAGTTAAAATCACCTTGATCAATGACTATTTTCTATTAAAATGAAGTCATAGGATCATGGAGGCCCACTGTAAACACAATGGGGCCTAATTTTGGCTCCTAGCCCACAAATTAAGAATCTCTGGGCCAGATGGAAAGGGTTAATAAACAAATAACCTTTTTATAGAAAACAATACTAGGATATTTAAGGAATTAACTTTGCCACCTGTGTTTGGCAGTTCAGCATGGTACTGCGGGTATGGCTGCATAAGGGCTGTGGAACATATAAAAAAAGCCACCAGAAACGTATTAATAAACATCCCTGTGTCATGCACAAATCAGTCCACTGAAAAGCCCTCTGTATAATGCGCTACTTTTTCTTTGAAAGGCTAACCGGCTTTATACAGTACTACTGTACACTGCTTAATATATAACTATATCAATAAAAATAATATACATTCATTTAATATTTAATAAATGTGTCTCTTATAGTTCAGCAGTTTTACTTTTTGGAATAAAATTCCGAACTGAACGTAAATACATTTAATTTCATTTCATTCTTGATAGGTAATTCTATTGAAGTCAGGTACCCCTCTTACAATTTTACATCCATGTAGCGAGAACAAAAAGACTCCTTTTCAAAACTGGTCATTTTAATATCAGAAATTACTAAATCAAAATTCCCTTTAAAAATAAATTACACAGAGTGTTATACAGAGCCATAAGTGCTGTGAACATCCGCAAATTTACAAAATAATTTTCAGAATTGCTCTTTTATTATTCCTTCACCGTGCAAAGTAAATGCAATACAGAAACTCACTCTTTGATATTACAGATGGGCTACTATTTTTAAATTGCTGCAGAACTGTGCAGAGAGCTGAGGTGCATTTGTCCTTCAGAAATTACACATAAACTAGACACTGAATAAGAAATCAAAGCAGCATCCAGTAATTAAAAAGCACTAATAAGAGTAAGAAAAGCAGCCGCAGCTGATGTTCTGCTGATGAAACTCTACCTTCATATCTGATACACAGTCAATGATGACTATTCATGTGTACCCAACAAAATATGTATCAGCTCTTCACTAAGCTCAGGTTCCAAGAGTTCTATTGGCCTATTAAGAATTATGAAAAATGCCTCATGGGTGTAGAGCAGTGGTTCCCAAACTGTGAGGCGGTGCCTTAGCAGCAGCCGGGGGAGGCCCGGGTTAAGGGTCAGTTAGGGAAAGAGAGAATGCCTGTTTGTACAGATATAGGACCTGTTATCCAGAATGCTTGAGACCTGGGGTTTTCCGGATGACAGACGACTTCTGTAATTTGGATCTTCATCCCTGAGTCTAAATGAAAGTCATGTAAACATTAAATAAACCCAATATGCTTCCAATTAGAATGTATTATATCTTAGTTTGGATCAAGACCAAGGTATTGTTTTATTATTACACAGGAAAAGGAAATCATTTTAAATATTTTGGATAAAATGAAGTCTATGGGAGATGGCCTTTCCATAATTTGGAGCTTTCTGGATAATGGATCCCATACTTGTATTCGTAAAGGCTCCTGGATTTGAGGCTGAAGGGCAGTTTAAAGGAGAACTAAACCATAAAAATGAATATGGCTAAAACTGCCATGTTTTATTTATATAATTTATTGCACCAGCCTAAAGTTTCATAGAGGGCTTGAACTGAGAAAATGTATTTCTAACACTGAGTGAAACAGAGCCAGAAATATTGTGTCCCTTTAGGAGAACTAAACTGTAAATATGAATATTGCTAAAAATGCTATATTTTATATACTGAACTTATTGCACCAGCCTTAAGTTTCAGCTTGTCAATAACAGCAATGATCCAGGACTTCAAACTTGTCACAGGGGGTCACCATCTTGGAAAGTGTCTGTGATACTCACATGCTCAGTGGGCTCTGAGCAGCGGTTGAGAAGCTAAGCTTAGGGGTCGTTGCAAATTATCGAGCAGAAAATAATCAGCCTTATAATGGGGCATTTCTATTCTATGTGTACTGTATATGGTGAGTGGGTCCCTAAGCTCAGTAAGTGACAGCAGCACAGAGCATGTGCAGTGAATCAGCAGCAAAGAAGATGGGGAGCTACTGGGACATCTTTGGAGACACAGATCTTTACTGCGTAAGGGCTGTGGTTGCCTTGGGCTGGTACAGATGCCCAAAACATAATGTACAACATTTCTAGCTTACTTCTTTAGTTTAACTTTCCTTGTCCTTTAAGGACTGAAACATGTTCTAGATATGGAACAATAGCTGAATTATTGATACTGGGATCCTTTTTTATCTGTCTTATTATGAAAGGGGGTTGAAAGGAAATGTTGAACTCAAAGGGAGGTTAGAACCAAAAACACTCTGAAAACCTCTTGTGATGAGTATGTATATTTGGGGGAATTGCCTAGTTCATGTCTAAGGTGAAATTTCCAGATGTGCTATCTAGGGATGCACTGAATCCACGATTCAATTAGGGATTTTGCCTATTTCAGCAGAATTCAGACTGGGTTGAATCCAAATGCCTGTTTATACTTAAATGAATTCTACAAAAGTATGTGAATGTTTTCTTTTGCTGCATGTATGGTTCTTTTCAACCCCCTTTGCCTGGTCTTCCTCGCATTTGGTTCATGATCAGGGATGGGCGAATTTGACCCGTTTCGCTTCGCCAAAAATTCGCTGCCGGCAAAATGTCGCAGACGCCCATTAAAGTCTATGGGCGTCAAAAAAAATTTGTCGCGCGGCGAAATTATTTTGTCGCGCGTCTTTTTTTTTTTTTGACGCACGGCTCCATACAAGTCTATGGGCATCATTTTTTCGGCGAAACGAGGCGAAAAAATTCGCCCATCCCTATTCCCTATTCATGATCCTGCCAAATCCTTCATAAATGATTGGGATTCAACCAAAATAGTGGATTCAGTGCATTCCTAATTATAATGCAATTTCTTTGGTCCACCTGATACCCTGCTATGCAGGACACACCTGTCCTGCATAAAAAAAAAGCTTCTGCACCATATTTGGTAATCTTAATTTTCCACCAGGATTGGACCCTTGCCCTTATATCAATTGGCCATTAAGGAGACATTAAGGGATTTACTCTCTGCTTTCTAACACCACTGTCCCCTCTTGGGAAATGTTATTACCGTATGTTATTGAACAGGTGAGACATTTTATAATGGCACGTCACCTACATCTTATGACCAAAGAGACACCTACGCAGGTAGAAATTCTTTGGGAATCGAAGGACCCTCCACAGAGAACTATCTCTTATCTATACAAGTGTATTCTAAACTTTCAAAATCTCACCAAGCGATGCATTCAAACTTAAATGGGAGGAAGAATTAGGACTTACAATAGAGGAAGAAGATTGGGAAAAAATTGTCCTTTTGGTGCATTCAACCTCGGTCTGTTGCAAAATTCAGGAGCTCAATTATAAATTGTTAAGCAGTTGGTATAGAACCCCGGTTAAATTGGCCAAGATATACAAAACACTTCCACCAACATGCTGAAGGTGCAATGAAGGGATGGGGAATCTGTCTCATATCTTCTGGGGATGCCTGGGATTAATGGACTACTGGTCTCAGATAAGGGAAACCATTAAAGAAATCACAGATGTAGAAATTTCAAATGCTCCTTTGGATCTACCACACGTCTAGATCAATTCGGACATATCGCAAGTCTGTTGTACCAATTTTGCTAGATACAGCTAAATTGCTTATTTCCTTAAACTGGAAACAGCACACATCTCCTAAAATGGTGGATCATCCCCACAAGAGATAGAGAAATATAATCAGAAATGGTTTTATTGGACACATTTTAAGGAAACAGACAGTGTAACAGGGTAGGTGTTCTAGGATTATCATGCACATAGAGCTGTTTGTAATTCCTAGGGAATGTAGAGGTTAGTAGACGATTTAAGCATTTTTTATGCCTTTGTATAGTAAAACTAGACTGGCTGATCTGAGACGCCTGCTCATAGGATATTCCACGTGGGAGATATGTGTGATAGCTAAAAGATCTTTTCTTTCTTCTATCGGATTCATCTTAGCCATGTCACCTGCTTTCTTTACATTCAGAGTGGAAATGGTGCCCCGATTGCAGCTTTGTAATACAGACAGTAAAGAGTTAAAAGGGATAATGTGTATTAACTGAATTTCTTTTTCTGTTTCTTTATGCTCTGTTTAAAGCTTTTGCAAAAAACACTGTACCCCCCACCCCACGTAGACCCCCTCCTCCCCCCTGGCTAACTACCCCCGGGGAAATGCCCCATACATACTCCATACTTACCCTTCGGCGCAGATTCTTCCGCGGAGTCCCACGCATCCATCTTCCGCGTCCACTGTAAGCTGACTGGGAGATCAGTATTTCTGCGCATGCGCAGTTGGAGCAGTTTGCCGGTTTGCGACAACTCTGCATGCGTGGAATTACATGGAAATTGCCGATCTCCCTCTCAGTTTTCCGAGGATGCGGAAGATTGATGCCTGGAACTCCGCTGAAAGAATCTGCGGGAGGGGTAAGTATGGCATATGGGGCATTACCCCGGGGGGTAGTTCGCCTGGAGGGGGGGTCTACGTGGGGTGGGGGGTACGGGGTTTTTTGCAAAAGGGTTTCCTTCTCCTTTAATGTTATTTTCCATTTTAGGGAATGCAGTAATCTTTCTACTCTTAAAGTGGAGGTGTGTTCTCATTTTCTTGTGATCATACTTACAGAGGAGGTTTCCATTGGACGGGCAATGGCATAAAGTCCATAGTCACCAGTGTTTGCTTGCAGGTCTGGACTGAGATTCAAAATAGGCCCTGCCACTTCAGGTACAGAGAGGCCCAAACAGCCCTCCACCAGCCCACTAAATAGTAACTGTCTATGGCAACTTTCAGCAGCCCCTCTGCAATTTACCAGAACCTACAGATCGCCAGTGCGGCCTGGTTGCTCTACATCAAGTATTTCCATATTATTCATTGCCAGTACACTATAACATATACTTACTGTCATACAATGGGGTCTAATCTTAACCAATGTTTCTCTATGCTGCCCTAATTAATATATACAGATGGTTCAGGAATAAATCTATGGATGCAAGTTTGAAACCCCTCTGTTCCCACTGCATTTTTAGCAAGGGCTGATTTGCATCAATGATTCTTTCATCCAGATATTCAGTGCCTTGCAGGATTTTTTTTAATTCTGGTGCACCAGGTTGAATTCAGGGATCCAGTCATCAGTCCCTTTAAAACATCACATTAAATGTATTTTCCTTTCTACTCTTTTTTGGTAGTAAATGAATGCCACATTTTCCCCTACTATTTTGGGAAGGTGCTGAGAGCATTCATTAACTTTTCTGTCTTCTTCTTTTCCTCCACCTTAGTTTTTAGGCAGTTCTTATTTTTCCTACCTTTTCTTGCAATGTTTTTGGTCCCATTTTACATTAACCCATTATTGAGACAGTAGTATACTCCCTTTTCAACATGTGCTCATTAAATAGGGCAGGTGCTGAACATATTGTATATGTATGGTGTCTCTTAATTGTGGCACTACCAAGGAAATAAAGTCTGTTTCACTTTAGTATTTCATGTCAATTGCTGATCCCGTAGAGCTGATAAAACTGTCAAAAACACTCAAATGTTGTGCTGAAGTGCTGAAACTAAGAGTCAGGTTTGGTTTTTCTGTTCCTCTTGTTTGCAAGATTTGGAGTCCTGTATCTTGCTAGGTGGGTGACTCATTTCTCTTTTCCTCTTTTATGCAGCTGGTTTTTTAATTTGTCTCTCTTTCCTGGTCAACTTTTTTGTATATTCCTCCTTTAAGCAGATAGTAGAGGGCTTGCTTTCATGCTCAGTCTGAAGAGAGTGGAGTTCACTTTTGTGTTCCTTTTTGCTGTACTTTGGAAGTATATGTTTCATTTCTCTTTTCCTCAATTACACAATTATGTCCTTGTTGTTGCTGTTTTTCTATTTCCTTTATGATAATATGTTTCTTATTCCTCCTCTGTTTCCTTGTCACCTCTTTGGCTTGCTTTTATGTTCCTCTTTTTTCCTCAGTGAGTGGAATAAGGTTCAGTTTTCTGTTCCCTCTCCTTGCAGGTGGGGGAACCTTTGTCTCTATCTTGCTTTGCTATGAAAATGTTAATTCTTTATTTCTCTTCCTCTCTGTTATACAATAGGTCGAGACCTCTTTTTGTTATTGGAGCAAAGATTTAGTCCTGTCTTTTTCTACTTTTTCTTCCGTTTCCTTGCCACCTTTTCTATCTTTCCCTCTGTTTCTGCAGGAAGTGGAGTCAGATTTGTTTTTTTCCATTGCTAATTTTTGTGTGAAATTATTGCTTCTCTCTTGATTTGTTTTGCAAGAATCCTCCTCTGTTATGCAGTTCAGTACGGCCTTGTATGGTTCATCAGATCTTTGATGGACAAATAGCCAGTGCTCATGATACTGAACAAGTCCTATTTATAATAGTCGCCACATCGTCTTCAAAGCTGTGACTGTTGAGAGCGTTTCTTTTTTGCATGGAACTTCCTCACCCCCAAAGTAAACTGAAATGAAAAAACAAAAACAAATTAACAGTGAGTTAAATGTACACAAGTACTCCATAAACACTTATATTAGAGGCAGTGGTATAGATATCAGATTTATTATCTGCAAACCAGTTATTCAACAATGCAATAGACCAGCGCTGTCCAACTTCTGTCGTACCGAGTGCCAGAATTTTTATGGCCTTGGTGGTGGAGGGTCGATAATCGAAGCCAGTGTTGACCATGCGCTGTTTTTAAACCACACCCACTTTAAACCATACCAATGTTACCACAAGAACTTTTAAGACCATGTCCACATTAATGGTGGTAGCCAGGGATGCACCGAATCCAGAATTCGGTTCAGGATTCAGCCAGGATTCGGCCTTTTTAAGCAGGATTTGGATTCGGCCGAATCCTTCTGCCTGGCCGAATCCTATTTTGCATATGCAAATTATTTGCGAGGAGGGAAATCACGTGACTTTTTGTCACAAAACAAGGAAGTAAAAAATGTTTTCCCCTTCCCACCCCTAATTTGCATATGCAAAATAGGAATCGGGTTCGGCCAGGCATATGCAAATTAGGGTTCGGATTCAGTTTGGTATTTGGCCAAATCTTTCGCAAGGATTCGGGGGTTCGGTGCATCCCTAGTGGTAGCACACCAAAAAAAAAAACAAATGGTTGGTGCTCATTATAAGGATATCACTCATCTCGCATATGTGAAACAAGTTTATTAAGTCATATTAAGACATTCTCTTAAATCCATATGCCTCATCCTCCCCTGTGGATTACACAGCAACCCCCAGCACATGATTACACACCTTGGGGACCCCTAACAAGTATTTTCTACCACAGGCACAGTATGACACACACAGGAAGCATAGGGCAGGCAGAGTAGACACACACAGGGAACATAGGACAGGCAGAGAATGACACACACAGGGAACATAAAACAAGCAGAGTATGACACACACAGGGAACATAGGACAGGCAGAGTATGACACACAAAGGGAACATAGGACAGGCAGAGTATGACACACACAGGGAACATAGGACAGGCAGAGTATGACACATACAAGGAGCATAGAACAGACAGAGTATGACACACAGGGAGCATAAGGCAGGCAGAGTATGACACACACATGGAGCATAGGGCAGGCAGAGTATGGCACACAGAGGGAGCATAGGGCAGGCGGAGTATGGCACACACAGGGAGCATAGGACAGGCAGAGTATGACACATACAAGGAGCATAGAACAGACAGAGTATGACACACAGGGAGCATAGGGCAGGCGGAGTATGGCACACACAGGGAGCATAGGGCAGGCGGAGTATGGCACACACAGGGAGCATAGGGCAGGCGGAGTATGGCACACACATGGAGCATAGGGCACACAGAGTACGACACACACAGGGCAGGCAGAACAGTGCAGGAGAAATGGAAACCTATCAGGACTCTAAAGGTGGTCATACAAGATAAGATCTGCTCGTTTTGTACTGACTTTTAAAGCTTACACAAGGTAAGGAATCACAGCAGGCAGGCTTTCATGTGGAGCCACATAAAGGGGGGGGGGGTGAGGGTCGTCAGTTGGACAGCCCTGCTATATACCATAGCACCAAATACAGAATTCTTAATTTTTAAATAATTTGCTATTTCTCTATATCAATTAGATGTTAACTAAATGAGTATAAATTTGTATTAATGGCAAAGCTATCCTATTGGGTTGTTTTCATGTCATTAAGCATAATGAGTGAATAACGCTTAATGTGTGAAGGGATCGGATAGGCTTCCTGGGTGAGTACGGGTTGGGTTTAGGGTAAGCGGATGCAGATTGGGCACGGGTGTGAAAAAAACAGACCTGCACAGGACTCTACTCTGCACTTGAAACTGGTGTGTTTCCTTCAGAGACACTACTATAGTTTATATAAACAAGCTGCTGAGTAGCCATGGGGGCAGCCATTCAAGCTGGAAAAAAAGGCACAGGTTACATAGCAGATAGATAAAATACCATTGTATTGGACAGGGATTATCTGTTATATGCTATGTAACCTGTGCCTTTTCTTCTTTCTCCTAGCATCTTGAATGACTGACTCCATGGCTACAAGCCGGCTTGATTATAAAAACCACAGTAGTCTTTCTGAAGCAAACACACAGCTTTTACTAGCGCATACGAATAGTGAATTATATGTTAATTACTTCAAAACGCTTTCATTGTTGGCATTACTGTTCCTTTAAATGTATTTTCCATGTTGATTGAAAGTTAAGTACACAGCATACAAGGTAT
The DNA here is from genome assembly GCF_017654675.1 of Xenopus laevis. NCBI lineage: Eukaryota > Metazoa > Chordata > Amphibia > Anura > Pipidae > Xenopus > Xenopus laevis. Next base: position 32,991,097 of record NC_054382.1, on the reverse strand, counting down.
TTCATTACTGCCAAAGCTCATAAATATAAACCACATCCTAAACCTAAATCAAAGTTAAATTACATAAACCAAAAACAATTCAAAAAACCTAAAACAACATATACATTAATTGAACCTGGCATATACAGGAACTGTAGAATATCTGTTAAATACAATCCACATTTAACTAAAGTATTTTTCTAAGAAACAGAATTGCTTCTACCATAACCTGCTTCATAGAAGCTCTTAAATCTGATATGATTAATTTTAGTGCTTGCATTTAGTCATTAGGAGTCGGTACAACTCTAAGTCCAGATGCCCAAAATTGCTACCGACTCCACAGCTCTGAGTGGAAGTCCACATCATCAAGGGGGACATATGAAGAAATAAGAAGATCCTACAAGGTCAGCTTGCGTATAGCCACCTTAGTTCTGAAATATCCTGCCATTTCAGTCCAAAACATGCCTGTCCTCATTGGGGGGGGGGAGTTTTTCTCTGCAGGAGGGGGAAAGTTTAAATGTGCTTGGAGCCTTTTAAAAAAAAAAGAGTCATGTCAAACTAGACGTTTTCTCTGCTAGTGGAAATATGCAGGCAGTGATATCATCAATATCCCCAAAGCTGTCCTGTGTGTATGTAGTAAATGATATGAGTGGCACCCACATGGGGCAGATTTTGGTCAAAATCACTGATTTCACTTAAAGGGATTTTGTCAATTTTTATGGTGTCGTTTTTATTTCTAAATTACACTGTTTACACTGCAAATAATTCACTCTACAATATAACATTTCATTCTGGAACCAGCAAGTGTATTTTTTTTTAGTTGTAATATTGGTGTGTAGGCAGCCACCTCAGGTCATTTTGCCTGGTCATGTGATTTCAGAAAGAGCCAGGACTTTAGGATGGAACTTCTTTCTGGCAGGCTGTTGTTTCTCCTACTCATGAGAATGTGTCCCAGTGGGACCTGGATTTTACTATTGAATGCTGTTCTTAGATCTACCAGGCAGCTGTTGTCTTGTGTTAGGGAGCTGCTATCTGGTTACCTTCCCATTGTTCTGTTCTTAGGCTTCTGGGTGGGTGATATCAATCCAACTTGCAGTACAGCAGTAAAGAGTGACTGAAATTTAGCAGAGCACAAGTCACATGACTAGGGGCACCTTGGAAATTGACAATATGTCTAGCCACATGTCAGATTTCAAAATGAAATATATATATTTAAAAAAAATCTGTTTGCTCTTTTGAACAACGGATTTCAGTGCAGAATTCTGCTGGAGCCGCACTCTTAACTGATGCATTTTGAAAAATGCATGTTTTCCTGTGACAGTATCCCTTTAATACACACAGCATCAGAACCTGTGAAGAAAGGGCTTGTATAACATTAGCCTAAAGCTGGCTATACCATAATAAAAACTGCTGACTCTGCTTACTGGTCCCTAAACTGGACCCTTGGCACTAAACAGAGTCCATATTACATGCTTTCTGACCATGCTAACCAACACAGTCAGACTTCCCTCAGAAAATCAGAGGTGCGTCCAAAGCCCATTCATTTGCATAAAGCAAATGCACGACTCACACTTCTGCAGACAATACGTAACGCAGTTTGCAGAAAGATTTTTTTAAACCAATAAAAGCAACAATGCTGTGGAAAAGTTCAATGTGTTCCACAGAGTTCCCTTCCTCTTCTTTTGCATTGTGACATACGAGGGAATCCCTTGGTTCATAACTTCATGTTTATGTCGGAAATTTCTCTACAGAGGTTTTCTCGTATAATCTTATAACCTTTAAAATGTGCTCCCTTTGCACTTTAAGATGTTGTAGTCATTATACATGAATTTCTGTCAGGCACACTATAACTGCTGTGCTCTCCCTAGCTTTACAACAGAAAAGAAGATGGGGATCTACTGGGGCATCTTTGGAGACAGATCTTTACTGCTAAAGTGCTGTGGTTGCCTTGGGCTGGTACAGAAGCAGAAAACATAATCTACAACATTTTTAGCTTCTTCTGTAGTTAAGCTTTAATTCTCTTTAAAGTCAGCTGCAAGTAGAACAATGAATGCAACAATTTGATTGGTTGCCATGGGATACTGCCCATGGGTAAATTTTCCCAGTGTTGACAAATTACCCCATTGTCTTTTACAATCCACCAACTAAAGAAAAAAACCCGTCATCAAGTCACCCAACTCTCTGAATTGTTTGTATTCTTACTTTAGTATGGTGGGCTCTGGCATTCCTGGATCTGCTCCTCTTTTAAATCCTGAAACGCAAGTTAGATACATTTAAAGGTAGAAAAAGGAGATCCATTTGGGAGTTTGTTGATAGAAGGGGAACCTGTGCAGGGGCATTTTAGTTAAATATATGGCTTTAGCTCTCCTATCCCTTAAATGGTCATAAGTTCAATTGCAGAGGAAATAATTAACATGTCAATATTGCAGTGTAAGGTATAGAAACGATACAAATAAGTGAAAAGTCTGACACGTTATACATTTAACTAGAATACTTACCGTGTTTGCTCTATATCAGAGTAACTTGCTTGAAAGGGATTTCAGCAAGAGGGTTGTCTCAGGTAAAGAGAGAAAAACCAATGCAATATTTTTTCACATAACTACCCAATAAATATAAATAGTATCTTCAAATTAACTTTTAGTTATGGAAGATCGGTAGAAATGGCTCCGCACTCCGATTTAAAACATCAAAATCTTTATTCGTCCATAATTTAAAAAAGAGAAGACACGTTGTACACACTGCTTGTCGCATTTCAGGCGGAAGCGCGCTTAATCATAAGCATAGGGGAACTAGCAATATATAAAGCCCAGAACAATAGTGACATCTGTTGGTACATTCTCATTCTCTTTGGTCATGTTCTTGTTCTACAATATTTACTTTTAACTTAACTATTTGAAATTACTTTATGTTTACATGATTTTAATACACCTTATTTTGTTAAAGGTCAATTATATATATATTATGCCCCTTTTGTGTGGTTATATAATTGTAATTTGAGAATATACCAACATATGTCACTATTGTTCTGGGCTTTATATATTGCTAGTTCCCCTATGCTTATAATTAAGGGCGCTTCCGCCTGAAACGCGTCAAGCAGTGTGTTCAACGTGTCTTCTCTTTTTTAAATTATGGACGAATAAAGATTATGAGGTTTTAAATCGGAGTGCGGAGCCGTTTCTACCGATCTTCCATACCAAATTTATTACATTAGAATGTTGGGTAAAAAAATGATTAATTCTTAATGAAAAAAATCAAACGTATTGATCACTCAGGCAGCATTTGCTTAAAATAAGAGTAAACAGATCAGTCCTATAACGGGGAGCAACAAGGTTCACGTTATAAGGAAATAAAGGCACAGGATAAATAGCGAGTCCTTCTTCACTAGGACACTGCCGGTCAGCCATTACTGACATCTGCTCGGTTACACTCGTGACTGTACGGAGACACCATACTAACCTAAATACAGGACCATTGGGATAAAGCCCCAGCGGATGGTGAACTGTCCGCATTGAAAGACTTTCTGCAGGCGCTGCTTGGATTCTTTGCCGAGTTCAGCCATGGCTGCAAGGTAGTTGCTAGTTCCAAGTTGATAACAGGCCGTGGATGACGTCACGCACACGCGAACGTCTCAGGGAACGTCTCTGTCAAGTGACATTCGGCACCTTCTTCAAATGGTGGTCAATCGGGGATTGCCTGGAGAAGAACCCTGCCACAGTGCACCACTGAATGAGTATGGGGTTGAGCTGGGCAGCATTAGGTTTTTTTCTTGGGGCAGGATTTTACTCCAGTTTTTCCCTTACTGTAATATGGGGGCGCTTGTGGAATACGGGGGCGTTTGCTATTCAGTGGAGGCTGCTAATCTTTTACATACTTGCTGGCTTGTTGTGCTCCTAATATTAGGGGGTTATTACAGCCAGCTTCTATGTGACGTGTATTTAATTTTTGGGTGGTTGTGCTGATGAGTTTTGAGGGTTTTTTTTAAGGGAGGGTGTTGACTTTTTTGTGTACTTCCTGCCTGCCCTCTGTGTTCCATGCCCTGCCTACCCTATGCTCCCTCTGTGTTCCCTGCCCTCTGCCCCCTCTGTGTTCCATGCACTGCCTACCCTATGCTCCCTCTGTGTTCCATGCCCTGCCTACCCTATGCTCCCTCTGTGTTCCCTGCCCTCTGCCCCCTCTGTGTTCCATGCCCTGCCTGCCCTATACTCCCTCTCTGTGTTCCATGCCCTGCCTGCCCTATACTCCCTCTCTGTGTTCCATGCCCTGCCTGCCCTATACTCCCTCTCTGTGTTCCATGCCCTGCCTGCCCTATGCTCCCTCTGTGTTGCATGCCCTGCCTTCCCTATGCTCCCTTTCTGTGTCACCTGCCTGCCCTATGCTCCCACTGTGTTTCATGGTCTGCCTGCCCTATGCTCCCACTGTGTGCCCTGCCTGCCCTATGCTCCCTCTGTGTTCCATGCCCTGCCTGCCCTCTGCCTCCTCTGTGGTCCATGCCCTGCCTGCCCTATGCTCCCACTGTGTGCCCTGCCTGTCCTCTGCCCCCTCTGTGTTTCATGCCCAGCCGGCCCTATGCCCCCTCTTTGTTCCATGCCCTGCCTGCCCTATGCTCCCTCTCTGTGTCACCTGCCTGCCCTATGCTCCCACTGTGTACCCTGCCTGCCCTCTGCCCCCTCTGTTTGGTATATCTATGCATACTGGGCATCAAACTGTTCCATAGGCCCTTGGTGTCAATATTTAGGGTGTTTTACAATTGTTTGTAAAAAATTGGGTGAGATAAATGCAGCCAATTGCAATATTTTTAGGTGGTTTTTCAGAATTTTTTTGCCTTTAGCGTTGCTTCGCAGTATGGTAATTTGAAGTAGAGATACATAATTACCTATTATTACATATATTTGGTATATTACAAATACCAAATCCGTTTGATTTTTGTTCATAACATAAAATTTGGTATAAATGCCTATTTTGTGAAATATGGTAATTCATTCCATTTTTGTTTTGTTATTAAGAGCTCTAAATCAGTTTGCGGAAATATGCAAACTGAGGCTGGTTTAAAAAAACGGATCTCCCAAATTAAAGCAGTGTATAGTTTTCCTAGGTAAACTACATATCCCCCCCCCCAGAGGTTCAAAAAAACCTCTGGCACTGAGTACAATTGAAATATAAAATTCTGCTGGCCCTTAAAAGGGTTAAAACATACTTAGGGATTGCTGGTGCCAAGAGTTGTCTAGTATAAGAAAATGTTCCTAACAAGGATGTTTCTGCAGGGACTTTTAACACTTTAAAGCAATGGCGCACACAAAATAGACAATCATACCTCCCAACATTTTGGTATCTATGGGGTACATTCAACATTTTAGTGAATGTACCCCATAGACTTCATTCAAGTAATTCAAATGTTTAAGCATCTTTTTGTTTTTCTTTGTAATAATAAAACAGTAGCTTGTATTTGTTCCTAATTGAGATATAATGAATCCTTACTGGAAGCAAAACAATCCTCTTGGAGTTTAAATTATATATTTTTTTTTAGTAGACATAAGGTATGGATGTCCAAATGGCAGAAAGACCTGTTATCTGCAAAACCCTCGATCCTGACAATTCTGCATAACTGTTCCTATACCTGTAAATATGAAAACAAAATCTAACTTTGTGGGCATTCATGAATAATGTATAGTCCTGGTTTTACTTGAAGATGAAAAAATAACAACTAGGAAATAGACGCTTCATTTTGAAAACACTAGATCCTAGTGGATAATATCCCTGGTAAGCAAAGATGTATGTAAGCAACTAGGAAATAGATGCTTCATACTAAATACACTAGATCCTAGTGGATAATCGTATCCCTGTAAAACAAAGATGTATGTAAGCAACTGGTAAATGGACTCTTTGTTTAGAAAACACTAGATCCTAGTGGATAATATCCCTGGTAAGCAAAGATGTATGTAAGCAACTAGGAAATAGACACTTTATTTAGAAAACACTAGATCCTAGTGGATAATATCCCTGCTAAGCAAAGATGTATGTAAGCAACTAGGAAATAGATGCTTCATACTAAATACACTAGATCCTAGTGGATAATCGTATCCCTGTAAAACAAAGATGTATGTAAGCAACTGGTAAATGGACTCTTTGTTTAGAAAACACTAGATCCTAGTGGATAATATCCCTGCTAAGCAAAGATGTATGTAAGCAACATACAAAATACACTAGATTCTAGTGTCTTATAATATACCAGTAGAGCGGAGCAGAGAACCCACTAAGAGCATATCATATTGTGTTTCCCACTAGGAAATAGACTCTGTGTAAAATACACTAAATCCTAGTTGCTGACATTATCTTATAAGAACCATGATATACTATATAGAGTGAAAGGGAGAGTATACCTTACACTTAACACTAAAAATAAGTGGGATGTATTTTACATGCACTATATTGTCTAGTTTCTATTCATTTTCCAACTAGAAAATTGTTCCATTAGCAACTTGGAACTAGCAATGTCTGACTGGATTGTCAAGTTTCTATTACTGTACCTTTTCCCACTAGGATTTAGCCCAACCACACTGAAAGATCTATTTCCTAATCTGTAAAGATCCTCTGTACCATTAGCAACTTGGATCTAGACGCAGCCGTGGGGAAAAACCTCAGGAAAAGGGGAAGTTTATCCTAAAATTTGACTTCGAACAAGAAAATCTGTAACTTTAATTTAAACAAAATCTGTCATTTTTAGAAACCCTCTCCCATTAATTTCAAACCACGGTGGTTGCTAGGACCACGGAGACCCTAGTAACCGGAAAACAGTTTAAATTTTAACCCCGAAAGGAATTCAAAGGGAGAGAAAATGTTTTTTTTTTTCCAAAATGCCTCAGTTAATAGTGTTGCTCCAGCAGAATTCTGCACTGAATTCCATTTCTCAAAAGAGCAAACAGATTTTTTTTTTTATATTTAATTTTGAAATCTGACATGGGGCTAGACATATTGTCAATTTCCCAGCTGTCCCCAGTCACGTGACTTGTGCTCTGATAAACTTCAATCACTCTTTACTGCTGTACTGTAAGTTGGAGTGATATCACCCCCCCCCAGCAGCCTAACAACAGAACAATGGGAAGGTAACCAGATAGCAGTTCTCTAACACAAGATAACAGCTCTCTAGTAGATCTAAAGGTGGCCATACACAGAGAGATCCACTCGTTTGGCGATGTTGTGTCCAAACTTTTTTCACCAAGGGCCATATGCAGTAAAATACACAAACAGCAGGGCCACTCACTCGAGGTCAAACAGGAAATGCTCAGCCTTGGAACTGATGACGTACATCCCCCCAGACTCTCACTGACACTTCTGACGTAAGTTTCCAGACAAATACAATTTCTATTACACCATTGAGGGCTCATGGAAACGCTAAAGTGAAATATACATAACAAGCTGTCTTTATACACATTACAGTCAACCCCATCCTCCCACACCCGGTCCATATAGTTCTGCCTCTCCACGAAAATCCACTAGTGACAATAAACTGCACGTCATGCCGGGTACCAATCACAGAGAAGTGTGCAACTCGCTGAGCTCATTCACACCTTCCAGCCACCCGTAGTTTGAGCAACAACTATCTCCGCTAATCCGAACGCTCCAAAGCAATGTTTGCCACACCCTTTCATTGCCACATCCAATCACATCGTATGACTCCATGGCAGCTTCCTTCCAGAAGCTGACGTGCTGGTGCTATCAGCTTCTGCGCATGGGCAACCCAGGCAGAATGCATGGAGTCACGCGGTAGTGATATGCAATTCTCAGTCAGCGAAAGGGGTAGGCGGGAATTAGGATTGTGGGGGTAGGTAGTAAGTGTAGATGTGCTGCGGGCAAATTAAAAATGGATATCGGGCCGTAGTTTGGACACTAGTAGTTTTACATATGAGCTGTTTTATGCAATACATTTTTCTAGAGACCTACCGTATATACTTCAGTATAAGACGAGTTTTTCATCACCCAAAATATGCTGAAGAAGGTGTACCTCGGCTTATACTTGAGTCAATGGTTGTGCAGCGCTGCAGGGGCATCGGGAAAATACCTTTTGTTGGAGTCGAGTTTGCTGAGGACCCTGAGGAATTGAAAATTGTTGCTGTACAACATCGTTATGGGAGACAATGACAGCAACAAAGTCCACCATTATTCCACTCAATAGAATCGTCTATGTAGAACATCACTGCGTGTGGAGTGACGTGACGGCCTCGCGAGATGAGATTTGTGACATCAGGAATAGCTGTCTGGCTGGAGTCTATGCGCTAGACGCTAACGGAGCTGCGGGACTTTTAATCAGGGACCCGGGACTACTGCCGGCTGTGTTAAGAACAATCAGAATTGTCCCGGGAAAAGCGGAAAAACTGCTGGGAGGTATCGGTATATGTCAGGTGTCTATATTACCTGTATAGGTTTAGCCCTGTATGAGCTGGGAGAGTGGAGCTCGTCAGTGGGGTTATATGCTGGGAGAGAGCATCCCTCTAATAATGAGCTACACATGTAGCAGGATTGCAAGCTGACTGGGCAAGCTCATGTGCCTGCATTACTAATTGCCACTACTTGACCTGTAGTTTTACTTATAAAAGTATAGTCCTGCAGAGCAGCCCAGCCAACACTGTCACATTATCACCATTGTCCCCTCAATTCTCATTCTATAGTCACTACAACTTGTGTGTCCATTAACAGGGTGTGAGGCCGCACTCTCGCCCATGTGCGTCTCGGCACCCTGCTTTGCGCTGTTCACCCTGTGAATGCATTTCTCACCCCTAGGCTTATACTCGAGTCAATACGTTTTACAAGTTTTTGTAGGTAAAATTAGGTACCTCGGCTTATACTCGAGTATATACGGTACATTCTTCGGAGGGTAAATGGTTTTCCCTAGGGTCAGGGCACACGCTCAGATTCGGGGAGATTAGTCACCTTGCGACAAATCTCCTCTACTTCGGGGCGACTAATCTCCCGAACTGACTCCCGCCGGCTAGAATGTAAATCGCCGGAGCACTTCACTTTCCAAAGTCTCCCTGAGTTTCCGTGTGAGCGTGTGCCATGAGCCTTAATATATAAACGTGTTACACATATTGGTTCACTTACATTACAGTCTGGTTTTACTTAATCTGCAATACAATACTGTTTATTTATAACCTGTCTCTTCCCCATTCCCCCAATTCTCCGCCCCCGACTTTCCTTTGTATCTGTGAAAAGGAACCGCCTAGCAACAAGCACTGCGCTAAAATAGCTATGGCTGATTGCACGCATTTCTATTCAGTCCCAACCACGACGCCTTCATAACAGTAAATGCAGATTGGAGCCAATCGTTGGCCTTACTAAAATACCCAAAGAGTTAACAGATTCTTTGTTCTCTTTTTATAACAAATTGCCATAATGTCTCCACCCCCCCCGTAGCACTACATACTGGTGACTAGGGAAAGAACCAGCCGACTTCGCAGGGGATGGTGGGAGTTGTATTTCTGCAGGCAGTATGATGGTCGCCAAGCAGAAATGTAGACAAATACTGCGTAATGCCAACTAGATTTCTTGAAACGTTATGGGATTTGGTGTAACAAATAGTTCGCTATAGACATTGTACAATGTGTAAAACACAGAAAGTACTCCAGCTCTACGACTGAAACGGCCCGTTCCGACACAATAAAAACATCCTAATGACCGTATCGTGTTCGCTGTTTAATCAAGTCATGCCGTTCTTATACATAGAGTCTTCCTCTCCGTTTTTTTGTTTCCAAAATAGTCTGTGAGGAGACGCCATCTTCCCCTCCACTTGCGTCACGCCCCTCCCATTTGCTCTGCCTTATGAGCCGCGAGAAAGCGCCGAAGCCGCCATTTTGCGGAGACTTAGTAGGGGCATCACTGACTAGCAGAAGCGCAGGAGGATTCTGCAGTTGGACGCATTGGGGGCGCTTGACGTACACTTGTTTGTTCCTTATCGGCATTTACTAGTAAAGCCTTTAACCATGAGCGACGTGGAGGTAAGAGTAAGTATTTTATCTGCAGGGTTTATAGGATTAGTAATGAATTGTATATAAAGATGGCTTCCTCCCGTTCTCCTACTTCATTGGTCCGGTTTTGTGTTGGCCGCGTACATGTTCTAATACTCGGGAATCGTTGAGGAGTGAACTTATCGGGTTAATGTTCTCGATGGAGGCTGTGTGTTCGAAAAAAAAAAAAAATTAACGCTACAGTCGGCTCGGCAGGTCTGTCTGGCGCAAAATGGCTGCGGCGATTGGGAAGGAGCGGGTTTATGTCTGGCGCATAGATATGTGGCGCTCAAAACTTCCACACAAGACGCGATATCCCCCAGCTGCACCTGTATACTAGCTTATGGCTAAAGTTCCGTATGCGTGCGGATTGATCTGTACCCTTGCGATTCGCCTGTACTACAGATGCTGCGCATGGGAAGATTTTATAACCTCATTTTTTCTGTTTTTCCTATGGTTGCGAATATTTAACTCTTATTACACTTAATAAGCACGGCCTCGTTAGGTCCCTTTTTCTGTTTTTAAAGCCAGACTGAGGCAACGGACCGAGCACTTTCATGTAAATTGATGTAAGAGCTGTGGCGCTGCATTGTTTCTAGCAACTCAGGCTGTGCATTTGTAATTCAAGGGATACTGTCATGGGGAAAAATAGTGCTGCTCCTGCAGAAATCTGCATTGAAATAGATTTTTCAAAAGAGCAAAAGACATATTCAATTTTGAAATCTGACATGGGGCCAAGACATTGTCAATTTCCCAGCTGCCCCCAGTCATGTGACTTGTGCTCTGATAAACTTCAATCACTCTTTTCTGCTGTACTGCAAGCTGGAGTGATATCACCCCCTCCTCTCCCCCCCCCCCAAGATGGGGAACAATGGGAAGGTAACCAGATAACAGCTCCCTAACACAAGATAACGCTCCCTGGAATATCTAAGAACAGCACTTAATAGTAAAAGCCAAGTCCCACTGAGACTGATTCAGTTACATTAAGTAGGAGAAATAACAGCCTGCCAGAAAGTAATTCCATCCTAAAGTGCAGGCACAAGTCACATGATTGGGGCAGCTGGGAAACTGACAAAATGGCTAGCCCCACGTTGGATTTCAAAATTGAATATAAAAAATGTTTGCTCTTTTGAGAAATGGATTTCAGTGCAGAATTCTGCTGGAGCAGCACTATTAACTGATGCGTGTTTTGGAAAAAAACATGTTTTTCCTTGACCGTATCCCTTTAAGTGGTTACTTACATGCTCTTTGCACCCTCCCCCTCCACACTAGAGCTCTGCATCCCTCTACTTCTATTTTGCATAAATAACATTAGACCATGGGTAATTTAAGCTCCTGTTCCATTGACAATGCCACTCCAGTTAAAGACTGAGTTGATGATCAAGCTGCTTGCTTACTCTTTTGCTTCCAGTACTGTGGCTGCAATTAAAGGCTACACCATAAATTAGGGCAGTCTAACACTCTGCTTTGTGGGATATAATGCAGTTTCGGTGGAACTCTTTGTAAACTCACCTGGATGGGCATCAAACTACAGTGGGTTAAAGGAACAGTAACGTCAAACTGAGTGTTTTTAGTTATACAAATAAAATTGTGTTGCCCTGCACTGGTAAAACTGTTTGCTTCAGAAACACCACTATTGTTTATATAAATAAGCTGCTGTGTAGCAATGGGGGCAGCCATTCAAAGGAGAAAAGACTCGGGTTACACAGCAGATAAGCCCCATAGAACATAATGGTGTTAGCCTTTATTTAACCTGTGCCATATAGCCTTTTTTTTCCACTGTTGCTACACAGCAGCTTGTTTATATAAACTATAGTAGTGTTTCTGAAGCAAAGTAGCACACACCTCAGTTTTACCAGTGCAGAGCAACAGTACATGTTTTCATTACTTTAAAACACTTTCATATTTTGTTCATAGATGTCTCCCTGCTGAATGCACAGGCCCACACTCTGGGGGAATCCATACTACTTCTAAAGGTGGCCATTGAAGTTACAATTACGATCTTTCTTGGAAAAGATATTTTCAAGAAACATAGTTTGTTTCAATACACACGTGTAGAGCCGAATTGTCAGATATACAGGTAGAAACAATAGAATTCCACCTGTATCTGATGATTGAGCACAAACAATGGCCAATGTTCAGGTGCCTTCAAAAGGACTCAATGAAAATTTTTCGTCCAGCCCAACGAGCCGAGCGATATCCATCTTCTGACGATATCGGTCGGCTCTTTTTCCTCCATACACTCACAGATTATCATGCGAAACAAATTTATCTGTGCGTCGATGGCCTCAAGTGTTGTGGTGCCATCTTTCGTTGCGCGTATTTAAAATGAGTGCTAAAGCAGTCTCCATGAACATTTTTGTCCAAAATATTAGCTGGCACGTCTGTTGGGGGAGACTATTTTTTTGACGATGTGCCCTTTTAAGAGGTCTTCCGTGTTTCTCTGTAAATGCAATAGAAAGTGTTTAGGTGTGCGTAAATCAGACACTGAAAGAATAAGCAAGCCTAAATAAAATAACCAGCTCAGGCATTGGGTGCATATGATGTTATCCTTGCTCTATCCAGAATTCTAGTATTTTAATGCAGAAGACTCTTCACCCATATTTTGAGGAATGCAGATCTGTAACCCAAGCCATTGGTAGCTGCATGGAAGAATTGAGTTTTAAGTGCTGCAGCAATTCAAGGAGCCCCAACCTGCTCCCTCTGCTGCTCCCTGCCAACCCAATAATGGTTTTTGACACTGAAGCAAGCACTGACATCGTGATTGTAGTAGCATCTTTAAGGGTTAAAATCTCAACACACTCCTGTATCCCTAGAGAATTTTACATTTTATGCATATTGTCCTACAGCATTTTGTACATTTGGTAGCAAGAGAAGCCAGAACACAAATGCTTGTATAATACAACAGTTTGGTTCTCTGCTGGCTAAGCTATTTTATTGCAACGTGAAGTTGTGATGAAAGTACTGAGTATATACCAAACTAGTAATCATTTTTACCAGTGTTTAATGTAGTGGCTGTTGACATTTAAAGAAATTCTTGCATCAGAGTCTAATGCCCCAAATGTTACACTGCCCTTTAGGGTTACATTGAATTGGCCATAACATAGAGCAGGGATCCCCAACCTTTTTTATCCGAGAGCCACATTCAAATGTAAAATAAGCAACACAAGCATGTAAAAAACTTCAGAGTGCTGCAGTTATGGGCTGTGATTGGCTTTTGGTAGCCCCTATGTGGATTGTCAGCCTACAGGAGACTCTGTTTGGCAGTACACCTGGTTTTTATGCAACTAAAACTTGCCTCCAAAGACTTTGGGAGAGTCTTCTCCCAAATTGTAAGTTTTCTCTGAGAAGCACAAAGTCCATATGTATCCCTTAAGCACTGTCTTAAAGGAACAGTTCAGTGTGAAAATAAAATCTGGTAAATGGATAGGCTGTGCAAAATAAAAAAATGTTTCTAATATAGTTGGTTAGCCAAAAATGTAATATAAGACTGGGGTGACTGGATGTCTAACATAATAGCCAAACCACGACTTCTGCTTTTCAGCTCTATAACTCTGAGTTAGTCAGCGACTTGAAGGGGGGCCACATGGTACATATCTGTTCAGTGAGTTTGTAATTGATCCTTAGCATTCAGCTCAGATTCAAAAGCAACAGTTGTGGCCCCCCTCAAGTCCCTGATTGGTTACTGCCTGGTAACCAGGGTAACCAGTCAGTTGAAGCCAAGAGAGCTGAAAAGCAGGAAGTAGTGTCCTGGCTATTACGTTAGACATCCAGTCACTCCAGCCTTTATACGTTACATTTTTGCCTAACTATATTAGAAACAATTTTTATTTTGCACAGCCTATCTATTTACCCAGTTTTTATTTTTACACTGAACTGTTCCTTTAAGCTTTGATCCCTTAGCTGAAACTTCAGATGTGTAGACAGGAGCAGCTGGCAGCCATGTTCATAAAAGAGTAGCAGAAGACCATGGGAGAACATTGCACCTACGTGTCTCTCAAGTAGGCTCCATGTGTACATACTTCTGGTCCTGCAGCAGGCACTATAGAGCATGGCTGCCAGTTACTTTTGCTTAAAGGAAAACTTTACCCCCAAAATGAATATTGAAATATCAAATTAAGTGACATATTGAATCTTACCAAACTAGTATATATTTGAGTAAATATTTCCCTTTTACATGTCTTGCCTTGAACCACCATTCCATGATGGTCTGTGTGCTGCCTCAGATCACCTGACCAGAAATACTGTAACTGTTATAGGAAGAAGTGTGGAAGCAAAAGACAGTAATGTCTGTTTATTGGCCCATGTGACCTAACAAGTGTGGTTTGTTTGTGTGCACTGTGAATCCTAGGACCCCGGGGGCGGCCCTTATCTTTTGAAATGACAACTTTCTATTTAGGATTACCCAGTGGCACATATTAGTTGAAAAGGATATTGTGAAAATGTTTTTACATGAAGCAGAGTTTTACACATTAGGTGTTTTATGCATTAGGTGTTTTATGCAATATCTTTTTATAGACTTACATTTTTTGGGGGCTATAGTTTTCCTTTAATAAAACCTGAAAATTCAGCGTGGTGAGGGAGTACACATATAATTGAATATAGCTAAGATATATTCTATATATTTAGAACAATCTCTACAGAAAAACTTCATTCCATTTAAAGGACCAGTTAAAGTTTTATGCATATAAACAGTATGTTCTGTTACCCTGCAGTTGGGTGAAACGCTACTTATGCAGTAGTACTAATAGTGAGCTTCTATTTAGCAATGGGAGAGCCATTCATGTTCAACATAAAGGCACGTTTGCTGAGCCGATAAGATACAATGATTTTAGTTTGAAAGAACTGTCCACATAGGGCATTTGGTACCAATAATTAGATTTGTAGCTGCTAGAATGCCCAATAAACTTAAAATGTATTTTTAAAAAAATGTTCCGTTACTTTAATTTCTATCATTTATTTTGGCCTGGTACCGCTTAAATCAACAGGGCTGATGCTTGGTTTGTAAATATGAATATTTGCATTCCTGAGTTGGATATCTCAAGTTGCATGTAACATTCACTGACCGTATTTAGGTGTGTTGGTTGTACAGAAGTAGCTTTGGCACCTGCTTTTCAGTGCTACTCTGTCCTGTTACTATTAAGATTTGCTACGATGTATAGGTTCAGGGTGTGCCAATGACAAATACAATTATTACAAAGGTCATTGTGGTCCGTTCAGCCTTCTAATGAAATGTTGGTTTGCAATTTACTTAGGTAGGGGGAAACCTGCATTAACACTTCCCCTCCCTTATAGCTGGTTATTCATATGAAAGTTTATTTAGTAAATATGCAACCCAAAATGCACCAAAACGCTACATTTTGCAGACAATCGATGACCATTATTTGCCAAGCATTGGATTTTCATTGTGATTAAAAGTGATCCCCACTGCCTGTATTGGAACAAGTTCAGATTGTATTGTAGTAGAGCAGGCACTCTATAAATCAATTTAACAGACAGACTTGTAAAAAGTCCAGTAGCAATTTATTGGCTACATAAGGGTACAGCTTTAGGTGTTTCGTATCTTAAGGACTCTTAGGCTGTACATGGTTTGTGTAGATGGAAGTTGATTTTGTAAAGCTTTTTTTATTTATTTATTCTCTCCTCCCCAGTGTTCATTTTATTTTTAAACATTTTGTTGTATTGAGGATATGAGGGACTTGTTGATCTGAAAAGCCATTCTAACATGTTGTGGAGGGGTTGTACAGGCAGTCCGTTTTCCGTTAAACCATGCCATTTAAAAAGAAATTGGCTCTAAAATGGTTTGTTTATAGTGCTGGATAACTTTTAGCTTTGTAAATTCCACACTCCAGCAGTGTTAGTCCCAGTATGCTTCTATATACTAAATGTTCTTTTTCCATTAAGGTTAATGTTCGGGAAGAAATGGAAGAGTTCTTTCCAAGAATATTGAAGATAAAGCAAGATAAACGAAGGCTTATGAAAAATTTTAAAGATCAGAAAAAATCAATTGAATGGGGAGATTTTTTTGAACAGAAGATTGGTCAGATAGAAGCACTTGAATGTTTATAATGCTTTAATGAATTATTTGAATTGGGGAAGATGACACGAAGGTGAAAAATGGAAAAATAATGAAGATTGAAGAAAAGTATAAAGCAAGAGTGGCATAGAATTAAAAGAATCTGGAAGAATGAATGGGTCGTAGGTTAAGTAAATGTATGGTTTATGTTCCAGTGTCTGTATGATAAAACTTAATACCTTGCATGATCTCATACTAGAACATTGGTCATCTAGTTAAAATAGGATACTTTTGTAGGGAAAAATATATTATTTGGTTTAATGCAGGCATTGGAGATTTAAATTAGACCAACTATAACCTAACCTTGTTTTCCAGGTTTATAAATGCTTCTGTATTGAACTAGGCATTTCCAAAACTGCTTAAGTTGTAATATAATATGTTCTTCTAGGGATCCCGATCACACTCAAAGTCACCAGCTGAAAGTGCTCCGCGTGTGAAATCTGAGAGCAGATCCAGATCCCGTAGTGCATCAAGGCCTTCCAAACGTTCTGAATCCCATTCCCGATCCAGGTCCAAATCAAGGTGAGTTTTATGCTGAATAAGTTGTATAAAGAATCATGCTGAGGGGATAATAAAACATTTTTGTTTGAGAGTTGTGACCAGACTAGTAGCACTTAATTTTTTTCCCCCCCAAAACATTTGCACTTTGTTGGTGCTCCTTGAAACTAATTATGACAAATGACATCACAATGAAAAGATTTCAAAATAGATTGTTTAATAAAAGTTAATTTGTCATTCATTTTGTTTTCTTTCTAATTAAGATCCAGATCTAGAAGGCATTCCCACAGACGCTATTCCCGCTCAAGGTCCCGTTCACACTCTCGCAAAAGGAGGTCAAAGAGTAGGTCCTACACACCAGAATACAGACGAAGAAGGAGCCGCAGTCACTCTCCAATGTCCAACCGAAGGAGACACAATGGCAGCAGGGTAAGTTAATATAATTTTTTTTTTTTAATTACTAATTACAACCATTGCATATGTAAAGCTTTCAAATGTCAAATATTTTCCTTTCCAGGCAAATCCAGATCCCAACATATGTGTTGGAGTGTTTGGCCTAAGTTTATATACAACGGAAAGAGACTTAAGAGAAGTCTTTTCTCGTTATGGTCCCCTTTCTAGCGTCAATGTAGTTTATGATCAACGTACTGGAAGATCAAGAGGCTTTGCCTTTGTCTACTTTGAGCGGATGGAAGATTCCAGAGAGGTAATTTTTTTTTTTTTTTTTTTTATATATATATATTGCTTGCTTCTAACAAAGTTGTTCCCAAATTAGGGCCGAAGTCAGTAATTTTTGGCTGTTGCATTTTGCAATCTCTACAGAACAAATAGAATATGTGCTACCCTTTTAATTTAGGCATAATAAATTGAGTAAATTAAGGCCTAAACTATGCAATTTGTGCTTTTACTAATGCAAAGAGATAATGTTGATTCTGTGTGGCTCTTGGTTAAAGGAATAATGCTTTGTAAATGTATAAAATCAGTCCTATCTTGGCCAGTGAGAGGTGTTCAGTGTATGGAGTTGAGGATGGAGGCTGTAGAGTAGGATTGTTAAAGGAACATTAACCAAAAATGAGTGCTTAAAGGGGATGTAAAGGGAATAAATAACTAAAATCCCATTTTTACTTTAATGAAAGAAACCTATCTCCAATTTACTTTCATTTTTTTAACTGACTGTTTGCAGTGGAATTCCCCCTTCATTTACTTTCTGACTGCTGTGGATAGGAAACCTCAAACAGTCCCTAACTACTCTGCAGGGAAATAATCATACTTTTCAAACTGCACAGAGCCCAACCCCACCTTCCCTGCTGTGCAGATCTCAAGCAGCTTTTGTTTCCCTGTAGAGCAGATTCGTATTGGATTTTATTTTTGCCTTTACACCCCCTTTAATGTTTCCAATAGCAGTAGCAGGGACAAAGATCATGAAGCCAGAGTTAATAATAAAATGGGATTCTCATTGAACAATTATTTTGCTGCAGCCACTGGTTCTGCAGAGGTTGAGAAAGTTTGTATTAAACAATACATAAACTATACAATCCACATTCGATTACATGACAACACAGGTATAGTCTGCATATTCTGATTATTAATCAGTCTTGCTGTATCTGCTTCTATTGCAGATATTATTTGACTTGTGCTGTTTTGATTTATGAAGATCCCTAAGCAGCCCAGACCACACTGAGCTTGGCCTTGAAAAAGATGTTTAACAAAGTTACAAGATAATGACCACCTGTAGCCAACTTTGAAGGCATAAATCATTTTGTTTAATTAGGCTTGTGGTGTTAGTTTTAGTATACAAAATACAGCATTTCTAGCATTATTCTATTTTTTACTTTAGTTCCCCTTTAAGGGCATGACAATATAAAGTACTGTTGCCCTGCACTGGTAAAACTGGCATTTGCATTAGAAACACAAATATAGCTTATATAAACAATCTGCTGTGTAGCCATAGGGGCAGCCATTAATCACAGGATACACCGCAAATAACAAACTCTGAAGAATTCTATTGTATACTACAGAATTAATCTTAATCTACTCTGCATCCTGTGCCTTTTCTCCTTTAAACTGTGGCCACCCCCATGGCTACACAGCCGCTTGTTTATCTAAACTATAATGGTGTTTTTGAAGCAAACACCAGTTCCAGTTTAGCCTTACATATGTTTAACACTTTCGTTTTGTGCTGTTCCTTTAAATACAATATTGCTCTGCCAGGTATCGGCCATTAGCACTTGCATCCTATTCGAACATTTTAACAGTTAACAGGTTTTTTTTTATATATACTATATCCCTGTTTTGCTGCACTCTTGCCGCTAGATGGTGACATAGCTTAATGTTTCAGAGTAGGCTTGTGTGTGATCTTAAGCCATCATGGGTACTTGCATACTCTATCTTGGCTTTTTACAGTTCTTAAAACCATTTCTGCAACTTAGTTTAACTACAATCACTGTCTCTCCCAACCATAGGAAATCATGTTACATTTGCATTGATTTTTTTTGTTTTAAATAGACATTTTAGCTGAGATTTTTCTTACTATCTAAGTGTGGACAGTTTATTTTAAAGGAACAGTTAACACCAAAAGTGTTTGATAAAAAAAAAAAAAAATACTGTTGTCCTGCACTGGTACAACTCTAGTTTATATAAACAAGCTGCAGCCATTCAGGCATAGGATACACCGTAAATAACATATAAGCTCTGTAGTATACAATTGGATTCTTCAGAACTTCTGTGTGTTATCTGCTGTGTATCCTGTGCCTTTTTTTTTTTTTTTTCAGCTTTGAGTGGCGGCTCCCATGGCTACACGGCAGCTTGTTTATATAAACTATTGTAGCGTTTCTGTAGCACAAACACCAGTTTTACCAGTACAGCACAACAGTATATTATTTTCATTACTTGGAAAGACTTTTTTTTTTTTTTTTTTTTTTTTTTTTTTTTTACGGTTCTTGTAAGACCGATTTGGGCACTGTTATCTGTACAACTACCTGCAAGTAGAGCACTGCTCTCTATTCAAGGACATACCACAATCTATCTTTGTTGGACATGGCACAGTGCTTCATAGTATAATTAGAATTTTGCCACATTAATTGTTAGAGCAGCAATTGTAACAGATTTTTCTCTCCCCCTGCCACTGACTGCATCTTTGCATGTCTTGTCATTTCCAGAACTTATTTAACCAACTTACCTGTCTTGGGACTTATTTGAGTAACTACCATGATTACCGAGTTGCTGTGATTACTGTATATAAAATATATAATACCTTAATTTTTGCAGGCTATGGAGCATGTAAATGGAATGGAACTGGATGGGAGGAAGCTTCGGGTTGACTACTCCATCACAAAAAGAGCACACACACCAACTCCAGGCATATATATGGGAAGGCCCACCCAGTAAGTTGCTTCTTGACGACTTCTGAGGCAGCAGCTTCTTGTGTTATCGGTCTAGCGAACATCACTTCTAGCAAACTGCAGTTAATAAACATTAAGTTGTAGGACTTAAAAGCAGCATTTTCTGCCTAATTTGCAAGGACCAAACATGGAGTAGCTTCAGCTTCCCTGTTTACTCTAAGGAAAATCTATGAAATGTTTTATGTGCTAGTAAAATAGGAAAAATGTTTGCACACGGCCATTGATTTGGGTTTACATTGATTTGACTTATACTATATAAATATAAAAGTTAAAATGGTTTGGTTTTGCAGAGGTTCTAAGCCATACCACTGGTGCATGGCTAACTGACATTCTTGTTTTGGCAGCAGTGGAGGAGGAGGTAGTAGTAGTGGTGGTGGAGGAGGAGGAGGAAGAAGCAACAGCCGTCGTCGTGACTCGTATTATGATAGGGGATATGACCGGGGCTATGACAAATATGATGAATATGACTACAGATACAGGTAAATGCTTCAGGCCTGTCTTTACAAATTTTAGAATGTTTACCTGATGACCCCATCAAAAAACAAATTGTGTGAAGCTACAAATTTATTCTTGGTGCTACTTATTTCTTCTCTTTCTAGTGAGGCCTCTCCTACTCATATTCCAGTCTTATTCAAATCGGTACATGGTTGCTAGTCTAGTTGGGACACTAGAACCAGACTGCTGAAATTGCAAACTGGAGAGCTACTTAATTAAAGGCGAACTCAAAAAACAAAAATAAAAAATGAAAACCAGTTGCAAATTTCTCGCATATCACTTTAAAGAGTAACTTAGTATGAAAGGGGTGGTTCACCTTTAAGGTGACTTTTAGTATGTAATAGAATGGCCAATTCTAAGCAACTTTTCAATTGGTTTTCGTTATTTTTTATAGTTGGCTATTTGCCTTTTCCTTCTGAATCTTTCAAATGGGCATCGCTGACCCCTTCTAAAATGCAAATTCTCTGTAAGGCTACACATTAATTGTTGCTACTTTTTATAACTCATCTTTCTATTCCGGCTTCTCCTATACATACTCCAGTCTGTTGTTCAAATCCGTGCATGGTTGTTAGGGTACTTGGGACCCGAGCCACCAGATTGTTTAAAATGCAATTTAAAGGGCTAAATAAAATAACACAAACATCAAAATGAAAAAAACAATTGCAAATTGTCTCAGAATATCACTCTCTACATCATACCAACAGGTGAACCACTCCTTTTATTTGGTTTGGTAAAGCCCCACAAAATACTGGGCTGTGATGCAATTTGCTGCCCAGTGTTTAATAACCTACCTATTGCGCAGTTGCCCAGAGCAAGCCATGGGGTTGGGGGCATATGCTGTACAATTAGGAATCTTTGCCTTATTTGGCCTGCAAACTTAACAGCTGCTGGAAGCAGTCCACAGTAGCAGCACACAATTCTAAAACTGTCACTATAATACAAAGTTATTAAAAGCTATAATTTAAGTGGGGTCTGTTGGTGTTTGGGCCACATGCTATGCACTGTAA
Organism: Xenopus laevis; assembly: GCF_017654675.1. NCBI lineage: Eukaryota > Metazoa > Chordata > Amphibia > Anura > Pipidae > Xenopus > Xenopus laevis. Next base: position 32,969,643 of record NC_054382.1, on the reverse strand, counting down.
TTTAACCACTACTTTATTTGTAGGAGACGATCCCCATCACCTTATTACAGCCGATACAGGTCCAGGTCACGATCACGTTCTTACAGCCCAAGTGAGTATTCAGAAGAGAGTGAGTTATTTTACTGTGGCTGCAGTTTGTTTAATTTTGTTTCACTAATTTTTATTTGCCAGGACACTTGCAATCTGCTTTACTTGTAAAGTCTAAAAACTTGTCTCAATGTTTTTTTTGTTTTTTTTTATGGGAAACTTCATGTAAAGTTTGAATGCAATTGTGAAAACTAGAATATATAGTTTGTTTTGTGCAAAAAATTTGAATCACGGCAAATTTACATTTCAACCTTGATCAATCACCCCCTTAGCTTTAATTACTAGGGATGCACCAAATCCACTATTTTGGATTCGGCCAAATCTTTTGTGAAAGATTTGGCCGAATACCTAACCAAATCCTCATTTGCATATGCAAGTTAGGGGTGGGAAGGGGAAACATTTTACAAAAGTCGCTATTTCCCTAGTGATTTTTTAGTAATAGTGATGCACCAAATCCAGGATTCGGGTCGGGATTCATTTGCATATGCAGATTTGGTTCGGCCGGGCAGAAGGATTCAGCCGAATCCTGGATTCAGTGCATCACTATTAATTACTAGTCACTACAAGGTTTGTTTTCCTCAACCTACACTTCATGGATCCAGGGTCTGACTGGCCCATCGGGACACCTGGAAAAAACCCAGTGGCCCTGTCTCTTGCGGGCCCAGACCTGCTCCCTGGATCATCAGAGGGGGGGGGGGAAACGCAAAAAAAGCATGCGAGTGTCAAAGCTCACATCGGAGGGCAGGGGTCTGGAGGGGGGCCCCGGGACAGCAGCAGTCCGACCCGGAATGGATCAGTACCTGATCCTGCCACTTGGTCACCCTCTCGCACAATAGTGGTTAGATTTTGGACCAGGAATACAGCACCTTTAGTCGGACTACTCATTTCTTCATAGGTAATTTGAAAGAAAGTGTTCTGCAAGACTATTGTTTTAAAGGTTTTAGCTTTACCTGTATGGAGTTACACTTTAAAGGGGATGCTTCCTGACTGTCATTTTTACAGCTTAGTTTTTTTTCTAATAAATACAAAATTGCTACAATCAAAACTGTTCTTTGCCAGTCCTGAGGTCTGATTCCCCCTTCCTCTGTCAGCCGACCCTGGCCACATTATGACAGAAGGAGGACAGACATGAAAGCACTGTTGCGCTTGCTCTTTGCTTTCCAGTTTCTTTTTGCATATCATTGGGCTAATTCCATAATGTCAATCAAAGCCATGCAGATAAGCAATAAAGGTGGCTTATTCCTGAAGTGCAATGGTGCAAAATGTGTGGTGTAAATAGATCATGGACTGTTTATATGGAACTTGGTTTTTCATGATATATGAATAGAGTATCCTCTAATTTACTTTTTTCTTTTCTTTTTTTTTTTTCATTGCAGGGCGCTATTAGGACTTTCAGGATGGACTTTTTAAAACCTTATTGGATTGACTATTTTTTTTTTTTTTTTATAAATGTACTGTTCTGTGAATATTACAATTGTATTGCTATATTTTTTGTTTAGCAGACCATCATAAGAAAGAACAAGCTATACATTCACTGGGGAGAAATTCTGGTGTCTGTTGAACAATGCTTTATTTTCGGTTACAAAAAAGTGTGATTTTGTTTGCTAGTAGTCTCTCCAATTGCAAGACTGAAATACTTTTCTATACTTCATACTTGTATTGCTGTGTTAGGAAAGTGGATACACTTAAGTCCTAAAATAAACCTTTCCCCTCCTGCTGCTGAACATTGTTCACTGTAGCACTTTAGCCTCCCCCCCCCCACCTCCTTCAAAATACTGCATTTTTAGGAACTTGGTGGTTAAATCTTTCTAGGCCTGGGTATGTAAAATTGATCAAAATTCATTCTGTTCTATATATATTTTTAAGTTCCAATTACCCACATTTCTAAACATTTCGTTGTACAGAGCTTTGTTAGGATGCTGGACATGAATAGAGATGTCTTATAACCCTATGTAAATTTACTTTGGACCCAAAAAAAATCTTGACTTACTTTAGGCAATATCTGAGTATTTGCCTCTGTCATATATTGGCAATACAATCCTTAAGAACTTATTGTCCTTATAAACTCAACTTCTATAATTTTACGTTTACCCCTAATGCCTTGTTACATATTGTCAATTAAGACATTTTAGATCTAAAAAGCATCCAGTTATCAATTCCTCATGTGAATGTGCTTTATAGCAGAATATAGGACTGATTTACTGTAGAGACTGATGCAGTGTTCAGCTTTAAATGTGTGCCCATTACAATGTTCCGTTTAAACCCAGCATTTTGTAAATTGGTTATTTGATTGGAAAAACCTAGGGTTTGTTTTTTTTTCTTTTCAAGGCTTAATTTTTCAGTCTTTGTTGTAAGACTTTGTTGCTTGCCTGTGTTTACTATATCTTGTTAAATGGGATATTCCTATTACTTGATGTCTCGGTGCAAATAAACATTGAGTATTACAACTTCATGTCTTCCCTCCTGAATTACTGAAACAGAAGTCTGGTATGTGAACACCAGTCTACACTATTTAATCTAGAACAGTGTCTAGACAAACTTTTGTATAAATGTATTGCACGTTTTCTATGGTTTTTAAAGGAGACATTTTATATAACGTTCATATTCAGATGAATTGCTCATCCTTCTTCATAACATGTAATGATGCAGAAAAACTTTTGAAAGCATTTTACCCCATAAAACGGTCATATCGGAGCTGCAGATTGATATTTACAGGTCAGAAACTAAGCTGAAATGAAGAGTGGGAGTGTCTCTTCAATCTCCCACAGGAAGTGGTCACAGCACTGACTGACAGGCTGAAGTCTGCAGGGAAACTCCTCCCACCCTCTCCTGTGTGTTTCCAGCTGTCTTATGCTGGTGCCTGATCATTCACTTACAACTATACCTTAAATGTTCAACATAAAGCAATAGATGTGAAGGTTCATACAAACTATGATAGAAATATTTTCTTTAATTTAAAGTACAGCTATGCTCCTGTGTTTCACAGCAAATAGGCAGTCACACATGTACCTGCCCAGCTGGACATAATCTATAGTCCATAATACGTTGTTATACACTAGGCAACGCTCTGCCTCTATTACATTATAAAGGTTATACACACAGTGTACACTAGTATCAACTATAATGATATTCCATAACCGCAGCTGTAGGTTAGTTTTCCTGCATATTGATATATGATCGGGTGCAGGGAGTTGCTAGGTAAAAATGCAGCTGTTATGGAACAATTTGTTTTGTTGCAAGGCAATAAATGCAGTTAATGTTTTGGAGTTATATAACATTTCTCTAGTTGGCCCTCCTGTCAGTGCAAACATGTGAGTTAACAGTTTTAAATTTATTTTGTGGTCCTACCAATTTATAATGCATTTCAATGTTGCTTTCAATTGCGGTTTGTCTACTGTATATGAATGTTGGTGAAATAAGAATCTAAAATAACTAACCAGCTACATATACTAGATTCTGGACAGTGGGGGGGGGGCAGTAGATGTGATCTATTTGGATTTTGCCAAAGTGTTTGATACTGTGCCCCACAAACAACTGCTTTCTAAACTAAGGTCTGTTGGGTTTAATGAAGTTGTTTACACGTGGATAGGATACTGGCTACAGGATTGGGTACAGAGGGTGGTTGTTAATGGGGAAATTCTCTACTTGGAGTAAGGTTCTTAGTGGGGTCCCTCAGGCAGGCCCAGACTGGCAATCAGGGTTCTGGCAAATGCCAGAGGGGCTGCTGTAAATTGCCATAAACAGACATATTTAATGGTCTGGTGAAGGTCTGTTTGGGCCTCTGTAGACCTGAAATGCCCTCAGGGCTCCGTATTGGGTCCACTTTTATTTAACTTGTTCATTAAACGAACAGTAACACCAAAAAGTTAAATTGTTTGAAAGAAATTAAAATATAATGTACTGTTTCTCTCCACTGGTAAAACTGTTCAGAAACTCTACTCTAGTTTATATAAACAAGCTGCTGTGTAGCCATGGGGGCAGCCATTCCAGCACAGGATACACAACAAATAACAAATAAGGTTGAGTGAATCCCATTGTATACTACAGAGCTCATCTGTTATCTGCTGTGTATCCCGAGGACTTGTAGGTCATAAACTTGGCTGTAGCAAGCAATGCCAGTCCGAAGCATCAAGGGCAAATAAGGTCTTGAAATGTATTAAAAGGGGCATTGATTCGTGGGAGGAAGGTGGTTTTTTTTTTTTGTTTACTGTACAGAGCACTGGTAAGGTCCCATCTAGAATATGCTGTGCAGTTATTGTCCCGAGCACTCAAACAGGACATTATTGTATTAGAGAGTGTACAGAGAAGGGCAACTAAGCTGGTAAAAGGTATGGTCACTGTTCCAAATGGTGGCTTTCACTGTGGGAGAATAAAGTCCCTGAGCCTTGGGAATGGCTTTTATTCTTCCCAGGCTGATATATTGTGTCTTAATTTCCACTGATTGTGGAATAGTGTTCTTCTACATAGATTATGGTTTCACTCTTATGGTAAAATTCAATATATAGTGATGTTTAATATTAAAATAAATGCAACTGCTGTGCGTGGGCTGCCCTTCCACATCATGCCATTCTCATATCCAAAATGCAAGTTGCCAGCCCCTTAGAACTGACTACTGGCCCATGGCTCTTGGTTCATGCCCATTCCACTATTTTCTTTCCTTCCATGTGTGGTCAGACTAGGTTGTATTGCAAGGGAGTTTCATTTTATCTCCCGCATGTCTTTAGGTCTCCTGAGACGTTTGATGTCAAATATATAATATAGAGTTGGTTCTGCCTTTTGTTGCAATAACGGTCTCTATTCTGGGATGGCTTGGAACATGGTTTGTGATATTTGCTTCCATTATGCCAAAGCAGTTTTAGTGGGGTTAGGGACTGATGTTGGAGCTCAGACCTGAGCATGTGAGTCATTATAAATAGGAAAGGGCCTCCCTAAACTGTTGCCACAAAGTAGGAAGCATAGAATTGACAAAATATCATTGTCTGCTGTGTTAGAAACATTGGTGACTTTTGGGAAAACATGTCTGGGAACTTTTGGCCAAACTCAACTTTGTGGACTTGATAACATTTCCTTGTCACCCATGGCAGCGATTCACCAATGGGTTAACTCCTCCCTTCGGGCCAATGGACAGGAACCTCCCCTAGCAAGATAAAAGTGCCCGCCCCTCTCATACTCACTGTCTTTTTTATCCTGTCCTGGGCTGATGGAGTCAAGGAGCGTGTCAGACGCAGTTCCCAGCAGCAGGGGGGCTCTCTCTCTCTCAATATTCCCCCCTACTGTGATGGAGGTCCCGCTGCTCCCCCTTGGCTGGGGTTAGCGAGGGAGGCTGTGAGGTTGCAGGAGTAACCGAGGGCTGTGGCTCGCCTCCCGCCGATGCGGGTTAGGTAAGCACAGGGAAGCGCCGAGCGCGCGTGTACCCGGAAGTGACATCAGCGCGTATGGACGTAGTGACGTGCCGGTTGGAGTTCCGGCGTCAGCAGCAGGACGCGCTCAGGAGCGCGTCTCTAATGGCGGAAGTCGCGGACGCCATTTTGCTTACTGGAAGAAGTTTAAACTGTCTGTTTTGGCGCCAAAACACACCAGGGATGGCGAAAATCACTGGGCCATGCATATTTTAAAAGCAGGTAATCAGCAACACCTTCTGGTTTTGGATTTTACAGATCTTCTAGCCAGGTTTATAAGGAAGTGTGCTTCCTGTTTGGCAGCCATTTGCAAAAGAGTTTTCAGATCCTGATTCATCAGATACAGGTATGTGCAGGAATGGGAGTTATTTTCTGGCATCAAAGTGCAATCTAAAGGTGATTCCCCTTTTTCTACAGCACGTTAATGGATTCAGGAATGCCGGGCAAGCCGCCTCACCCCAAAGGGAAAAGGTTAAAAAAAAAAAAAAAAAAACTCCAGTAAGAGAGAGAGAGACATTACAAATGGCTTATGCATATGTTTATTTTTGTCATTGAACAGCCTTCCTGCCTCTGAAAAAAAAGATAAAGCGCCAGAAAAAACAGCTCCAGCACAAGTTCAAGAGGACGTAGGAGCTTCATCTTCCCAAGGGAATCAAGCCTTGGTTGATTCTTTGGCTGCAGTGATTAAACAAGCAGTAGTACAAGGTTTCCAGGAGGTGGCTACATCTAAAAAGAGATCGAGACATGTTTATTCAAGACAAACAGAATCTCTATCAGAGATTTCAGAGGGAGAACTTTCAGAGTCTGAGATAGATTCTCCTTTAGGATCGGAGGAAGGCGAAATTGAGATGGATGAAGAGTCCAATTTCGATTTAACAGTCATAGAGCCACTGATAAAGGCAGTGCGGCAAACACTCACATTCCCTTTGGAGCCAGCTAAGTTATCTTCGGCGGACAAATTATTTCCTTCTCTCAGGAAAAGATCAATATTCTTTCCAGTTCATGCTTCAATAAAAGAAATAATTGCAACAGAATGGAAGAAGACGGAGAAAAGACCCCAAACGAGGAAAATTCCTGAAAAAGTATCCTTTTGAAGAAGGAGATGCAAGGTGTTGGGATACACCACCGAAAGTGGATGCAGCAGTCGTGAGATTAGCGAAAAAGACCACTCTGCCAGTAGATGATGCGGCAGTATTTCGTGAACCGATGGAAAAGAGAATTGAATTTAATCTTAAAAAAGCGTTTGTAGCGGCAGGTGCAGCCTGCAAACCAGCAGTAGCTTTGACTTCAGTCTCCCTGGCTTTGAAGGTGTGGCTTGCGGAAGTAGAAGAAGCAATCTCTTCCAACGTGAAGAGGCCTAAGCTGTTGGAGATGCTATCTGACTGCAGACTCGCGGTAGATTTTATATCTGAGGCATCGGTCGACTTGGTGCATCTCCTGGCGAGATCCATGGCATTGTCTGTAGCAGCGAGGAGAGCCCTCTGGCTGAAACCTTGGTCAGCAGATGCAGCCTCTAAAACCAATCTATGCCAGCTTCCGTTTGAGGGGGAGATGCTGTTTGGTGAGAAGTTGGATACTATCATCAAAAAAGTCTCTGGAGGAAAAAGTGTGTTTCTACCTCAAGAGAGTAGAAACAAGAGAGTAAGATATGAGGCACCTTTTTTTTCACAGAGATAAGGAAAGATCTTTTAGGTCATCCAGACAATACAAACCTGGAAGAGAGTTCTATAGACAGTCATCATGGAGATCAGGACGTCAGAACTCGAGAGGAAATTCTAAAAGATCCAGAGGTTTCTCTTCTTCCACCTCATCAACACAACAGCAATGAGATTATCTTGGCTCAGATGAGAGTGGGTGGCAGGTTGGCACAATTTGCTCAAGTCTGGGCCAGAGATGTGCAAGATCGCTGGGTATGCGACACTCTGGAAAGAGGTTTTTTGTTAGAGTTTTCAAAAATTCCGAAAAAGGATCATTTTCTAATTTCAATTTTCAGAAAATCCAAGGAAGTTCAAGATCTGGTCCAGGAATACATGGACCAATTATGGGCATCCGATGCAATAGAAACAGTTCCCCTTCACGAGAGAAGAAGAGGGTTTTATTCAAGACTGTTCCTAGTAAAAAAAGCCTCAGGAGCTATGAGGCCTGTTTTGGACATGAGAGAGTTAAACAAGTTTCTACAGAAGCGAAGTTTCAAGATGGAGTCTTTGGCGTCAGTCATCCAGGCAATGACGATTGGGGATTGGCTCACAAACATAGATTTGAAGGATGCTTATTTTCACATGCCAATTTACAAGAATCACAGAAAATATCTAAGGTTTGCAGTGGGGGAGATTCACGTACAATTCAAATGTCTTCCTTTCGGCCTGTCACAGTCCCCAAGGGTCTTCACCAAGATTCTAGTAACTTTGATAGCAGAATTGAGAAAGATAGGAATCTCAGTGTTTCATTATCTAGACGACATCCTGATAACAGCAGGAACATAGAGAGAAGCAGAATTGCATACAAAGAAAGTCCTGGAGTTTCTACAAGAACATGGATGGATTGTAAACATGGAGAAAAGCAATCTGACACCTACAAGATCTCATCTTTCTGGGAGCGTTGTTTCAGACTCAGGAGAATTTAGTGAGCTTGCCAGTCGTAAAGCAAGAAAAGATAATTCAGGCAGTGGAAAACTTCAGGAGTCAAGAAACGGTTTCGGTAAAGCACTGCCTAAGGATTCTAGGCTTGATGTCATCAACAATCCAAATTGTGAAGTGGGCAAGATGGCATTCGTGACCACTACAAAACTTCTTACTAAGGCGAGTGAGATGTCCTCAAGAAAACTTGTTTAAAAAAATGTTTAAATTTAACAGAAGATATAAGACAAGACCTAAGCTGGTGGTGTGTGGCGGACAATCTGCAGAGAGGTACCCAACTAAGAGAACCAGAATGGACAGCTATAACAACAGACGCATCAGGTATCGGCTGGGGAGCACACATGGGAGATTTGTTTGTGCAAGGTTCTTGGGATTTGAGTCAAGTCTCCACAAATATTCTAGAGTTAAGGGCAGTAGGAAAAGCCCTGTTAGCCTTCGCAGGTCAGCTAAGAGGGAAAAGCGTAAAAGTCTTTTCAGACAACACCACAGCAGTATCCTATATTCAAAAGCAAGGAGGCACAAGAAGCATGGTGTTACTGCAGGAGGCAGAGACAATATTCCAATGGGTAGAAGTTTGGTTGGAAAATCTGACGGCAGTACATCTTCCTGGAGTCGAAAATTTAAAAGCAGATTTTTTAAGTCGCAGTATAGTGGATCCAGGAGAATGGAGTCTGCACGAGGACATATTTCAAGACCTAATAGATACTTGGGGAGTTCCAGACGTGGATGCCATGGCAACCATCCAGAACAGGAAATGTCCGAAATTTTTTTCCCGGTATCCATGCGAAGAGGCAGTGGCCGTAGATGGTCTGAGACAAGATTGGTCAAGAGGGCTGATTTATGTATTTCCACCAATTCCCCTTGTCTGGAAGGTTCTAAAAAAGATAGACCGGGAGTCAGCGAATGCAATAGTAGTGATACCATTTTGGCCAAGAAGACCATGGTTTCCGTTGCTTCACCAATTGGCTCTGGGAGAACCCAGAAAAATTCCAAGATTTCAGGGGTGGCTATCCCAGGGGATGTTTCAGTTCCACGGAGAGGATCATCTAGCCTTGAAGGCGTGGAGATTGAGAGGAAGGAGCTGAAAAAATTAAATTGTAAAGAGAAGGTGATAGATTTTCTGCTAAAATCAAGGCAAACTTCTACATCGACACAATATTACAAAATTTGGGATAAGTTTGTGCAATTTTTTATTTCAGAGGGGAAGGATCCTGCTACAGCAGATGTTCTGCTACAGCATCTATGGTAGTAGATTTTCTTTTTTCCGGATATGAGAAGGGTCTGCACATAAATACCCTTAGAGTGCAGGTGTCAGCCATCTCAGCACTAACAGGAAAAGTTTGGGCAGTTGACCCTCTAGTGAAAAGGTTCTTCAATGCCTTGAAAAGGGTCAGACCTCACATACGAAAATATTCACCACATTGGGACTTGCCTTTTGTTCTAGACAGACTAACAAAACCACCCTTTGAGCCTCTGGAGGATGTTTCTTTATGGAATCTTACTCTGAAGGTTATCCTGCTAGTGGCCATAACATCAGCATGTAGAGTGGGCGAGCTAGCTGCACTATCATCTGTAGAGCCATTTACAGTGATATTTAAAGATAAAGTGGTGCTAAGGCCTGCTTTTACATTTTTGCCGAAAGTCATCTCGAAGTTTCACATGGATTTGGAGATATCTCTTCCTCCTTTTTGTTCATCTCCAAAGACCGAGAAGGAGAAGCAGTGGCATAAGTTAGACTTGGTCAGAGCTCTCACAATATATTTGGAGAGGACAACAACATGGAGAAAATCTGAACATTTATTTATCATTCCATGTGGTTTCAGAAAGGGGAAAGCTCCGTCCAAAAAGACAGTAAGCTCCTGGATCGTGGCAGCAATTGCAAAGGCGTACAATTCAGCGGGCAGGAAGGTTCCTCTGGGGCTGAAAGCCCATTCGACGCGTGCATTGGCAAGTTCCTGGGCGATGGAGGCCAGGGCATCGCCAGAAGCAATCTGCAGAGCTGCAAGATGGTCGTCAGTTAATACATTCATCAAGCACTATAAGTTAGATATTCTTTCCTCCCAAGAAGCGAGATTTGGGAGAAAAGTTCTTCAAGCAGTTGTTCAAGCAGATGTTACCAAATAAAATGTTATGTTTACTGCATTCTGTGTGAAGTCCCTCCCTGTTAGCTTTGGTAGTTCCCATTGGTGAATCGCTGCCATGGGTGACAAGGAGAACAGGAAATTGTTTCATTACTTACCGTAATTTCTGTTTCCTGGTCACTCTCCATGGCAGCATTCACCAAGGAATGTCCCACCCTGCTGGACAAGCTATTCAACTAAGACAGTGAGTATGAGAGGGGCGGGCACTTTTATCTTGCTAGGGGAGGTTGCTGTCCATTGGCCCGAAGGGAGGAGTTAACCCATTGGTGAATGCTGCCATGAAGAGTGACCAGGAAACAGAAATTACGGTAAGTAATGAAACAATTTCCTGTTTTCTGAAAGTGTCTCCAAAGCTTGCACTTCAAAGCCTCTTATCTTACACACGTTCTTGCAAATACAGAATAAAACACCATAAATGTGAATGCCAGTGGTCTTCTGAACTATGGGATACCCAATAAGGTTTTGAGTAATGAATTGTGGCATGTACTGTAGCTAAAATAAGAATATTGCACACAGCTGCAATGTAAATTCTGAGCAGATAAAATAGGATGGTAATACATTATCTATATCCAACAGGCAATCTGTTTTAAAGAGAAAGGAATAGACTGGATGAAGCTGCAGCATGCAGTGTTCCCTTCCAACAGTTTGGTGGTGTTGGATGGCAAATCATTCATGTACTTTATAAATTAGACTTTACCATCGGTTACATCTGACTGTTAAGATGAGATGTGTTGATGCCTGTACATCCAAAAAAAATTCTCATGTAGTTCTGAAAATGCAGCATTCCTTTCTAACAGTCACGGAGCGTCACATGGCAAATCTTTCATGTAGCATACAGATCATATTTTAATATCAGTATTTTTAGACATATATGCAACGATATAAGATGAAATCTGTATATCAAACTCTCATGTGCAGGTGTGGCCTTAAAGGAGAACTAAAGCCTAACTAAAGAAGTAGGTAGAAATGTTGTACATTATGTATTGTGATTCTGTACCAGCCCAAGGCAATCACAGCCCTTTAGCAGTAAAGATCTGTGTCTCCAAAGATGCCCCAGTAGCTCCCCATCTTCTTTTCTGCTGATTCACTGCACATGCTCTGTGCTGCTGTCACTTACTGAGCTTAGGGACCCACTCACAATATACAGTACACATAGAATATAAATGTCACAATATAAGGCTGATAAGTAATTAATACAGATAATTACTACATGGCAGCACAACCAGTGCAACTAGCATCAGAATTTAACAATCAGCCTTGTAGCATCAGCTTATATTACAGACAAACCTAATTTTCTGCTGGATAATTAGCGACAAATCTCCTTTTATCTTCCAGAATCTGACCGTGTGTCTCTGCCCTAAAGTTACTTTATCAGAGCACAATTCACATGACTGAGGGCACCTGAGAAACTAACATGTCTAGACCCATGTCAGATGTTGACATTAAATATAAAAAAAATGTTTGCTCTTTTGAAAAATGGACTTCAGTGCCAAATTCTGCTAAAGCAGCATAAATAACTGATGTGTTTTGAAAAAAAAAAACGATTTCCTGGGACAGAATCCCTTTAATCCATTCATTTCTTGTTTATCCTGTTCATATGCATACGACATGCTTGGCCAGAAGTTATAATTAGTGTCTGTCAAAGCACTTGTTCTTCTTTAAGTCATGTTCACCAACCGGAATTCAAATATTGAAATAAAAAGCTGTAAAACCAAACATATTTAAGGATTGTCACAATGCTTCAGTCAAAAGCCTTTGGGCAGAAATGCTGCCTTACAATGTACTGACTTCATTATGAGGGCTTCCTCCGTTTCACTTAATGAGATAACAACATGAATCAGCCATTTCAATTCATTAAAGAGCCAAAGAGATGTGAATAGGAAAAGAAAGGTGTACGTGAATGGAATGTTTAGTTTGTATAAGAATGAGCTTGTATGTAATCTCTATTAACAGCAGATAAAACATAGGTATTTTACTAGGTATTTTTGTATTTTACAGAGAGTATAACTGCACCACCATGTATCTCAGTAGTACAGTGCAACGTTATATTCATGGGTAATCAGTGATGCTATTGATGTAATTTTGCAAGGCATGTAATTCTAATACACAGCAAATTCCCTATGGCTAGATAAAGACACCTTTCATTATTGATGATATTTCAGTCTCATCCCAACACCTAAAACACATTGGATTAGTTTAGAGTACCTTCTTCTCCCTTACATTCCCTTTGTTCTCTATATCTTCTAATGCATTTTGTAATTTTGACATTATCTGGAGATGCTCTCATAATGTTTGTTACTAAAGCAAAAAATATTATCTGTTCAATGAACATACTTTTTGCCTATTGTATTAAGAAATAAATGTTTGTTTTTTTAATAATTTCTTGTACTAATCAGGATAAGATCTAAATAAGATACGTGTACTGGACATAGGGTCCAGTCACATTCTGTTTTCCTGGACCCTACAGGCACAATATCAAAATAAATCAGCAGTCCATTGAGAATTTATCAGTGGCGTAACTAGATATTACTGGGCCCCACAGCAAATTATTTTTCAGGCCCCCAAATGTTTAGAGGTTGACTTGTTTCTCCAATATTTATTGAAATTGTATATGAATTAGGGCCTCGTGGGGCCCCTATACCTCCTGGGCCCTCCTGCAGCCGCAGGGTCTGCTTCCTCTACAGTTACGCCCCTGGAATTTATATAAACAAACACCTTACTTCAGCCGGAGCTTGTAAGACCAATAGATAATTAACAGCTTATGATAGAGGCTTCTCAGTAGACTGCTAATTTGTTTTGGTTGGATCAAGAAGTAGAATGTGACTTCAGTTTCACTTTCAGATTTTGCCCTGTTTAGTACAAAAAAAAAAACTCCTAAATAAAAAAACAGGCAAAAACTATGTTTAGCACAAGCACTAACAACAATACTATCTTGCCGCAAACCACTTACTTATTTGCTTATACAGGGTACATGCAATCCCGGCAAAACAGGGTACATTGTCCTTCATTCTAAAGCTCCTCATAAACGCGACGATTCTTCTTGCCGAACGACCGATTTTAGGGAAGTCCGACCAATCCTTCGAAATTATCGTGTGGTTAGTGGGATTCGAACGATCGTACATCTTACGATTTTTTGGCCGACATCTGTCAGGAAATTGATCGTCCAGGTCAAAAAATCTTTGTCGGTCCCAGTGCAATGTATCTATGTTTGCAGGGCCAAGCAGGCAGCTCCCCTTTGTTTTCCTGGTAAATTGGTCTTTTTAGTTGATGGTAAATTCGTACGATCGTTCCGAGAAGATCGTGGTCTCACGATCAGGATCTGATCTTTTAAAAATCTCAACATCTATGGCCAGCTTTAATGGGGCTAACAAACCTCTTTTCTACTCTTTCTGCAAATGTTTTAGATAACATCTGACCAATTGATCTCCCGTGCCTATATGAAGGAAGTGGGGTGTACAGTGTCCCTAAAAATCTTACCCATTTCTCTATCTGATTGTAGCACTTTCCAGTGTTTCAATATGATCCTTTTTATATACAGAGTTAGGGTGCCAAATGTAGAAACAAACGCTGCCCTACCTAATCTAGTTTTCTTTGTTTTACAAAAAATCCTTACGTTCTATTTTCTTAAAATCCTGTTTGATCTGATTAAGGTATGTTTCTTTGAAACCCCATTGTACAAGCTTGAACCATTCCCTCTGCTTCTATCTCATATGATTCATCATCTGAAGTGATTTGTCTCACTCTACTTAGCTGACTATGGGGAAGACTTTTAAATACCCCCCGGGGGATGGCAACTGTTGGGTATTAAGATGTTATTACAATCAGTGGGCTTACAATGCTTGGTCGTTGCCAACATACCATTCTTAGATTTTATATTGACATCCATTGAGCTTTTGGTCAAAGACAGAAATTTCTTAATCAACCTCCTCCTCAGATAAAGAACTGTCCCCAGTAGAGATTTCTTGATCAGACGAATCTGCTCTCCCTACAGACAAATCAGGTGCCCAAAGTACTGTCTCTTAAATAGACTGAGACACTGCATTCTTAATCCATAGCAAAGGATATTGTTGGTCAGGAAATAAGGCAGAAGTGGAAGGGAAGACTCTATCTTGGTTATTAGTAGATTTAGAAATGGAGGAATCAAATTCTTTAGATACAAAATTCAGTGAAACAATCTCCACAGACTCTTTTATCCTTTAAAGCTGGCTTGTGACATACTTTGCAATGTCTTTCAGCGTCCTACTTATTTCTTTTTTTAGTAAGCTCTTCTGCAGGGGCAGGTAGACTGAAATGCACAAAGGGGGTTAAGAAATGCACAAAGGAAGTTATTTTCAAAAGGCACTAGGGAAATACTCATTCTGATGGTTAGGTAGCGGCTCTCTTAAAGGAGAACTAAAGCTTAACTAAAGAAGTAGCTAGAAATGTTGTACCATAGGTTTTGGGCTTCTGTACCAGCCCAAGGCAACCACAGCCCTTAAGCAGTAAAGATCTGTGTCTCCAAAGATGCCCTGGTAGCTCTCCATCTTCTTTTCTGCTGATTCACTGCACATGCTCTGTGCTGCTGTCACTTACTGAGCTTAGGGACCCACTCACAATATACAGTACACATAGAAAAGAAATGTCACAATATAAGGCTGATTAGTAATTAATACAGATAATTACTACAAGGCAGCACAGAAACCATTGCAACTAACATCATAATTTAATAATTAGCCTTGTGGCATAAACTTATATTACAGGCCAACCTTATTTGACAGGGTACCCAGAAGGAATTTGACAGCTTTGTAAGTGATATCATCAGGAATGACTTGAATTTGGGGTTCACCAGTCAATTCAGTCTCAATAAAATAGAATTTTTAGATGTAATGTTACGGGTAGAAGGCAATTCAATAAATACAAGTATTTTTCGTAAACCGTGTAGCGGTAACACACTCCTGTATGCCTCGTCCTGCCACCCTAAGAAGTTGATAGAGGGAATACCTGTTGGGAAGTTTCTAAGGCTCCGTAGGAACTGTTCAACAAACAAAGACTTTGGATGCCAGGCACGAGAGATGCAGAGGAGTTTCTTAGAGAGGGGTTATAAGCATAAAAACATACAGAAGGCATTTCAGAGAGCGAAAGGGAGTGATAGGGAAGATCTACTTAAGGGAAGTGGGAATAAAACCAAGGGACATGAATGGTCCGAGAAGGTGGCCCTTACCACTAGATATAGCAAACAGTTCTGTGAAATCTCTAAAATCTTAAAGAAATGCCTACCTGTCCTTTATGGTGATGAGCACTTTTTCAAGGTGTTGAGCCCGGGAATCACTATTATTCCTAAACGGGCTCACACCCTGAAAGATATGCTATCGCCTAGTCTTTTTAGAATGAATTGTCAGAAACGGGACCAACAGGTAACTATAGGTGTGGGAGCCGCAGATGTATAACGTGTAAGCATATGAAGGTATCCAAGAAGTTTAAATCAACAGTGACGGGTAGGGAATTTGACATCAAAGGATACATTAATTATAACACCATATTTGTGATCTATCTGATCATATGCTTGAGGTGCCAGAAGCAGTATGTAGGGTGCACAAGTAGGTAATTGAAAGAAAGGGCAAGAGAACATATGAGCCAGATCAAAAAAAAGTAATATCACTAGACATTTTGCCACATGTAATGGAGGGGATGTGGACTGTTTTTCCATCCAGGGGATAGAAAGGGTAAGATTAGGAGTGAAAGGGGGAGATCATTTAAGCCTTTAAGAAAGAAGAGAGGTTTACTGGATTTTCCATCTGGGTACACGCTTGCCATTAGGACTTAATCATGAATTTGATGTCACTTGCTATACTTGATTATGGAAGACTAGGGATCTGCTTAAAGCTTTGGAGGTATCGGTACTGGAGAATTGTTAGTAGAATAAATATCTTAATTGGAGAATTGATAACATTGGTGACGGCTTCTATAATACATAATATATATATGGGACTGAATATTTGTGCAAAGTGATTTACTTGAACTTTTTTGATGCTCTAGATATTTATACATTTTTAATATATAATGGTATATGAAAATTGAGTTGACTTGTTATAACTAAAATGAAACTTGAGCTAGTAATATATGTAGTGAAGGATATGATACAAATACCCCACGGGGGCAAATCTGACATCAGAGATAGATGAAGCGGGGTTAATCCCTTTTGACTTCTAATTGGTTTTAAGAGAAAATGGGAGGGATTACCTGGGTTTAAATTTTGGTGTGGAACATGCTGTTGATAGTGATAGTGACAAGTGCCGGAGGGTATGAAACGCGTAAGGTGGGCCATGTGGGGTCAGTATGTATCAAACTTTTAAAATGTGAACGTTAATAAATTAATTAGTTTTACTAAATATAAGCCTTGGGACATATATCTTTTGATATAAAAAAAATTCTTGCTGGCTGCCTTTGGAACCGGGGCATGTCCCTCTGACTGTGGTGAAAGATATATGGAAATCAGGTGCATGGACTCCCAATTATACAATGATTTACAACCTTATTTTTTGCTTTTAAATTTGTGACGACCCCTAAGCTTAGCTTCTCAGCAGATGCTCAGAGCCCACTGAGCATGTGAGTGTCACAGACACTTTCCAAGATGATGACCCCCTGTGACAAGTTTGAAGTCCTGGATTATTTCTGCTATTGAGAAGTTGAAACTTTAGGCTTATGCAATAAGTTCGTTAAATAAAATATGGCATTTTTAGGGTTTAGTTCTCCTTTATGGGCTGCCAGATCCATTCTCACGCAGCGGTAGCCAGCAACTCAGACGAGAGTGGACCGGCCACACAGACTTTTAAACTTTGCAGGAAGTTCACGTTGTGACATCAAACCCGGAAGAACATATCACTTATAGGAGCCGCGGAAGTAGCAAGAGACCCTGGCCGCACAGGGATTCCTCTCCCTAGCAACACTGTTGCTATACAGCACAGAGGCTATGGGCGGATAGACACTCCCAAGAACTGCGCTGGGTAATCTATTTGTGAGTACAAATCTGAACCTGAAAAATAAATAAACGATTATTAAATAATTACTGATATAAAGAATTGGAGGAAATAATAGTAGTGCACAGACTGGGACAGAAGAAACATTTTCTGGGCCCCCTGGTCCCCGTCCACCCCAGCCCGGCTCCCAAGCCCCACCCCAGATCCCGCCCCTGCCTTACACCATAGTAAAAAGTCCAACAGACATCAGCACTAAAAACAGTAACCTCCCCCCACTTACAAGTTATAAAAAGCCATTAGTGGTCAGGGCCCCCCATAAAAAAAATTGGCACCAGGACCCCCCCATAAAAGTTTTTTTTTAAAAAAAATTGGTAGCCAGTGGTTTAATAAAAAAAACAAACAACACATTGGTGTTCAGTGGCACTTACCTTAGGTTCTTCTTCTTCTATGAGGACAGGGACTGCGTTTCCAGGTGTCAGTGGGCCTCTTGCTTCTAACCATTTAGCCTGTTTCATAGTCATTCCCTATTTTTTATGGAAATTAATGCTTAATAATCGAAGAATATAGTAAGTGGATTTAAAAGACTGAGAATAAAGAGGTTGAGTGAGGAGAGGAGGACTGATAGTTTGAAAAGTGGCCCCATGATCTAAGGTTTTCTGGTGGGCCCCTGCCATCCCAGTTTAAAAATGCATGAGGATACAGCATTGCACACTTTTCGGATAGTCACTTCACCCTTTAGCTATTGTGCCCCATAGACTCCATTATTTAGTGGACACTGTACCCCCTACTGTAATTTATAAAGATATTATAAGTCACCGAGGAGTTATGTGACCACATACAGGTCACATAACTCCGAGGTGACTTCTGATATCTTTATAAATTTCTAGTAGGGGGTACATTATGCATTATAATCTACATTTTGGGGGGGGTCAGCAGGGGGGGTCGGAGTCAAAATTCTGGTCGCCGTCCGCCGTCCGTTTCTGACGCACGGCATCCATTCCGGACGTGACTGCGTCCGTTTCGGACGCGCAGCGTCAAATTCGGACGCACAGCGTCAAATTCGAAAATGCTGCGTCAGATTCGGCAGCCTGGGGCCCCTGTTATAAATGGCGCGTTCTGACGTCAGAACGCGCCGTTTATATAGTGAATAAAGTACCCCCTCTTGTAAAATATAAGGCTATTATAAGTCACCGAGGAGTTTCATGACCATATAAAATGTACTTTTATACTGGTCATGGAACTCCAAGGTAACTTCTAATATCCTCATATTTTGCAACTGGGGGTACTTTATTTATTATAATAAACAAGTTTCAGTGAGTCATGTGACAGAAATGACATCAGAACTCACCGTTTATAACTGATGACATCAGAACTCACCGTTCATATAGTGAATAAAGTACCCCCTCTTGTAAAATATAAGGCTATTATAAGTTACCGAGGAGTTTCATGACCATATAAAAACACGAGGCCGAAGGCTGAGTGTTTTTATACAGGTCATGGAACTCCGAGGTAACTTATAATATCCTCATATTTTACAACTGGGGGTACTTTATTTATTATAATACACAAATTTTAGTGAGTCATGTGACAGAAATTACATCACTACTCACCGTTTATAACTGATGACATCACTACTCACCGTTTATAAGGATATCATTTACAAGATATTCATGGCTTTTGTGTATTATAAGGATATAATTTACAAGATATTCATGGCTTTTGTGTATTATAAGGATATAATTTACAGCCTGGTCCCATAGGGAAATGACCAGACTGTAGATTATAATCAGATAATCAAATAAATTCCCTTTTCCCTGGTAACAATAAAACAGTACCTTGTACTTGATCCAAACTAAAATATATTAAATCCTTACCGGAAGCAAAACCAGCGTATTTGGGTTTATTTACTGTTTACATGGTTTTCTAGCAGACTTAAGGTATGAAGATCCAAGTTACAGAAAAATCCATTATCAGGAAAACCCCAGGTCCCGAGGATTCTGAATGACTGGTCCCATACCTGCATTTAAAACACTTTCAGTTTCATAGAAATAAATCACAATAAAGTTTTTTTGGGCTTCTTGTTGTTCACCTCACCAAAACCTTACTGATTGCTTTGTCTGAAAAACTTAACAAGACCTCACACCCAGCAGTGGTTCTAGAATATATTTGGTGCCATAGCAAAATTATTTTACATTTTTCATAAACATATATTGAGATTTTCTGGCAGTCACTGCCCACCAAACCCCTTATACCTCCTGGGCTCCCATCACTCATAGCTTCTGCTTCCTCTACACTTATGTCTCTTCTCTGAAACCCCCGACCCCTGAAATACACTGATGTCTACAGGGTGGGATATATGGTTGTGAATTTATGGCTCTCATTATAATATGCTAGGCCAATGCATGTGGGGGCATAGCTAGATAAAATGATTTGTATGGTTTCAACCACAATTTCTACAGTAAGGATTATTCTCCTCACCTCCAGATTCACATTGAAGAACTGCAGCAGAAGTAGTAGTATTTCTTATACTTTCTTTTTAAAAATAAAACAATAATAATTATTTTATAGTGGGGGGCTCTTGGCTAAAAGTAGCTCTTTTCAGCTCACTGATCGTTCTCTGTGTATTGTGTTAGCATTATTTCCCTATACTTTCCGATCATTAAACTT
The DNA here is from genome assembly GCF_017654675.1 of Xenopus laevis. Lineage (NCBI taxonomy): Eukaryota > Metazoa > Chordata > Amphibia > Anura > Pipidae > Xenopus > Xenopus laevis. Next base: position 32,949,757 of record NC_054382.1, on the reverse strand, counting down.
CTGTCAAATATAATTTCACATATTTATTTTGAGTATTATTAAGAGTGTCAGAGAGCAGAATTAGTAGCTAAAAAATTACACCTCTACTAAGTGAATGCTCCTATTATAATAGCAACTCTGTGACCCTAGTTAGCCTAGGAACCTACCTGACAGCAGCTGTTTCTTTGTTAGGTTCCTAGGTAAGGTTTTGACTTTCTCCTGATGAAGTCGGTAACACAGAGAAAGGTGTAGGGGCATAGGGGGATGGTGGTGGGCTAGCTCCTATCTACTCCCAATGTAGACAGGCAGGACTGGCAAATGGGAAAAAGTGGAAGGGAGGGGGCACTGAATAAAATGATACAAATGAAATCACTAGCAGTAATGGTGCACTCTATTACTTATTAGAATAGCCATGGGAAAAAACATCATCCACCTTTTGCAGTTTTTAGATTTGTTTTTTAGTGTATTATCCTTCGCTAAGGCTCGGGCTACACAGGGCTGAAATCAGCTAGATGAAATGCGCTGGCTGATTTCAGCCCCTACGGTGGACAGTCACCTCCTTTCTTTTTTTCTTTTTCAACATGTTTATTAGTTTCATAAACAAGTACGATACAATACAAGTGTAAAAATCCAATTGACATCCGTTACATCTTTTAGAGTAAACAGCAAATTGTTTCAAAGTTCAAACATAAATGATAAATTCCAAAATTGAAAAGAATTCAAAGGAAGTAACGTCAAAAAATAAAAGTGTTTAAAAGTATTGAAAATATAATGCCCTGCATTGGTAAAACGGCTGTGTTTGCTTAAGAAACACCACTATTGTTTATATAAATAAGCTGCTGTGTAGCCATGGGGGCAGCCATTCAAAGGAGAAAAGGCTCAGGTTACACAGCAGATAGCAGATAAGCATTGTCTGTCTAATGGTGTTATCTTTTATCCATTAGTCAACCTGTGCCATATAGCAATTTCCGCCATTTCTACACAGCAGCTTGTTTATATGAACTATAGTAGTGTTTCTGAAGCAAACAGATCAGTTTTGCCAGTGCAGGGCAACACTGCATTATATTTTCATTAGTTTAAAACACTTACATTTCTAGGTGTTACTGTTCCTTTAAAATAACATAAAATAACACTCAGAGCACACAAAAAAATAAAATAAAAAAAGAAATAAAAATAGATATAATCCTGGAATTAGATCATTAGACCATACATGTTTAGATGTTAAATAACCCCAAATTGAACAATAATCTCCTCTTTGACCTGTCAAATAATTCTAGATATTTAGACCAAAGATGATAAAAAGAGTGAGAGGGTTCATCACTTACGTCAAATCGTAAGCTTTGGAGAATACTTTCTGCCCCTGAGGAAATCTATCGTGACGAAATGCGTTGGACATTGCTGAGTTGACTTTTGACGAGAGAGTTTGTCACTACAATCTTGTAAGTGCAACTTTATTACCTAATAAATTTTTTTGAATGCACTACACCAGGGAGCGTACCCTTCTTTTTATTTACAAAGGGGCAAGCGTTACCATTTACTTTTCAATACTTTAATACCAATGCAAATTGAGAAAGAAGACAAATTAGTAAGAAGAATAATAGATTCACCTTCTTTATGGACCTTCATTGGTAACCCTTTCCTTATTCATTTTTCTTTGCCTTAGCTTCTGTGCTTACTCCAAACAGGTATAAAGGGACTGGCTATTGTGCAATAAGGCACTAAATGTTATTTTTGTGCTGTCTGCTTTAGAAGGATTATGTTTACCCTGCTAAAAACAATGTGGTTGTTTTTGTCTTTGCTTTTCTTAATTGGGAGGAAATTTCTTAAATCTCCATTTCTGCCAATACCTTTGTAGGAGTTATTTGAAAAACATCACATGAAGCTTCTTGCGAAATGTGCAATCGCTGATGGTTTTATTTACAACTCCATTCATCCAAGTGCTTCTCTGTGACTCAATTTAAAGCATAAGAGAATACATATAAATGGATTAAGTTCTTCTATGTATTGCAGCAATTTGTTTGCATAGTAAATTCATAATTAAAGACTACATTTAGTTCACCCCTCGAAATGTTTCCAAACTTTCACTGATATCAGTTGCTGGCATTGTGACACAATAACTGAATAGCACCGGTGTATCCAGAACATGTATAAAGTCATAGACAGTCAAGTATGAGTGAGAGATTGAAGATGTGAAAACATTTTGAGCTGCGCTAATAGACATAGGAAAGTACTTGTTTGCGAGAAGTGAAATAGTTGAAAAATGAAAGAGAGAAAATCAAAGCTACCTCCTCCTAAGTAACTTTGAAAATGATATTGCCTGGTACATTAAATATGGAATATCAGTTTATAAAACAAGTGTATACATTGACTTGAACTTTCGGGACCTTTCCCAAAAGTTTATGGTAGATTTATAATAATAAGATTATATAATAAAATAAAACATTATGCTAGACATAAATAGGGGAATGTAATATTGGCCGCTAATGCAAAAATCATTCTCAGTTTGTTCACAATGCGAATAAATGTAAAGTGTTGCCTTTGCAAACACTTTGCCCTCACAAGACAGTGTGTGAATTTTATCATTTGCAACAGTGTGCAGCACACGTAATAAAACAGCTGAATGAAAAAGTTGTTAGGTTTTCTCCAAAAGTCTACGCCACCTTCAAGCAGGTGTTAAAGGTTTGCACTACACAATTAAGATTCACAATACAATAAAAGCCTACTGAAGAATATTACAATGCGGCATGCAAATTTGGTCTCTTTGCAAATTTTATTACATTTCCCCCATAATGCCAGAACAAGCAGTTTTCCAAGGGATGTCCCTATGTACAGTAAATGACTTGGATGGAGATTTGAAAGCCACTGTTACCTTTGACAATCGTCAAATTAAGGTGGCCACACAAGGGCAGATATCGGGCAGATATCGATCCGTCAAGTTAAGTTCAAATTTTTTCAGCTATCCAGGACCGCATCTGCTAGTTGATGCGGTCCTGTGACCCGTCTGTGCCCATTCGCAGCAATGTAATTCAATCCCCCAGGGCCGAACGTTCAGATTCACCTGATATCGCCCAGCTGGTAGTGGGCATATCGGGTTAAGATACGCTCGTTTGGCAACCTCACCAAACGAGCGGATCTAATAGTGTATGGCCACCTTTAGTGTGAAGACTGACTTGTGTGTTGATTGCTACGAAAAGCAACCTTAATTCACTACATGCAACTTCTCTGGAAGGATGCTACATTCATTTCTGCACTACCTTGGTAGACTTCTTTGCTAATGCAGTACCGAAAAAAACAATTGACTGTGCTTAAAATTCTGCAGGATTCTGCTTAAACTGCCAGCAAAAAGAGATTGAGTGTGAGATGATAAGGTACCTCCAAACCAGTGAAAGACAGTACAGTACAATTGTTAATCCATTATTTTGCCCTTTCCCATTGCCAACACTGCCTTTCAGCATGGGAAACTAGAAAACACATAAGACAATATTTTGGTATGACTACTGTAATTACTACAGAAATGATCAGTATGTGTCTACTTCACCCCTTTAGTTGCTGGGCCCTTGCACTACATGTACTATTTGTTGTATTAACTCCGCCTTAACTGGAAAATGTAAGTTACCCATTGTGTAAGACTGTTGATCATCTTAAAAGATGATTCATGGATTCCTCTCTGTGAGGAGGGTGATAGCCTTTCAGAGACCTAGGCAGTGAAGCCCCTGAGAAAGTTGGGCCCTGTAAGCAATGTCACAGTGAGGTACATTGATTCTAAAGTGGAGGTTCTTTAGAAAAGCAAGCTATTTAGGGCCAGTAAGCTAAGCATTCCATTGCTCCAACAATTGTTAGTAGGATCAGAACCTCAGTGATTATATCTGCACATATGACCACATTTTAAGCAAGGGGTAGCAATTAATCCCCTCGAGGAGGATTCATGACCCTGAAACATGGCAAATAAGGGGAATATTGAGTACTATGGGGGCCGACTGTAATCATTACTCTTTGTATTGTATGGCTGCTATCCGGCACATGAAAATGAATCTTGATTATGATGAGCTTTTAGCTTTTTTGTTTGGTGGATACAGCGGTATAAACTGTCAGGCCGCCAATCTTGTCACAAGCCCATGTGTGTCTAATCCAACATTTCTGTTACATTTAAAGTAAGGCTTAATTTAGGATAAAACAGAACAACTTGTTTTTAAGTGGTGTGCTCCTTTTAAATTAATAACATCGTTTTATAAAATAACAAATGTTTGGCAGAGAAATATAAAAACAGTGCTGTGCTAATGGGTTACATTTGCCCAGAGAATGATTGCTGTTCAGCCTCTAGAACCATGTTGATCTGTTTCTGTTCAAGCCTTGAGTTCTTCTATAAACATCACCATTACATTTATCACATGATCCTGTGAAAGTGTTTTGTTTTCTTGTTATTGCCTCATGTTGAAGGTATTCCCTCACACATTATATCCACCAAAAAAGAGGAGTTTTCCATCTGTGTAATCTGTGTTTTGCTATTATGCAAAATGTTATTTTTTTAGTTTGAGTTCGCCTTTAAATTGACACTTTTCATGTGCTCATTGTGTGTATATATATTTTTTTAGCATATCAATGTATACATCTAATTAAAGGAACAGTAACATCAAAAAGAAATTGTTTTAAAGGAGAAGGAAAGTCGTTTACCACTTTGGGGTGCCAAATGTTAGGCACCCCCAAGTGAATGTATTTATTTACCTGAAACACCGGGCAGGTGCTCCTATCAGCAAAAAATGGCACCGGGCCAGATTATTCCAGCGAGCACCACAGAGCTCTCCTCTTCCAGCTTCTTCTTTCTTCAAATTTCCTGGGTCACACACATGAGCAGTAGAATAAAAAAGCCGACTTTTTAGTTTAAGTTCGACTTTTCACTCTAATGCACATGCGAAGCCGCAAGAAGAAGCCGGAAGAGGAGCGCTCTGTGGTGCTCACTGGAATAACCCGGGGCCGGTGCAGTTTTCTGCTGATAGGAGCACCGGCCCGGGGTTTCAGATAAGCACATACATTCACTTGGGGTGCCTAACATTTGGCACCTCCAAGTGGTAAATGACTTTCCTTCTCCTTTAAAGTAATACAAATATAAAGCAGTGTTGCCCTGCACTGGTAAAACTGGTGTGTTTGCTTCAGAAACACTACTATTGTTTATATAAATAAGCTGCTGTGAAAGCCATTCAGGTTACACAACAGACAGCAGATAAGCTCTGTAGAACATAATGTTATCTGTTATCTATTATTTAACCTGTGCCATATAGCCTTTTTTAAATTTCTGCTATTGCTACAAAGCAGCTTATTTATATGAACTATAGTAGTGTTTCTGAAGCAAACACATCAGTTTTACCAGTGCAGGGCAACAGTACATTATATTTTCTTTACTTTAAAACAACTTCACTTTTTTGGTGTTACTGTTCCTTTGAGAAGTGATGCTTACGGGTCATCAGAAAATTATCAAGCAGAAACTGGTGTTTGCTGATGCTACAGGGCTAATTATTCAGTTATGATGCTATTTGTGCTTGTTTCTGAACTGCTGTCTAAATCTAAATTATTTTTAGGGATGCGCTGAATCCAGGATTCAGTTCGGGATTTGGCCTTATTCAGCAAATCCTTCTGATTGGCCGAACTGAATCCTAATTTGCATATGCAAATTAGGGGCAGGGAGGTAAATAGCTTATGTCACAAAACAAGGAATGTTTTCCCCTTCTGACCCCTAATTTGCATATGCAAATTAGGATTTGGATTTTGCGAAGGATTCTGGGTTTTTGGCCGAATCCAAAATAGTGGATTCGGTGCATCCCTAATTATTTTTTAATCAGCCTTATATTGTGAATGTATTGTATATATACTGTATATTGTGAGTGGGTCCCTAAGCTCAGTAAGTGACAGCAGCACAGAGCATGTGCAGTGAATCAGCAGGAAAGAAGATAAGTTATTGGGGCACAGTAACATAACTAGGTGGGGGCGGGCCCGGTTGCGCGCCATGCAGCCTGGGCCCCCGCCACTCCCCTCCGTAGCGATTTTCTTAGTGGGTGCAACTGGCTACAGTGGTGCACGACCATCCAGGGGGCCCTGGTCCACTGGCACCCCCTGCTCCCCCGGTAGTTACTACTAAAGGGCTGTGGTTGCCTTAAGCTGGTACAGAAGCCCAAAACAATGTACAGCATTTCTAGCCTACTTTCCTTGTTACACTTTAGTTCTCCTTTAAAGGCCACAATACCCCAACAAAGTCCACAGCATGCACTTTTAGCCCACAAGAACACAATTAAGCCCACACAGTTGGGATTGGGAGCATGAATATGAAAATCCATTTGACTACTGGCCATTACATATTGCACAACTTGGTACTGCAGCTGTATATTAGGACTTTTGCACTTGGACTGAAAGTGGAGGTCTGAAATTTATGATCTGTGAGAGTAAGTTTATTCTGTTTCCTATTAATTATATAAAGTATCACACTACGGGTTACCCCCCTTTCCTTTATATGTATACATTCTAAAGGCCACACAGTGGTCACTCGATAGCTCACATGGCTTCTAATAAAAATCACACAAACCCCCTGGAATATAATGGCTTTACAATTGCCTTTAACCAATGAGGGTGTTGGGAGATGAGTTTTAACAACAGTTGGAAGCCTACAGGACTGGCCATTTTCATGGTATTTCTTTAGTGCAGACTGTGGGGTCAAAATGAGCTGACAGGACGACTCCCTGTAATGCACTTTTTTGCCATGGTAGATAAAACCCCTGAAATAAATATCACTAAAGAAAATTGCATATACATGCTGCAATTTGAATTTATGTTAAGCCTTCGTTGTCTGCTTTTATTTGTAGGACATCTGTTCAATTTCAGAGTACTTTTAAATAAAAAACTACTCACATGATCAGGTCATGTTCTTATTAAGCAGGAATAGCTTGTTATTGTGCCAAGATTGTGTGTTAACAGAACACAGTCTTAAAACTACACAAGGATTAAGGATTTTATTCCTGAAACCAGTTGTTTCTGAATGCATCTGAAGAATAGTTGTGTTTCCAGTATCAGTGTATGAATGAGCATGAACACCACAATATTCCCATATGTTAGACTCATAATGACAAAAGTATGCACCATGTTGAGCTTATTTCTAGCGCTGACCTCAGGCTTTTCTCAGATTCTGGCCATGACTCACATATTGGTTCTTTCCCACCATACTGACTCACAGGTACTTTTATCAGCAACACTGGGCAATGAGCCACCTCCTCTATGTCTATAGATCTACACACTTGTGTCCAATGCAAATGTATTACATTTATGCAATGTACATGGCTTCCTAAATAAATTCCTATGTGGCCTAGAGCAGTCAAAGAAAATAAAAATCGTTCAATGTTTGCTATCAGCCACTAAACAAGGGTAAACATTGCTCATGTTAGAAGATATCCTCTTGTACTACAGGCTGGTGATCATTGTGTATAAAAATAATATGTAGGCAGCATATCCTTGTTTTTCTCTGTAATAATAACACAGAACCTTGTGCTTGATGGTAACTAAGCTGCATGGATCCATATTGGTGACAAAATAATCCTATTTTGTTTATTTAATGTCTAAATAGGTTTTAGCAGACTTAAGGTATGGAAACAATGTAGGGAGATAACTATAGTACTCATTTTCCCAGCTTTAGTCAACACAAGGGATACCTGGGAGAAGTAAAAGTTTGCAGACAGATACTCTGTGGGAACTGATTTTCTTAAAGAAGAGGTTTGATGACTCAAATTGCAACCCCAGTGTGCAGCCTGTCCCTGAAAAGCAATAGGTTTAGTTAAACATACACAGCCATAATAATGCACTAGAAGTTAGCTGTCTGGAAACTCTTTATTGCTTTGATAAAAAATGCAAAAAACGCTAAGATTTGGGGAGATTTAGTCGCCCGGTGACAAATCGCCTCTTCTTTGGGCAACTATTCTCCCTGAAAAGCCTTCCCGCTGGCTAGAATCGAAATCCGCAGCAGGATGGCACTCTGAGCGTTTCGTTTTCCTTTTTGAGGCAACTTCGGACGACTTTGCCAGGCAACTAAATATCCCCAAACCTTAGCGTGTGTCACTAGCCTTAAGAGCTATAGAAATAAGAGCTGTAATACAGAAATTGACTGGTGGTCATTAGAAATCAACATTGGTAAAATGGCCACTGGTACATCTCCATTCTAAAAGGGCTATGACAAAGCACAGTGCCTGGTATCTATTCTTCACAAAGAGCCTGGAATTCCATGTGGTTCAGCCAAGAAATGCAACATCTCCTGTTATTTGTGAATAAAGAAATTTATGCAGAGGATGCAGGTCCGGACTGGCAATCTGTAGGTTCTGGCATATGCCAGAGGGGCTGCAATAAGATGCCTTAGAAAGTCACTATTTAGTGGGCTGGTGGGGACCTGATTGGGGCTCTCTTTTATTGGAATGTCAGGGCCCATTTTGACTACTAGTCCAGACCTGAGAGGATGTGACTAGTATATTAATTATCAGAGGTGTTATTTTGTTCCCATTTTGATAAATTGCTAGTAGGCAATGGGACATATATATATTCTTCCCGGCTACCGGCACTCTCGACAAAGTCAATAAATCTGCCAGGGTGCCGAAACATCAACATTTCTCCATACATCTCCGAAAGGATCCGCACTCACAGGACTTATAGGTAAAAAAATAATTTTTATTTTCAGAACTTCAACCGGACGTTTTGGCCCCACCTGACATATGATAATGTGTTTCCTTTATCTTTTGAAAAATGGGAAGAGAAATTCAGTTTATTTTTGGTTAACTACCTACAACTTATAGTCACAAAATTCCAACTTGCCTCAAGGATACTACTGATTTCATGTGTAAATTGCAAGATACTTTTTGTCACAGGGTGAACTCTATTTGTGTAGTATAGGCATGCAATGTCTATACATTTCCATACCACAAGAAGAGGGGATATTGATATTGAGGAAACCCTATTGGAAGCAAATTGGTTGCACCATCTCATCTACGTTTTGATAGACTGCTTAACTTTGGTACTACAAAGAATCTATTTCAGGTTTGGAGAGGAATACTTCTGGCAATGGCAGGGTCCCTCAATGGGGGCCACGGTCGCCCCTCCTTATTCGCCAACATACAGTATTTGTGTACCACACTGAACAGGAATTATTTACAAGAGGGCAATATAGTGGTCATATCATAAAGTATTGGAGATCTGTGGATGATATACTGGTTATAAGGAAGAGAGAGAAACTGAATTTCACCAAATGATTGGGAATGACAACCAGAAATATGATAACATCAAATTTACTAGTAAAATTTCAGCCACATCTGTCAACTTTCTTTATGTAAATATCAGCATTCACAGTAAACAAATTATAACTGCAATTTTTTCTAAACTCACAGACCGCACTACTACTACTCATCCCAGATAGTTTCCACAATCCTAATATCATAAAAGCCATACCCAAAGGCTCGGGCTCGACTCATATCCTCAAATATAGAACAATTTTACTCCTCTGTAGATAACCTTACGGGTGTTACATTTGGGGTTGCTCTTTGAAAGACATACTATTCACCTTAGAAAGTCTAATAAAAAAAGACAATATGTTCTTAGGCAAACCCAAGAGAGGCACTTATGCATGCCTAAATTGTATTTGTTGCTGCTCCATTATAAGGGGCAACACAGTTTGTCATCCTACAAAAGGGACATCAGTTAAACTAAAAGACCGTGTGACTCCAAGTATGTCGTTTATATGCTAAAATGCCCCTGTGGACTTGCATATATTGGTCAAACAATTTGAGCTGTTAACTATCATATAAAGGAGCACAGAGGTAATTTAAGGAATTTTAAAACAAATTAGTTTTAAAAACAAATCAGTTTCTAGACACATTCACAGTCTGGGACACAAGTTTAGTAAATTGAAATGGCTAGAATTGGAAAAGGTAAAGATGCTGAAAAGAGATGGAGATATAAAAAAAATCCTACCACAAAAGGAAAAATGGAAGCCTACTGGATATTTTTTTTTAATACTATGGTCCCATTAGGCAGGAATGATTATTGAAGATTTTGAAGACTGTCTTGTCTAGAATAGAATATCCTCAAAATATCTGCACTGTAGAATTTGTCTTATGGTAAGGATAATTGTTAAGAATGGGCAGCATAATTGTATATTAGCATCAGGGTACTGTATAGGTAGGTTCGTAATAGGGCAGCTCCTGGTTGTATTACCAATCAATGACATACACATTGTATGGTTTAGTTTTGCAAATAGGTTTGCCAGGTAGGGACTGTTACTCACACATGAACTATGCACACCCACGGCTGCTATCAGGGGGACACAAGAGCTACTGTTGTACCAGGCCTCGGCCTAAAGGGGGGCCAGGTTGTGCTGTACTTTTTGAAATAGCAAGGCTATTGACAGTGCTGAAGCCGTCTTGAACCCACCAAGATCCCGAACCCACCAAAGTCCCGAACCGCTAAAGTCCCAAAGAGCCAAAGTCCCGAAGAGCCGAGACGAAAAGACGAGAAACTACAAAAGGAGCCAAAGCTGAAGCCACAAATGTAGCTGAAGCTGAAGTCCCGAAGCCGCGAAAAGACCCAAAGCCACTAAAGGAGCGAAAGTGGAAGTCCCGAAGCTGCAAAAAGACCCGAAGCCACAAAAGGAGCCAAAGATGAAGTCCTGAAGCCGCAAAAAGATTCAAAGCCATGAAAGGAGCCGAAGTTGAAGTCCTGAAGCCACGAGTTCAGTTCTACTAAACACCAATGTGTTTTTTTACTTTATTAAACCCCTAGCCACCGATGTATTATTTTAATACTCTATAAGCCCCTGACATCAATGTTTTTTTTAAAAAAAATATTCTCTGGGGCCCCAATGTTTCTTTTTAACTTGTAAGGGGGGGCCCGGCACCATTGTTTTTTGGGGGTCCTGACCCTATGATTTCTACTGGTGGCCCTGTGCACACCTGATGGATTTAAAAGGATCCATTGGGAACCGTTACACAAGAGGCTGTAGAAAGAGGACTAATGTATTTTAGTAAGTTAATTAGTAAGTGGGACTTCCAGTTTTGGCTGTATTGCACTGATATTGTAAACATTTGAAAAAGGGCCCTTGATGCCTGAAAAGTTGTGCGGATGCAAAAAAATAATTTACACAGCAGTGATTCTGCTCCTGTGTGTGAGTCCCAACCTTCACTATTGGTAAAGATATCTTCATCAATTGAACATCCAAAGAACTTCAATGGCAGCACTTTCTACATGTATTAGTAGCTATTGCGTGCAACCTTAACTTGTGAGTATTTTGCTTTTAGTTGGGCAGCGCTAATAAATCAGCATGCAAATGTTTTAAGGGCTTTCTTCCCATTCCTCATTACAATGCTCACAGAATACAGAACAGATCACTTTGGTATCACCCTGCAAACTTTTAACAACTTCAGATTTATGCACGGGTTTCTCTTTTCCCATCTATACATCTCTGTATAATGCAAGAGGAGAGCTGGAGAATCATGGTACATGCCGTAGTAGGTATTCTATTTTAAATACGGATATGGAACCTTTTACCCAGAATGCTTGGGTCCAGGGGTATTCTGGAGAACAGATCTTTCCATAATTTGGATCTTCATACCTTAAGTCTACTAAAAAATCAGGTAAACATACAAAAAAGGCTGGTTCTGCTTCCAATAAGGATTACTTATATCTTAGTTTGGATCAAGTACAAGTCAATGTTTTATTACTACAGAGAAAAAGGAAATATTTTTAAAAAATTTGCATTATTTGGCTAAAATGGAGTCTATGGGAGACTTTCTGTAATTTGGAGCTTTCTGGATAACAGGTTTCCAGATAATGGATCCCATACCTGTTCTCTTACTCTGTTAAACTCTGTTTCAAACCTTGGACTGACATTGTCTTGTGGCATCTATTTATATAGCATTAGCATCTTACACAGTGCTGATCTTTTATATCAAACAGGGGTCTTACAAAAATTTAACAAAGACAGGTTAAAGCAAAAACATAGGATCAGAGGGCCCAGTTGACAAGAGTTATTAAATATCTATAGGACTTAATTAGTAAACTTTAAAGGAACAGTAACACCAAAAAATGAAATTCTTTAAAACTAATGAAAATATAATGTACCATACCTCCCAACATTTTGGCAATAAAAAGAGGGATAAAAAAAATTTGCTGCGCGAAGGGCAGCGCATTTTTTGACCATGCCCGTTTTGTGACCACACCCCCTAATTACCATGTTGATTTTACAAAATTTGGCAGGTTATAAAAGCTTGAACACATTTCTGTGGTTTTTATGTGTTATTGCAGTTTTGCTAATGAAGGTGAATTGCCCTTTACAGCTGCAAATCACAGTTTCCCAAGAGACCTGCTTATCTTAAATTGTTTCTTTGCTTATCTTAAATTGTTACACAAGTATCAAAGTGATGCTGCCACATATTCTGGACTCTTTGTTTGCTAAAAGCAGTTTAGAAACTTTGTATCTTTTTCTGGCTGTTCAGTGCAGGAGATCAAAAAGAAAGTCAGGACATTTCAGTAACAAACCGGGGACTGCAGGTTGAGCTGTCAAAATTGGGAGTGTCCTGCGAAAAACAGGACAGTTGGGAGGTTTCCATTAAATGCATTGGTACAGGAGCGTTGTGCCTTAGGTGGCCGCACTGAACAGGTTACCAGGGACAGCAAAAAAGATGCTCCTGGTAACTTTAAGAGCCAAATTTCTGTTTTTTAAACTAGATATTTGGCTTTCTAGTGCAAGAGTCTGGGGCCCGCATCTGGAGAGGCCTGAATAGACAGACGAGTAATGAAAAGTATCAATAACAATAAGGGGGTTATTTACTAAGCTCTAAATACCAGAAATCCCAAAATAATCGTGATTTTTTGTGTTATAATAGGCTTTTAAAAAAAATCACAAATTTTTAGGAATTTATTAAACCCTGAGGGCTAAAAAGCCCGAATATAAAAACACAACATCTCAAACCTGTCGAGGTTGCATAAAAGTCAATGGGAACAGTCCCATTGATTTTTGGTTGTGTCAGGGGTTTCGGGCAATTTCACAATGTTTCGGTTGAAAACTCTGAAAAATTCAGAGTTTTTGGGGAAAATTCATGAAAATCTGAGTTTTTCCTGCAAAGCAAATTTTTGGGAAAATTTAATATTAAATACGTGTTAGAACCCCAAGCGGCTTGGATCGGAGTTTGTAGCAGCCGATTTTGAGATAAATTTGGACCTTGATAAATAACCCCCTTAATGTGTAGAATTACAGAGCATTTTATTTTAGAAGGGGTCAGTGGCACTGCCCTCCCAATTGAAAGCTGGAAAGGGTCAGAAAAAAAAGGCAAATAATTACAAAACAATTAAAACAATTCATGAAAACCAGCATTGAAAAAAAATCTTTGCAGTAAAAAATTTTACTTTTACAATAACAACACAGACTTCTAGTTTAGAGTGTTTCTTTAAGAAATAGCCTGACTCATGAAGGGCAGGAGGTATATCTGCTATCACTGTATATTTCTTGTACGGAATCTTCTGATCAGAACTTTGCACTCTGTACTATAATGTGTAATAGCTGGTGCTTTGTGCTACAGATATTTGTTTTCATTTGTGGCGTCATTGCTTTGAACTTCTATATGAACAGAGAGCTCAAAAGATATATGTTTATCTCACAGCAAACTCTACTTTGTTAGGAACATTCCAGTACAGTCGGCTGTTGACCCAGGTGGAGTGTTGTTTTATTGCCTCCTTATTCTAACAGAGTATGACCTTCTCATTTGTAATGGGGAAAAAAAGTTATATAGTATTTTTTAAAGGAAGCAAATTGACCTTTATATTAATTCACATTGTGAAATAGGATTACAAATAATTTTATATACCTGATACACAATAATAAAATATGCAGAGGGAAGCAAAGTGTCTGCACTTCCGGCTCAACTGCTTTCACAAAAATACATTTTAAATCCAATTGTAAATATATTTTTTTCTTGTGACCGCAAGGATACAGTACATCTAGTAGCAAATATTAACATTTCAGTGGCATGAATATGCATCTGTCTACTAACAATACTCTAAAACAGAAAAAAAATGTTCAAGCTTACTGACAACTGCAACTAAAGAATGCAACTTACACAGTCTCAGCTGCAGTTGTTCTGGCAAAGAACTGGGTCTTCACTGTGGAAACATTGCAGACAATCAAGGGGGATCTAAACCTAAACATAAATAAATAAAAATTAGCTTAGAGTGTTTCTTTAAGAAATTTTGAAATTTACATTATTTTTAAATTTTTTAGTGGTTTGTGATTTATTTGTAATTTTAGACTACTAATAACCAGACTTTCAGTTCAACAGCTTACCCTAGAATTTACTGTCTTTGCAGGTGGAACATAATCATTTAGGGCTGCTGACACTCTAGGGTCCATTTACAAACACAAGTGCAGTAAATGCCCTACACACAATTTGCATTTTGATGAACTATATTTGATTGATACTATATGGAGAAATAATTATTTTTCCAATCATATCATATTTAGAAAGTGCCAACATATTCCTCATCCCTGTACAATAAGGGGCTTATTTATGAAGCCTCAAATCTTCTAATCGCTTTTTAAAGCAGAAAAAAATCTGAATTTTTCGAGAATAAAAAACTAAAATTTTTCGAGATTTATTATGCTTTGAAGATGCTAAAAATACTCTAGCCTAAAACCTGTTTAAATCATGTAAAAGTCAATGGCAGATGGTCCCTTTAACAATTTTGTTGTTTTTGCTTTCATTATTCACGATAGTTTGGGCTGTTTGACGCTAGTTTCGATAATCCAAATAATTTGAAGTTTTTCAGTCAATAATCTGAATTTTTCAGGAGACATTTTGGAAAAGCTGCACATTTCCAATTGTCTCTCAATTTTCCTGCACGGAAAATTATCACTACAAATTTTTAGTAAATTAAGCCAGATCGTGGTTGGGCGTTAGGCTGAATTTGTTTCAATAAGAAAAATACGAATTTGAGTAAAAATGCCCCTAAATGTTTGTATAAACTGATCGTTCAGAATTACATACAAAAACCCACCAATAACCAATACAAGGGGAAAAGAGCTTAAAATTAGCGATGAGCAAATTTTTTCGCCAGGCATGGATTCGCAGTGAATTTCTGCATTTCGCCATTTGCAATTTTTCGTTTCACGATACTGCAGCAAAATTTCACCACGACAAAAAAGTCGCCATAAGAAAAAACGCCCATTGACTTTAATGAATTTGGATGAAAAGTTGCTGAGACAAAAAGTCGCCGCAAGAAAAATGCCCATTGACGCCAACTTGAATTTGGAATGAGAATTTGAATTTCGAAAAATTTGTGAAACGCATTGAAGAGAGAAGTGAGTGCACTCCTATTTGCTCTACTGTGTCTCTGCACTGACAGACATGGTGTCGGCGCCGGATATACATAGTTTTCTGCCAGTGGTGTAACTAGATGTTACTGGGCCCCACAGCAAATTATTTTTCAGGCCCCCAAAATGTCTAGAGATTGACATATTTTACCAACATTTATTGAAATTGTATACGAATTAGGGCTTCATGGGGCCCCTATACCTCCTGGGGCCCCCCAGCAGCCGCAGGGTCTGCTTCCTCTATAGTTACGCCCCTGTTTTCTGCACTGGGACTTGCTCTGCTGCTGTTTTATTGTCTCCCCAGCTTCACCTCTGCATTGTAACATAATAATTTTGTCACTTGTCGCGGGGGGGGGGGGGCATGCTGAACTGCCACTTTCCATTGTGGGTCGTTGGGCTGGAGGTTATCCAGACTGTGCAACCAACTGCATTAAGATAGTAACATGCAGCCTTTCAAATTGACATAGGTGTTTTTTTTAGATGGAACAACAAGCAAGCTTGCATGCTGGCACACCCCCAGCAGAGGGCAGCACCCCTGCAGCATATTATAGCTAGCTCCTACAGCTAGGGTCATGCCAGGCAAAGGCATATAGGGGTATGATGAATAAATAGGTAAGATGAGTAATTCTGGTGAAAATCACTTGATCTTTTGAAATGAATGCATTCCACTGATTAAAGTTAAAGTTGCTTATATAAATATAAACATAAACACGTGTCCCTAGATTTATTCCTTCTTCTCATTTCATTTTTTTTTAACAGGGACATACCTTTAGCTTTTCTTATGTTGCATTCCCAACAAAATTGAGAGAATGTTTTGTGGTGCAACATCATCTCAATGAAAAACAAATTAATAGAGCAGCAAATCCCTAGGAGCTGTGTTGTGCAGCAAATCGTCAAGGTCAGTGTTATGAACTTCAAGGGTTGCCACCTTTTCTGTGAAAAAATACCGGCCTTCCTATATATTTATCCTTTTTACCTATTAATAACATTGGGAACAACCATCATTTTTACCGGCCAGGCCAGTAAAATACCGACCAGGTGGCAAACCTATGTACTTCTGGGGTGGTCCATAAAACCTGGGTGACTACCGAGATGTTGATACTCTGCTATACAGAAATGGACCTTGAGATAATGCAAAATTCAGGGATTTTGATGACATAGACTCTATAGTTGGGGCAGACAACCAGACCTTTGTGTGACTATTTCTTGGAGGTGAATCACTTAAATGTTATTGCATGTTCTGTGCTAATCATAGAGTATGATTTGCTTTTAGTGATATAGAAACATTTAGCTTGTGGGAAGTAGCACAGTAGCATGAAAAAGTTATAAAAACATATTTTGATTAAAAAAAACACTGCTTCAATAGCAGGGTGCTTTTTTAATGGGCTGGAGGACATCTAAAATATATGTTATTAGGAAAAAGTAAATGCAGGTATGGGACCTGTTATCTGGAATATTTGGGACCTGGGATTTTCTGGATAAAATGGTCTATCTGTAATTTGGACCTCCAGACTTTAAGGGGCAGATTTATCAAGGGTCGAAGTGATTTTGAGGGAATTTCCGAAGTAAAAAAATTGGAAATTCAAAGTAAAATAGTTCGAATATTCAAATATTAGAAAAGTACTGTCTCTTTAAAAAAACTTTGACTTCAATACCAAATTAAACCTGCCGAAGTGCTATGTTAGCCTATGGGGACCTTCTACAACCATTTTCTTAGTCTTTACACATCAAAGTAAAATCGTTCGATAGTACGCTAAAATTGTTCGAATCATTCGATTCGATTTTACTTCAATCGTTCGATGGCCAAATTCGGTGAAAAATAATTCGACTTCAATATTCGAATTCGAAGTATTTTAATTCGATGGTCGAATTCCGAAGTATTTTACACTTCGAAATTCGACCCTTGATAAATCTGCCCCTAAGTCTACTAAAAATATATTTTAAAACTTATTAAATTTTCATAGTTTAATTGTTTTTCCTCCAATAAGGATTTATTATATCTTAGTTGGGATCAAGTACAAGGTACTATTTTACTATGACAGAGAAAAAATAAATTATTTTATAAAAATTTGAATGATTTGTTTATAATGGCGTCTATGGGAGATGGACCTTCCTGTAATTCAGAGCTTTCTGGATAGCTGGTTTCTGAATAAAATAGTCTATGCCTGTAGTAAAAGAGGAAATGGTCAGATACTACCACTTTAAAGGGGTTGTTCACCTTCCAAACACTTTCAGTTCAGTTGTTGTCAGATGGTTCCCAGAAATAAATACTTTTTTCAATTACTTTCAAATTGTTTATTTTTTACTGATTTTCCAAAATGGAAGTTTAAAGTTGAATGTTCCTGTTTCTGGTGTTTGAGTCTGACAGCTCAGTAATTCAGGTGCAGACTCTAAACTGTTACAATTTTGCAACATTGAGTTGATCCATTTCTCAGCAGCATCTCTGGAGTATTAGCAACTATTGTATCAATTCTAACAGCTGCCTGTCATGAAACCCAGAGATTCTGCTCAGCAGGGACAAAGATAAGAAATGTATCAACTAAATGTATCAATTTTGAACAATTTAACTGGTCAGCGACCCCCCCCTCCCAGAGCTGCTTTTGAAGGTGAAAAATGAAACTTTACACTTCAATATTAGAAAAACGGTCATACATAGAAAATAGAAAGTAATTGTAGGCCTCGTGTGTGGGGCCCTCAGACGGGCTTCCCCAATCGATATCTAGCTGAAAGTCTGGCAGATGTCGATCGGACAGGGTAAAAAATCCCGTCGTATCACAGCCGCATCTGTTCGTTGCTCCGAATGTACGTATGACCTGCATTCTGATCCGATCGTTGGAACCTAGGGCCCACGATCGGATGAGCCTGATATCGCCCATCTGAATGTGGGCATATCGGGGAGAGATCCGCTTGTTTGGCAACATTGCCAAACGATCGGATCTCACCATTACTAAAGGAGAGATTTCTGTGCTTCAGCTATGCATTCATGCTCTCCTGTCTGGAAATCCATTGAAAATGAAAGAATTTATATTAGTCCTTAGTAAATATATGCCTACAGGTGGCAGCAAGTCTTCTCGAGTTGTCAGTATACTCCGTCCCCAGCATATATCTGGATGAATTTGATGAATACTTCTATTGGTGTTTGCTACCGCTGGAACATTATAGTGTGTTTTTTTTCTTGAAATCAGGATTAAAATATTAAAGACAAATTACAATTTATTTGCAAAGCAGCACTGCTAGCACCCCCAGCACTTATTGGAAAACATATATATTAGAAGAGTGTTTGTTCCCAACACCCCTAACCTGCCTGACAATCATCGAAATCATCAAGGATACAGAGGCCCAAACAGCTCACAATCAATCCAATAAAAAGTCTTTGTTATGGCATTTTACAACAGTCGCTGGGAACTTGCCAGATTATGCCATTTTTGCTATTATGCCAGATTATGTTTTATGCTTTAAATTAGGGATGCACCAAATCCAGGATTCGGCTTTTACAGCAGGATTCGGATTCGGCCAAATCCTTCTGCCTGGCCAAACGTATCGAATCCTAATTTGCATATGCAAACTAGGGGCGGGAGGGAAATCACGTGACTTTTTGCCACAAAACAAGGAAGTACTAATTTGCATATGCATATGGACAAATCTTTCGCAAAGGATTCAGGGGTTCGGCCGAATCCAAAATAGTGGATTCGGTGCATCCCAAATTTAATTACACAAACGTTGTGCAAAATTACAGGTATGGGACCTGTTATCCAGAATGTTCAGGACATGAAGTTTTTCAGATAAGGGATCTTTCTGTATATTGGATCTCCATGACTTTATTAAAAATTCATGTAAACATTAAATAAATGTCCAATAGGCAGGTTTTGCCATCAAGAAGGATCAATTCTATCTTAGTTGGGATCAAGTACAAGGTACTTGTTTATTATTAGAGAAAAAAGGTAAATGATTTTTTAAAATTCTAATTAATTTATTAAAATGAAGTCCTGTAAGGAGCTTTCTGGATAATGGGAGCTTTCTGGATAACGGAAGCTTTCTGGATAATGGCTTTCCACATTGGCGTCACTACAGAGGAAGCAGACCATGTGGTTGCAGGGGTGCCCAAGAGATATAAGGGGCCCCATGAGGCCCAAATAATGAGCAATTTCAATATTTATTGGTAGAACAGGACAACTTCTAGATATGTTTGGGGCCCTAAAATTAATTTGCTGTGGGGCCTAGTAACATCTAGTGACGCCACTGGGTTTCCAAAAACAGATCCCATACCTTTATTAATCTGATACTTTTAAAGTTACATGATCCCTTGTTTTCCCATTAAGGCAAGCTAATAAAGAAACTTAAAAGCAATATTAGCCCATTATAACATATCAGACCATTGCCAAGCAAACACTGTAAATAATAGGTAATCTGGGGACATTATGAATAATCAGAAATGTCCTCATTTCACTCACCTAGAAATGGATACTTTGATGTATATTAAACAAACTTATTTCAATGTGTATGTTTCTCTATTTCTATTTGCATCAAGGTATCCGTTGCGGTTCATTTAATAACATAGATGTTGAACAGCACCGGTGTAATTGTGCACTGATTATTTGCACTTGATTAGCATTGTACTACGGATAACTAAGCTCTATTGTGTCAGTTAGCGCACAGGATGTTTTTTTCTAACCTCGCCATTGCTGAGATCGTACTGCATGACTTTTCCTACAATCAGTGGCATGCCTAGTATTTACTGGCCCCAGACAAAAGGGGTCATATATGGTGACCCTGGACACCAGTCCTAAAACACTAAAGGGCACAAAATTCAATAAGCATTTGTGTCTGGGGTCTTGTTTTGTACTGGGAGGTGCAGCACCCAGTGCTTGTCGGCACAAACCCCTCATGAATACAACACTTTGCACTTTGCACTTTGCACTTGCTTCTCCATCAACAAATGACACCCAAGATCTTTTTGGCCATATCTTCCATTATATTTTGGGAAATATGCCAGTACCACCACTGGTCCTACAAGGTCTGTAGCCATTGGATCTGTTGCTATGGCTCTGCATTTACAAAACCATTCAAATTAATATTACAAAAATATCCCCAAATGAATATGTATCCCAAATAACCCGCCATTGCCTTACACAGTTTTCTAATATTATTACCCTGTCTCACAATACTGCATCATTTAGAGTACTATAGCTAAATGATTTACCACATGTTTCATAAGTTCCCACACTCCTGTTGTGAATACTGCACGTGTACTTTCTTAGGGCATTGGTTCTTAAAGGGATACTCTCATGGGAACAAAACGTTTTTTTCAAAACCCATCAGTTAATAGTGCTACTCCAGCAGAATTCTGCACTGAAAACCATTTTTCAAAAGAGCAAACAGATTTTTTTATATTTAATTTTGAAATCTCCCATGGGGCTAGGCATATTGTCAGTTTCCCAGCTGCCCTCAGTCATGTGACTTGTGTTCTGATAAACTTCAGTCACTCTTTACTGCTGTACTTCAAGTTGGAGTGATATCACCTCTCCCTCCTCCCCCCCTCCCAGCAGCCAAACAACAGAACAATGGGAAGGTAACCAGATAGCAGCTCCCTAACACAAGATAACAGTTCCCTAAAAACAGCACTCAATAGTTAAATGCAGGTCCCACTGAGACACATTCAGTTACAATGAGTAGGAGAAACAACAGCCTGCCCGAAAGCAGTTCCATCCTAAAGTGCTGGCTGTTTCTGAAAGCACATGACCAGGCAAAATGACCTAAAATGGCTGCCTACATCAATATTATGACTAAATAAAATACACTTGCTGGTTCAGGAATGGTCATTCTTTATAAGGCATTAACATGTAATTAAATGTGACCAACAAGACAGGTATATAATGCATATAAAAAAGGCAAATGTGACTGCAGAGTCTTTATCAGATATTGTTTACTGGAGTCAGACCATTATACATTTTTTTAAAGGTCAATGATGTCTATCAGGGTGCTGAGAGATTCCACACTACAGAGGTAAAAAAAACACTAAAACAAACAGCTTTCATAAGTAACAAGGCCATTACAAATAATTTTTGAGAGTGAGTCGTGTTTTACTGCCTATTATAGCCAATCAGACCTGTATAATAGAATGAAGAAGTGGCTGGAAATAAATGCAGCCTGAGTGCCACAGTAATGCAGATGTCGTTTTTATTGCAAAAGCTTTTGATACAATACCACACTGAAGGCTGCAGTATAGATCAAAGGATATAGGAGCTGGAATTCACAATTTTACTTGGGTAGAAATTGGTTGAATAACAGAATGCAGTGAATTATGACATTTCTTAGTGCATCTATGCACCATGGAGTTCTGGCCTTGGCCCTGATATTCATCTTTTCATTCTTTCATGAGCTTCAGTTGGAATTCAAAGTAGAATCTCAGTATTTTCTAATTCTATGGGAATTAGTTGGTATATGAATTCCCTGGGACTAGGAACTGAGCAACTTCATTATTCTTCATGGTAATCAACAATGGAGGGAATTGGCCATATTCACTAAATGCTGGCAACACGGTTCTCTCACTCCTCAAAGCAGAATTGGTATGAGCTGAACATATAACATACATGTAAAATCATAGACTTAGTTAACCTGAATTAGATTGTCTATTTACTTACGTTATTATTATCTAGAGCAGTGATCTCCAACCAATGCCTCATGAGCAGCATGTTGCTTGCCAACCCCTTGGATGTTGCACTTAGAGAAAGTGCTTATTTTTGAATTCCAGGCTTGGGGGCAAGTTTTAGTTGCCTAAAAACTATGTATACAGCCAAACAGAGCGTCCTGTATGCTGCTAGTCCACATAGAAGCTATCAAATGGCCAATCACAGCCCTTATTTTGACCCACCCAGGATTTTTTTTTATGCTTGCGTTGCTCCCCAAATGTTTTTACATCTGAATTTTGCCTCTTTAGGCCCGGGCCTTTGTGGCCTCGTCTGGGGAACCCTGGAGTCACCTTCTGACGTAGTCTCCTGCATCTATAGGCAAATGTGCGCTAGTGATTAGTGATGGTCGCATTTATTCGCCAGGCATGGATTCACAGCGGATTTTTACACTTCGCCACAGCAAATGTTTTTACGAAACAGCTCTGAAAATTTGGCGTGGAAAGATTTGCAGCGACAAAAAAAATTGACGTGCCAAAATTATTCGGATTTCCATTGACTTTAATGCATTTGGACAAAAGAGTTGCGCGTATAAAAATTGACAAAATTATTTTGATGCCCATTGACTTCAATGTGTTTTGCAAATTTTTTTTGCCGTTTCAAAATTTTTTCGCCGAAACGATACGGGACAGATTCGCCCATCATTAGTAGTGATATACAGGTTGACCCAAAACCCAGGGGTAAAGCTGTATTTTGAAATTTGGTAAATTTTTATGGGTTCAAGTGTGGGACAGTCTAGGGAAATACATTCCTTCTCCTCTGCTCCCAAATATTCCTTGTCTTGGATCCAGAGGCATGCATAGAAGTAGCACAGACATGGGTTGGGTGTGGCAGGTGCATGTGCACTCGAGTGGATGGGGAGAGCTAAGCAGAGCCATAGAACTTGCAGTTTGTGCCGGACTCCTTCAAAGATTTTTCGCAGGGGGACCCTGGCCAGGTGTTGTTACACCGATAATGTCACACATACCGCTTCTCTGCCAGTGTATTTACAGAGAGAATGCTGATCCTCTGCTTTTGGTATGCACCGAAAGCCACAGCAGCCAGTTGTAAATGCACATGGCAAACATTTCTGCAGGAAATGTAAAAGTATGCCCCGTGTGCACTGACAGGGAAATACTGTGCCTACTATAGATGCGGCTGAAGGCAGTTTTTATGTGAAGAGAAAAAAAGCCATGTGTGAATTTTAGTAGCGTCTCCTCTTCTCTATCGCTGTTATAGTAATATCTTTTTGAGAGGCACCCTAAACAAAACCCACAAAGAAACATTACAGGTTCCCTAATCCCGCTACTGCATTCTTCTCTATATGGCCTTTGATCTTCTGTTTCTGCTTGATTACCAGCACAGAGATAACAGGAAAGTGATGGGAGACTGGGATGACTTTGCTAAATGATTTCTTTCTCTCCCCCTTTTAAAACATACATTTAGGGCCAGGGGTGCTTGGCCAATGAGGCGAGTTGAGACACCAAATACCAACCGTTTTTGGTTGCTACTCGGTGAAAACAAAAAGACAGATGCTTTACAAAATTAATTTCCGTGCCACTTTAAATGAAAGTAGTGCAGAAAAGAATATGAAGTTGAAATGGAAACCTCATGCATACATTTGCAATGCTTTACATGAATACCACACTCACCTGTTTTTTTCAGCAAGTTTTTGATTTGTTTAGTGTGTTTAGTTTAGTGTGATCTGTTTAGTGTGTTGTAGTTCTGTGCTGCCGCTGAACTATAACACCCCATTGGAAAGAACTGGATTTGACTGAGTCAGTTCTCACAGACTGACACATTTGCCAGAGCAGAAAATGTTTATTAATACACTTTCCTGACTTTCAGGATAATGTACCTGATGAGCAGGAAAAGGTTAATAAATGTGACAAATTTCAGTGTTCCTTAAAGGAACTGTAACACCAAAAACAGTGTTTTAAAGTAATGAAAATATAATGTAGTGTTGCGCTGCACTGGTATAACTGGTGTGTTTGCTTCAGAAAGACTACTATTGTTTATGTAAAACAAGCTGATGGGTAGCCATGGGGGCAGCCATTCAAGCTTGTGTAGGGATACAGAGGGTTAATTCCCTTCTGTTCCTGAAAATCTGAATCACATGGTGGAAATCCCCTTGCCCGTGCAGCTACAGGGTCTCCTAGGGCCTTGGGAAGGGCTGGAGCCCTGTCCCTGTGCAGCATGGCTGGCAGATACCGGAGGGTGTCACAAGGTGTCGCTGCTGCACCACTTTGGAATATATAGGAGAGCCATGTGCTCACAGGAGGACACCTGCTTTCACTTTCATGGAGAGAGGGCAAAGATGTAAGGGGCTAAAAGGAGTTCGATAGCCCTGTGGGCCGATGCACGGTACTCCAAGCCTGGTAAGCTCAACCAGGCTGGTTTGGAGCTGGATGGACATCTTGTGTGCTTGTGCTATGGAGAGTGCAGGGAGCTGTAGTTCTGCAGAGGAGGACATCTGAGTGCTTGCGCTATAGACAGTGCTGGGAGCAAAACCCTGAAGATAAAGCAAGCTGCAGGAGCTTGGTTAAAAGGATTTCATTGCTGTGGATGCCTGTTCCAGCTCTGTGTGAGCCTACCCATCTGGGTGAGTGTTGCCTGAGGGAGGGTAGAAAAAGAAAAGGATCCAGCGGGTCTCCTGTTGTGATACAGGCTTTTTGTGTGCCTGCAACATGGGAGCAAATACCTTGTCCAACGGGAAAGATATTTGGGCAGGTAGAGCTACTTGAGGACACTGGTACTCTTTGGGGAAAAGGGACTGAGACTCTTTGTCTGCCAAAGGGAGTAGTGCGGGACTTTGCCTGGCAAGGAGGTGCCAGAATGGACTGCCACAGGTTCCCAGGGGTAGTGGGTAATTTATGTGGATATAAATGAAGATTTACTTTGCCTTTAAATTTTGCATTAAGTTATATTTGTTACACCATAAAGTATGTGTTGAATGTTTTCCTAATGGGGCCACCCGCAGATGTATTCCTGGATCCCATTAGGTAGAGGCACTACCAGGAGAAGAAATTCCCAGTACCCTTTCACCTTGCAAAGGGGACTCAGGATCTGCATTTGAGTTGGTAAGAATGTACAACCTTGGCACCGAAAAAAAGAAAAGGCACAGGATACACAGCAGATAACAGATAAGCTCTGTACTATACAATGAGATTCTTTAGAAATTATATGTTATCTACTGTGTATCCTGTGCCTGTATGGCTGCCCCCATGACTACACAGCATCTTGTTTATATAAACTATAGCTATGTATCTAAAGTAAACACACCAGTTTTACCAGTGCAGGGCAACAGTACATTCTATTATCATTAGTGATGCTTGAATCTGCGAAAAATTTGCAAAACACATTGAAGTCAATGGGCGTCAAAATAATTTTGACGCGAGCGACAATTATTATGGGATGGGCGTCCGAATAATTTTGGTACAGGATTGCCTCATACAGTGAAATGAATACAAAGCATCTTCCAAAGTTCCTATTTGTCTCCTGGTTTACTGTAATGTGGGTGGTTTTCCTGCGACAAATGTAAATAATTACAAAAAATTACAAAAAAGTAATTTAAGAGAAAAGGAAATTATTCTGCATTTTTAATAAAAATGAAGTCTATGAAAGATGGCCTTCCCCTAATTCGGAGATTTCTGGATAACAGGTTTCTGGATAACAGATGCCATACCTGTATATGATGATATTTTGAGACTTGCAAACTGATTTTTTAACTTTAAAATAACAATAATGTTGTAGACTTAGAGAACACCAGTTTTTGGCTCAGTGACTCTCACTTGAAAGCTAGAAAGAGGCAAATAAGGAAGGCAAAAATGATTAATAAACTATAAAAAAAAAAAAAAAGAGTAATTTAAAAGTAGCTAAGAGTAGGACATTCTATAACATACAGGTATGGGACCTGTTATCCAGAATGCTCAGGACCCATAACTTTTGTCTACTAGAAAATCATGTAAATATTAAATAAAACCAATAGACTGGTTCCAATAAGGATTAATTATATCTTCGTTTGGATCAAGTACAAGGTACTGTTTTATTATTACAGAGAAAAAGGAAATCATTTTTAAAAATTTGGATTTCATTATAATGGAATCTATAGGAGATGTTCTTTCCGTAATTCTGAGCTTTCTGGATAATGGGTTTCTGGATAACGGATCCCATACCTGTACTAACAAAGATTTTATATTATTTAAAAAAAAAGAAAATATTTCTATGTAAGGGTAATTGGATATGGGCCAATTCCAGGTGATTTATAGCACAAGTGTGTCACAAAATACTTGGAATAGCACCCTCCATTTATTCATATCAATATTGTCTGCACCCAAAGGCACACTCGCAGATCAGGTGGTTATTTAGCAAAAACACAATGCAAGCTATTCCTGTAGGAATGAATGGGGCCAATATTGAGTATTATGTCACCGGGGTGTGTATTTCCAACTAGTGCCATCATGTAGAAAACACTGGCAGACTAAATGCCACTTTATGCCCGACACTGCTCCTGTTTGTAATGAATTAAACTGGCGTGTTGGAGGCACATGTAGTGCTGATTGCTCTGTGAGTTTTCTGTATGGTTCCATTCATTTATTTATATCAGGAGCAGCGACAGGCATGCAGAGGCATTTTGACCACCACTGTTCTCCACTGGGGGGAAGCGACAGCCAAAACTCCTGTATATCCCAGCCCTGAATTAATATTTGCTCTTTCTCAATAGGGCAAAACAGGTACAGGTATAGGATCCATTATCCGGAAACCCATGTACTTGATCCCACCTAAGATATAATTAATCCTTATTGGAGGCAAAACCAGCCTATTGGGTTTATTTAATGTTTACATGATTTTCTAGTAGACTTAAGGTACAAATTACGGAAAGATCCTTTATTCGGAAAACCCAGGTCCCGAGCATTCTAGATAACAGGTTCCATACCTGTACATAAACAAAACCGAAATCACAGAAGGTAAAAAACGTATTTATTTCAAAGGACCTTATATACTGTAGGCTGGGAGGCTTGGAACACAAACACTGAGGTGGGGGAGGAGTAGGGGCAGACTCAGCAACTGAAAGCTACAAGATAGGATTTCATAGGTTTAACACTTAAAGGGCTGGCATCGTTTGATCTTGCCTTGCCACATGTTGCTGCTAAACACACAGTGCAGCCCAGATTAAAGGGGAAAGTATAATGTACCATGCCAGCACAGTGGCACCAATATGTCAGTGCCATAGATACTATAAAAAGGTTAAAGGCCAGGTACCAATAAAAATAAAAAACATATTGGAATTTGCATACTGCTTATTTCTATATAAAACACAAACATACTTCACTTTAAACCAGAAGTCCCAGTCAAGTGAGCACACATGTGACAGTGTGTTTGTTACTATCAGAAAGGGATACTGGTATTTTATAACAAATATATTTCTGTTTCCAATGGTATATTTGAGGTTATGTAAAAATATTTTAGCTTCACAAAGGGTCAAAAAATTAGAAACCTGTTTCTTAAAGGGATTCTGTCATGATTTTTATGAATTCGTTTTTATTTCTAAATTACACTGTTTACACTGCAAATAATTCACTCTACAATATAAAATGTCATTCCTGAACCAGCAAGTGTATTTTTTTTAGTTGTAATATTAGTGTGTAGGCAGCCATCTCAGGTTATTTTGCCTGGTCATGTGCTTTCAGAAAGAGCCAGCACTTTAGGATGGAACTGCTTTCTGGCAGGCTGTTGTTTCTCCTACTCAATGTAACTGAATGTGTCTCAGTGGGACCTGAATTTTACTATTGAGTGCTGTTCTTACATCTACCGGGGAGTTGTTATCTTGTGTTAGGGAGCTGATGATCTGGTTACCTTCCCATTGTTCTTTTGTTAGGCTGATGGGGGTGGGGGAAAGGGAGGGGGTGATATTATTATTAACAGGCATTTATATAGCACCAACATTTTGCGTAGCGCTGTAGATCACTCCAACTTGCAGTAAAGAGTGACTGAAGTTTATCAGAGCACAAGTCTAGCCCCATGTCAGATTTCATAATTAAATATAAAAAAATGTTTGCTCTTTTGAGAAATGGATTTCAGTGCAGAATTCTGCAGAAGCAGCACTATTAACTGATGCGTTATGAAGAATTTTTTTTTTCCCATAACAGTATCCCTTTAAGTGTTTTGGAAAATGTAGAATTATTTTTGCTGCCATTGCATTATAGCAGTTATTCCTTTATAATTCAGTTCCTCCCATTTTTGACTCCAGAGCAGGGATAGGCAACCCGTGGCTCCGGAGCCTCATGCGGCTCTTCATCCTGCTTGCGGTGGCTCGGTCTTGTGGCTTTGCCTGTCACGTCGTCTATACAGCTCTCGCACTTGCTGGCGCTCGTTGAGTGTGCAGCCGCGGTAAGCTAACAGTTAGCTTACCGCGGTCGCACACTCAGGAAGCTGCCAGCAGGTGCGAGGGCTGTATAGGCGTCCCAGGAGTGACAGGCAAGACCGAGCCGCAGCAAGATGATTTATCATGGTCCTAACCGCGGTCACACACGCAAGACAAGAGAGGGAAGATCAGCATGGAGATTCAGAAACAGAAGTCACATTAAACAGATGAGAACACTGGCATTTAATAGGGCTATTCAGTGTTTAATTTATTTCAAAGTAGGCCTACACACACACGCACACACTGCACTTCTGTTTGCTGTATTATGTTGTTGTAACCGTTAAAATTAAAAAAGGTTTAAACTTTTAAAAGTTTACAAGCTGTGTCAGACTATTTTTCTTTAGTGAAAGAGGGGACAAAATGGCTCTTTTGATAGTAAAGGTTGCTAACCCCTGCTCCAGAGCCACTGCTGTCTCCTATTTTGTGTCTGTTGGGAGCACCGACTATGCTAAGGAAGGTTGTGCTCAGACAGAGTGCAGCCAAAAACATAACTGAAATTGTACATTGTGTCACTAACTGAAACAGATCCTATGGATAAGCAACACATGGAATACTAAGTTGGGCTTTGTTAGGATTCTATAGAAAGATTCAGTGAAATTTGGATGAAATGGGGCTCTCAGATGACACAAGAATTTCCACGATTTTATACCTGTAAATACAGAAATCTCATTAGGTTGTTTAGAGTCAATGGGTACCACTAAGCATTTACATAAGGGATAAAGAAATTGAAAAGGTAAAGTTCATATAAATGATCCCTGCCCCAAGATCTGTGATCCAATGAGATAACCTGAAAGTGCCCTGTGAAGAGCTGGGACACTCTTGGGCAATACAGCCAAATCTGGTCAAACCAGATTGTCACCCCTGCTATCACCCCATATACCAAGTATTAGACAAGTCTCCCAGACAAATGGATCGCATTATAACATTTATATCAATAGAAATAAAAAGAAAAGTCTATGTCTATAAAATCCCTAAAAAAAAGTACACAAGGAACATACAAATCCTCCCAGGTGACTTATTATTTACTAATGTGTCGATTTATATTTACAGTAGAACATTATTCATCTACCTCCCCTACTTTATAAATTATCTGCACATTTTATGTTCAGTTCAGCATTTAAAATCACAAAATTTTATATGAGTTACTTTTGATTTCCAGTCTTTTCCCAACAGCACTCGCTATGGCTGTATTTTAACAGCCATTGAATAGCCAAGCAAGATCTTTTCTAAAAGATAATGTACTGTATGTATGCATTTTATTTATGATACATATATTTTATAGTTCATTATACAACTATTTCAAATGTCATGACCAGGCTTACCCTCACCCATTTGGTCCAGCCATGGTCAGCAGATTTGTACCCACCTTTTCCATGAGATTTTTTATTTTTTTAAATAACCTCACTTATGGCATAACAGCTGGAGTGAGGAACTACTGTTCTTTAAGAGATTTATAAATGATGTGAAATTCATAGTATGACAGGCCTAGTATGAAACTGGAAAGCTGAATATTTCAAACTAATCCAGATATTATGGATATTCAGTTCATGCTAAATATCCAGGAGAGTA
Organism: Xenopus laevis; assembly: GCF_017654675.1. Lineage (NCBI taxonomy): Eukaryota > Metazoa > Chordata > Amphibia > Anura > Pipidae > Xenopus > Xenopus laevis. The sequence continues at coordinate 32,919,744 of NC_054382.1, read as the reverse complement.
TTCATGGCAAGAACAGTAGCACATTATATTATACGTGCACATCTCCTGAGTAGTTAAGGTAAGAATTTCTCCCGTTTCGCAGAAAAATACTCAAATTTCCTGCAAAATTTGCAAAACAGTGGAGAACTCGTGAAAAATTCGTCAGCTTGCCTGAGACTGGGCTTCATTGAAGCTAGGGAAAACAAAAGATAAGGGGAATTCAGCTGTTTCCATTATTTAGATACTTTGAGAACAAACATGAATGTACAATAGCCCTTTAAAATTGAACAGAATATTTTCCACTAAGTGTTTAACTTTAGTATTATCATCTACTCCTGCCTCTCAAGCAGTTACAGTTTGATGCTATTCATATCACTTAATATACACTTGGGGTGGGATCATGTGGTATTGCCCAGTGTGACATTAGCCTTAGTTATGCTAATAAGCATCCAGCCATTGGAGGGTTACGGTCCACAACTAGTCCCTCTGGAGCTATCAAAATACTGAATGTTATCCCTGAAACAGAATAAATTTCGTGAAGTCTTACAAATGTTTCCTAGCCACTTTGTAATCAATTGCTCCTTTTATATGACATATTGGAATGGAATGCAGAAGTAAACTGATTATTTAAAAAAAATGGGACAAACACAAAGAGAGGAAAACTAGTGATTCAGCCCCCTTCAACGCCTTCCAGTTTCAGTCACAGGTGTACAAGGGGATTAAAGACATGATCAAGGTCCTCCTCGGTGAGTAAGCACACAGTCAGTGTTGTCTAACACAGGATAAAACCATATCCATCAGGTAACAACAGAAAAAGAACAGGAGGTATCAAAACACCAGAAAATGACTAACACGTTATTAACATTTTAACAGCACTAGAATGGAAATTATTATCTGAAAGTACTAAAAGCTTAATCATACTAAAATACTGCTCAGTCTTTCACTGCAGAAATCTAATATTTCAGTGCTGGCTACATTTAATGGGAACAACATTGGTGAGTTTACCTTGATCTGCAATGGAAAAACACTGTAGAGTATTGTTAGAATTATAGGATTCAGCAATCTCCCTTAGGCTTCGAAACTATATTTCAGATTTATGTGATCAAGAAATCCCAAGCTTCTTTATTAAATATATTCTGATCTCAGACTTATTATCATAACACTTCAATTCTCTCTATTATCACCTGACACCCTTGATGGTGATAATTTCACACCCTGCTTATTACTATAAAGCCAGGATTTCCAGATGGCTTTTTATTGCTGTATCTAAAGTCACAAAATAATTTATTAGTAATATTAACAAGAATATATATATACTTTTTACAAATATTTGTACACCCTACCCTGGCTGCTGTTTTACTTATTATTATCCTGCTTTCCCCCACTAGCTATTACCTTTGCACAGTTTGCATGGGGATTCCTCCTGTTAGGACACTTTTCCTACTTGTGCTTCATGTTTTGAATGGATGATGAATATTTCTCTGTGGCCGTTGATGGAAGAGTTATCATTATCTGCCATAATGAGATCACCACACTAGTCGGACAATCCAGATAGCTGATGGATCTGTATAAATCCCTATGTATTAGATCAGTTAGATCAGCCCAACTTGGTCTCCAACATGGTCATGTATGACAAAGACTTATTTATTTGGTTGATATAAAATCGGTGACATCACCAGATGAGCACATATGTCCATTTATGGCCAGCTTAAATGAGAACTAAAGCTTTACTAAAGTAGGGTAGAAAGGTTATATATTATGTTTGGGCTTCTGTACCAGCCCAAGGCAACCACATCCCTTTAGCAGTAAAGATCTGTGTCTCCAAAGATGGCCCAGTAGATCTACTTTTCTGCTGATTCCCTGCAAATGCTTTGTGCTGCTGTCACTTACTGAGCTTATGGACAGACTCAAAATATACTGAATATATATATATAATATAAATGTTACAATATAAGGCTGATTAGTATTTAATTCAGATTATTGATACAGCACAATTAGAATTTATTAACCAGACCTGTAGCATCTGCTTATATGACAAAACCTAATTTTCTGCTTGATGATTTGTGAAGACCCCTAAGCTTAGCTTCTCAACAGCCGCCCAGAGCTCACTGAGCATGTAAGGGTCGCAGACACTCCTAACATAATCCAAGGTGGAAAACGCCCATGCACAACTTGTCCTGAAGTCCTGGGTCATTACTACTAACCTCTAGGCTAGTTCAAATATGTCAGTATATAAAATATATAGCCATAATGATTTTTAGGGTTTAGTTCTCCTTTAAGACAATGGGAATACAACTTCAGGCATTAGTAGAAATGTACTGGTTCTTATACAGTGGGGGCAGTAAAAATCAGGGCATACAACTGGCAAATGAAGGAGTCATGACAGTGACAAAGTGACAGGCTCATCAGACTCTTGAAGTAATAAAGGAACACTGGGCATAATTGATCTAATGTTAACAGATAAATGTAATGCTGTAGACTCTTTAAGTAGAACCAACCAGGTCCGGACTGAGAATTAAAATATGCTCTGGCATTTAAGATACACAGAGGCCCAATCAGCCCACACAGAGGCCCAAACAGCCCCCACAGAGGCCCAAACAGCCCCCACCAGCCCACTAAATACTGACTTTCTATGGCACCTTATAGCAGCCCCTCTGGCATTTGCCAGAACCCACAGATTGCCAGTCCGGGCCTGGAACCAATCCAAATGGTCATCCACTTGCAAGCATTACAGACACTGGGAATGTAGTGAATAAATGGAAAGCAAGACCAACCATATACTGTAACCATGCATAAAAATTCCCATGCTAGAATGTGCTCTTTCCTAAATCTAGTACTGACTATTGCACAACAAGAGCTGTTTGCCTTCTCCAGATGACCATGCCCAGTGTTCCTATTAGAATGTGTTCCTACTTGCACACGTTCCAGCAAACAGTGGACTATACAGAACATTTTGTATGGACACCATAATTTAGTAGTAAGTTGGGCCAACTCACTACACACATAGCTTTCCAAAGGTGTTTCCAAAGCATATTTTTCGTGCACAAAGGTTTCTAGAAATTAAAGGGAACGTTATTGTGCGCCCTTTCTTTCGGCTTACAAATCAGATGCAAAAATATAAAAGATATAAAGATGATAGTGAACTAGAAGAAGGTGCTTCACATTGATCTTTGTTCTGATACATACATGCAAAGGAAATGTGATAATTGGGGCACTGGGAGAGACTCTGCCACTGAGACAGGTGGCCGCTTGCTTTGGTCTGCATTATGCATGGCTGCTTCTCTGCTATCCGAGGAAGCCATTTTATGTTGCAGCAGAATTCAATTCATACTTCTGTTAACCCATTTGTGCCTAGAAGAATGTGTAGCTTTAAGATGGAGGTTTCCAGTGTGACTGTGACTTATGTACAAAGCAGGTGGCAGGAGGGGATTAAAGTAGCTTTTTCCTTCCCGACCCTCATGAATGTTTTTAAGATGTTCTCAAATTCTTAGAGCAACACAAGTGCAAAATCAATAAACTATGCACAAAGCACCTGCTCAGGGGTGTAAATGAATAAATGTGTCAGATGTACCAGCTCAATATTTCTGAGATCTCCCTCTACATTGTGCTTGAAGATATCACATAAACATGGTATGCTTGCTTTCAAAAGCCTTACTATCATTTAGCTAAATAAGCTTCTGTGCTGCAGCTGCCTTGCTGGGTCTTTTTAAGGTATTACTTTCAACATTTTCTATATGGTGGACTATTTATACAATGTACTACATCTCTGGATTAGATTACAACAGCATGTTGATGTCATACAGTAAAGTATGATGAGAAATTTAGCAGACCGGGGCAATGAAATCCATGAGAGTCTTTTCTGCTCTTGGGTTGTAGGAGTGGACCCATTGTGCACATTATATACCATGTAGTACAGAAATGGGATACGTTAACCCGGAAACCCGTTATCCAGAAAACTTTGAATTACGGGAAGGCCATCTCCCATAGACTCTATTTTAATCAAATAATTCAAACTTTTTAAACATTATTTCCTTTTTCTCTGTAATAATAAAACAGTGCTTTGTGCTTGATCCCAACCAAGATATAATGAATCCTTATTGGATGCCAAACAATCCTATTGGGTTGAATTAATGTGTGTATGTATGTTTATAGTTTAAATGATTTTTTTAGTAGATTTACGGTATTTAGATCAATCCAGGTACCAAGAATTCTATATAACTGGTCCTATACCTGTAATATAATAATGTAATTCAATAATAACTGTAAAAAAAAGACAAATCTACAGTACATTTTAAATTTATTTGGAGCTGCTTTTCCTACATGTGTACAAATATTATGTTTGCCTTCATTCCATTTACACAAATAAGCTAATTTGTTATACTGGGTTGCCACGCTAAATCCACTTGGGCTTCAGGGCCTACTTTGTATAGCATATAAGGAATACTATATTTCAAATAAAATTGTTATAGAACTTTTACATGATGATGGACAAGCTCACATAGTTACTGTATATAAACACCAATAGCATTAAAATCTTTAGGCAAAACTGTTACTTTGTGAAGGTCTTTCTTGCCTTACCATTTGCCTTCTTCTCTGTCTTTTCCCAGTTTCTGTCAACCAGTCATCATAGATAGGGTGGACCCAGCAATGGTATTAAATGTGTTTTTGTCTGAACTTGTTTAATTCTCCCCCATGTTGCACATAATCATAACCACCCTGACAGTTATTTTTAGACAAATATACAATATTTATTTTCATTTCTGGATCTTTTCATACAATGTTTTATAGCTTGGGGTTATATATCGATATTTTATATGGATGGTGGAGCTTATAATATCATTGTGGGTTCAAAAGTGGAACCTCTTGCATTAGGCTTTAGAAGGGTGAGACTGTTAAATCATCTGAAATAGCCTAGATTGGTAACATAGCAAAACATTTGCATAATAAAATATTGATACATAAAGAAAAGCGATTCCTAGGCATTTCTGAAAAACAGACAGAAAACTATACAGAGACGGCACTGCCTCTGTGTCACACAGAACTGTGATGGTTGCACTTTTGGGGACACTGGAACAGTAACATAAAAAATGCAAGTGTTTTTAAGTAATAAAAATATAATGCCTTTTTCACACTTACACCAAAAAAGGAAAGTGTTTTACAATAATGAAAATATCATGTACTGTTGCCTTCCATTGGTAATAGTGGTGTGTTTGCTCCAGAAACACTACTATAGTTTATATAAATAAGCTGCTGTTTAGCCATAGGGGCAGCCATTCAAAGGAGAAAATGTTTAGGTTACACAGCAGATAAGCTCTGTAGAACATAATGGTGTTATCCAGTGCCATATAGCCTTTCTTCAATTTCCACCCTTGCTACACAACACCTTGTTTACATGAACTATAGTAGAGTTTCTGGAGCAAACAGAACAGTTCTACCAGTGCAGGACAACAGTGCATGATATTTTCATTACTTTAAAACACTTTAATTTTTTGGTGTAAGTGTGAAAAACTAGAATACCAGTGCATTTTATTCTTTTAAATAGAAAAGAAAAAGAACTGTGCTTTAAAAAGTAGTGTTGCTGGCTTATTTATTGAATATTTCTTAAAAAACCCTAATTATCCTGCCCATTTGTTCCACTTCTTTCTCCCTGAATTGTCTGGCTGTGCAGGGGAGCCGGCAGCACTCAGCAGACTGCACTGTAGGGTAGAACCAGGGTCGCCCCTGGGTAGAACCAATCAGCAGCTAGGCTGACCTGACAGAGAACTGAACCCTGTTTTTTTGTGTGGCTGCAGGGCTGTGATTGGCTGTCCCTCTCCTACTGATAACTTTTTTGAACACAGTTGTCTCTCTGCTGCAATTCTATGAGCCAAAAAGTGGCTATTTTTTTTTTAAAAAGCGCCTCTTCTCCAGCGTGAACATCCCCAATTTGGCCAGTCTTTTCTCGTAGCTAAGATTTTCCATAACTTTTACCAGCTTAGTTGTCCTTCTCTGTACCCTCTCTAATTCTCCTGTTTGAATGATGGAGACCAAAACTGTACAGCATATTGTAAATGGGGCCTTACCAGTGCTCTATAAAGTGAAAGAATGAACCCCTCCTCCCTTGACTCCACTTTTAATACAGCTCAAAATCTTATTTGCTCTTGATGCTGCTGATTGGCATTGGTTGCTACAGCCAAGTTTATCATCTACTTGGCTATAGCAAACAATTTAGCACATTTGCCTTTTTTCTGTATCTGTTACAACCATACTGGTACCATTATTTAAAGGAGCAACGCTTTCAACCCTCATCTTTTTACTATTAATATACTTAAAAAACTTTTTGGGGTTAGCCTTAGCCTCAGCCGCAATGTACTCTTTGCCTCAGCAGCAAATCACTCTTCATTTCCTTTGTTTGCCTTCCAGATTGCTGATTTACAAAAATTATTATAGTGTTTATATTCATTAAATGCAGCTTCTTCTGGCTTCTTCCAACAGACTTGTGGTTTTTAAATGCCTTTCTCTTCTTTCCTATTTACTTCTATATTAAGCCACATAGGGTGATTCTTAGTTCCTGAAGGGAATAAATTGAGAACAGTAATGATTTAATATTATTTTAAATGACAACCATTTCTGTTCTGTGTTTTTAGCTGAAAACATAATGCCCCATTCAATGCTCTGAAGGGCAGCCCTCAAGGCACTAAAATTAGCTTTTCTGAAATTCATGTTTTTTGTTGCCCCAGTGTATATTTGTTTTTTGCAACGGACATTAAATGATATAACATTATGGTCACTATTACCCAGGGGTTCAATTACTTGCACATTTGGTATAAGTTCTGGGTCATTTGAGATCACTAGATCCAGAATAGCAACCTGTGCCATAAAATTGTCATGTAACAATTTATAAACTTGTTCCCATTAACTGATCTGGCAGTACTGTTGCTCCAGTCAATATCTGGATAATTAAAATCCATGAAATCTCTTCCCCAATTTCCCCTTCCTTCGCCCACTCTCTCATCTAACCTGTCTTCCACTGAATCTTTTACTGAACCCTCCCCCCCCACACCTACTTCCAACATCTCTTCCAACCCTCTAGCCATCTTCTCCCCCAAAACAGCTGCACCATCATCATTGAAGTGCAGCCCATCCCTAGCAGAGCCTGTAGCTAGAAATCAGCCCAATTCTCCAAAAACCCAAACCCCTCCTCCCTACACCCATCTCTCAACCACGCATTAATCTCTCTAAGCTCCCACTGTCTTCTTAGTGTTGCTTGTGGAACAGGTAATATCTCTGAGAAAATTACCTTGGAAGTCCAAGCCCTCAACTTTACACCTACTTTTCTCTTTAGGCCAGTCAATGTGTTCTTTGGCAAATTGTAACCTCTTCAGCATGTCTTTCTTCTTCCCAGAGCTGATAATGTGTTGAGTTTTTGCCATTTTGGCTATTCTTCTATCCATTTGAATGTTATATTTTTTGTTCTCAGGTTTTGGTTGCAATTTTTAAGCATTTGATATCATTTTTGCTGAGCAGCCTATCATTTTCTGCACTGTTTTATGTTTTCTCCTCTCCAAGGGCGAAGTATTCTGTTCTTCTGAACAACATCTGGAATTACCCATTTTATGCAGGTTTTCAGAAAGAAATGCACTATAACCAACATGCACAACATTTGCTGCATTTCATAATTGACACCTTTCTTCACAGGATTAATGACCTCACCAATTAAACTCCACACTGCTATTATTCTGAACACTTCTATTATTATTTTGAACACTGCTATTATTATTTTGAACAAGCCTCAATTAATGATTCAATTACACAGAATCAGCAGCATACATTTTTCGGTCTGCTGGTTTTCTATTACTCTGCTACACCTATTAGTAAAATAGTTGTCATGTACAAATATAATTTCTACTAAAAACATGGGTCACTTATTAGTTCCTATCACAGTACATCCAAAATGTAATCATAGGTTGAAAAACAGATGAAAGAGCAGCCCAGTACTTGTATTTATATCCCTATAGCTTCCCCATAGTTTCGCCAGATTTCGGAGCGAGTTGGGGCTGGTCTGACCTTGGGCGCATCACACTGTGTGGCCCACTGATTTTTTTTGTTTGTCTACTATTTGCCTCTGACATTAACAAGATTTGGCCAATTAAATCACCTCCAAATACTCTTATTCTATAACCTTCTTCACGCCAATCTTTTTTATATCTTTGGTTTATGTCTAGTTGCTAAAAATATCCCCAACCTGCTCCATTCATGGCATTCTTTCTAACTGATCCTTCTCCTCTTGCCTCTGCTCATTTACACTTCCTTTCCTTAACATACTTACTCCACCACCATCTGTACCCTCTCACCATAAGCCTAGACCCTTTAACACTCACAATCTCTTCTGATAATCTCTTTTTTGCTCTTAACATCTAGGGAGTATTTTTTCTGAACAGTGGTCCTCCTTTCCTGCTTCCACTAACTCCAGTAATTCAAGAAATCTAATCAATATGAACAGTCAGCATTCCCTGCCCCCTTCAATTGTGCCATCTGGAACACATGTCCATGATCTTTTTCTGTTGGCTTTCCTTAACATACTGACTATTGAGTCCTGTCTCTGCCATTCTGCCATTGTCTCTGCAGCTTCCATACCTTATGGAGGTTTATATTCCAAGCACACCCCTATATATGAAATAAAGAGAGGTGTTGGTGAAATTATTCTACTGCCCTCTAACAAACATGCTCAAGCACGTGCACAGACTGGACTTTACATTATCTATTTGTAATTTCAGAAAACAATCTGAATCTCACACAGTCTGTATAACCATATATACTTTTTTCTCATCTTGTTTCAGTTATTTCCCTCTGTCCTGGCTAAATATTTTCCTTACTATAAACACAGTGTTCCCGTCTGTTTAATAAAAGGACATGAACATTTCACAACAGGATGCGAAAAACAGAAAAATAAATCTTGCAGGTATAGTAAGTACAATATGGCTTCTACTATGTGTACTGGGAGGCAGAAAATAAAGGATCAAAAGAAGAGAAGGGAAAGGGATTACTCCCTTCCAATCAGGCTTCAAATCAATCAAAAATATGAACAGATTCTTAATCAGGATATACTTATGTGATGTTTTTAATCCAAGCCATGGAATGTAATGTACAGTCTAAGAATTACTCAATATATAGTGAATATAGTGGCTGCAAAGAATGAGGGAGCATAATTGCAGTAGCAGTTCACAATGCATCCACTGCAGTTGCTTCCAAAGGTCAAAATTGATGCAATTACTTTCTCCAGTTTAATGCAGGCCTGGACTGGAATTCAAAATAGTCCCTGGCATTTCAAGTGCTAAGAGGCCCAAACAGCCCTCCCAATATTAGTGACTGTATATGGCATCTTACAACAGCCCCTCTGGCAGATTTTTTGTCTACTAATGCCATTAAGATTGGCTTGGATGATTTCTTGTGCAAGCATTACATCCAACGCAACATTAGTATAGGTATTGGTATATATGTGCCCTGGGAGGGCACTTGGAGGGGTTGAACTTGGTGAACTTTGGGTTTTTTTTCAACCCAACTTAACTATGAAATTGTATATATATATATATATATACCAACCAAACAGATCCGCACTCCTCCAATTAGCTCCTTAATCATCCGCCCGGGTGCTGCTCCTGGGATTGGAAATGTAGAAACGAGAAGAATTGGTAGCGCACTCCAGGGACTTATATATAATCGAATTCTTTATTATCTATGGCATAGTAATCGACGTTTCGGCTCTAGAGCCTTTCTCAAGAGGGGAGCCGAAACGTCGATTACTATGCCATAGATAATAAAGAATTTGATTATATACAAGTCCCTGGAGTGCGCTACCAATTCTTCTCGTTTCTATATATATATATATATATATATATATATATATATATATATATATATATATATATATATATCTTTATTCATGTTTGCAAAGAAATGTCAATGTCTTAGTAAACAAAACAGCGACCCTGGTTAAAGGCTGAGTACTTGTACAAATATGGGTTCCTTATAACTCTTTCTACCATTACTCATTTTTTCACAGATAAATAGAGATGTCGCGAACTGTTCGCCGGCGAACTTGTTCGCGCGAACATCGGGTGTTCGCGCTCGCCGGAAGTTCGCGAACGTCGCGCGACGTTCGCCATTTTGGGTTCGCCATTGTTGGCGCTTTTTTTTGCCCTCTCACCCCAGACCAGCAGGTACATGGCAGCCAATCAGGAAGCTCTCCCCTGGACCACTCCCCTTCCCTATAAAAACCGAAGCCCTGCAGCGTTTTTTCACTCTGCCTGTGTGTGCTGAAGAGATAGTGTAGGGAGAGAGCTGCTGCCTGTTAGTGATTTCAGGGACAGTTGAAAGTTTGCTGGCTAGTAATCGTTTTGATACTGCTCTGTTATTGGAGGGACAGAAGTCTGCAGGGGTTTGAGGGACATTTAAGCTTAGGTAGCTTTGCTGGCTAGTAATCTACCTTCTACTGCAGTGCTCTGTATGTAGCTGCAGTGGGCAGCTGTCCTGCTTCTGATCTCATCTGCTGACTGCTGCAATAACAGTAGTCCTTGTAAGGACTGCTTTTATTTATTTTTTTGTTGTTTTACTACTACTACTACTACTACTACTATAAGAGCCCAGTGCTATTAGTCTAGCAGTGTTGGGGAGTGGGACTGGTGTGCTAATCTGCTGCTCCTAGTAGTTCAGCAGCACCAACTTTAATTTTTTTTTTTTAATATTCATTTTTTTTTTATTTTACTTTTTTTTATTTTACTACCGCTGTAGTAGTGTATAAGTTGACCTTTTAGGCATTATTTGCCCTGTAGGCATTATTTGCACACTGTTTTCTTCAACCCGCCATCGAGCTGTGTGACCTTGTTCCCATTCTGTCTAAATATCCATAATATTACCGTCTCCAGAAAAAACACCAAACAATGCCTACAAGGTCAACGTATGGCAGTTGTTTAAAGAGAACAGTAGATTACTAGCCAGCAAAGCTACCTAAGCTAAAATGTCCCTCAAATCCCTGCAGACTTCTGTCCCTCCAATACAGAGCAGTATCAAGCAGATTACTAGCCAGCAAGCTTACTATCATCTGTCCCTGAAATCACTAACAGCTCTCCCCCTACACTATCTCTTCCAAGCACACACAGGCAGATTTTTCAGATACATTTTTGCCCTTGATCCCCCTCTGGCATGCCACTGTCCAGGTCGTTGCACCCTTTAAACAACTTTAAAATCATTTTTCTGGCCAGAAATGTCTTTTCTAGATGTTAAAGTTCGCCTTCCCATTGAAGTCTATGGGGTTCGCGAACCGTTCGCGAACCGCTCGCATTTTTGCGCAAGTTCGCGAATATGTTCGCGAACTTTTTTTCCGACGTTCGCTACATCCCTACAGATAAATATAAAGGTCTTTTCATTTCATGAAAGCTGTCATGATTTGGACATCTCTCTTTCCCTATGACATCCCCAAAAAAATCTTTGGACTTTATAATATTCTTGATGCATAGAGAATGAAGAAATTACATTTTTAGAAGATTTGAGATTTCACAAGATGCTCCACCTGGTGGTAAAATATAGACTCTATTAATAATTATTAATATTTATAAGTTATTACCGTATTTGGTTAAACATAAAAGTGACTATGAATATTGTAAATAAATATAATTGGTGGAAATACATGTTTACCAACACAAGTCTAGTCCAAACTATGCCCATGGAGGGGTGATCTGAATTATTTGTGGGCCAGTAAGAAAATACCAACATACCTGTCTGCTAAGGTAGTGCTGTCCAACTTCTGCGGACAACATTTTTCTTACCTATGTGGTGGAGGGCTGATAATGGAAGCTAGTGTTGACCATTCCCTGTTTTTAAACCACACCCTTGTTACCACAAGAACTTTTAAGGCCATGTCAACATTAATTGTGGTAACACACCAATAAACTAAATGGTTGCTGCTCAGTACAGAGATATCAGTCATCGCTCATATGTGAAAAATGTAAGTCATATTAAAAAATACCCTTAAATCCATATGCCTAATCCTCCCCTGTGTATAACACAGCACCTCCCCGGCACATGATTAAACACCTTAGTGGCCCCTAACAACAATTTCCAAATGCTAACAAACCGCCAGAACAAACCCTACTAGGCTCCTGTCCCACAGGCAGAGTATGGCACACACAGAGAGCATAGGGCAGGTAGAGTATGGAATGCACAGGGAGAATAGGACAGGCACAATATGGCACACACAGGGAGTATAGGACAGGCACAGTATGGCACACACAGGGAGCATAGGGCAGGCAGAGTATAACACACACAGGGAGTATAGGGCAGGTAGAGTATGGCACACAAAGGGGACATAGGGAAGGAAGAATACAGCAAGAGACAGTGGCCCTGCAGGCCCGCCAGCAGTTTGCTATAGCACATAGGTGCTAAAGAAAATTTCTGGAGGGGGGTGGGGCTCGGTTGCACGGTCTGCATCCAGGCCCGACACTCCATAGTACCGTTACTGGCAAACAAGACCACTCTAAAAGAGTCACATACTGGTGACCCTCCAGCAGTTTGTATGAGGTGAGAACTGGTGAACAATGTGGGTACTTACAGTCTGGGTCTGAGCTGTGAACAGACCACACACAGGGTTTCACAGGTGTGAACATTATAAATATTATATTATAAAAATAAGATTTATCAAATAGGACAATATATTAATTATAATACAAGAAATGTCATACATCTAATTACATGCAAGAATTGCACTATGCAATATGTAGGACAGACTTCACGATGTTTAAGAGAAAGAACTAGAGAGCATATTTCTGACAAATCGGAATAAGAAACCCACAAATGTATCAAAGCACTTTTTGTCTTGCACAGATGGAAATACCAACTATTTCCAAATCCAAGGAATTGCACGAGTTACAGCCCCTTATAGGGGTGGGGATATACTACAAAAAATACTCAAACATGAAGTATTCTGGATATTCACCCTTGACACTAGGCTACCTAAAGGCATGAACTCAGATTTCGATGTGTCCTGCTATTACAATTAGAAGTGTAAAAATACACTTATGAGATTGGTTATATCTGCCTTCGTATTTTCTCTTTGTTTTCATTTCTATTTTTTCCCCTCCATTAGTATTGAGAGAATTCTTTATAATTTTTTATATTTTGGTTCCTATAAAATAGTTTCTATGCAATGATTTCTGTAGGTCTTAATCCTCTGTCACGTCCAAACATTAGCAATGAATGCCTGTATATAAGGAAGGATACTCCTTATAAGAAAATATACTCCTTATAAGAAAATATAAGAAAAAAGTGATTGATATTTATATTCTCATATCTATTTATTCATCAAATATTTATACAAAGATATTCATAGATCATTTTTTTATACATTTATATATTTATATACCATATCCTTTGGACTCTTACATATTTACATTATAGATAAATGTTAAAATAATTTTTTAGATTATCTATCTTCATATATTATTATTCCACTTGACTAAACCCTTTTTTATAATAACATATTCTATTTGATAAAATTTTCTCTACAACTGTTTATACAATTATTGTTAATAATTTCCTTTGGTTTAAAAATCTTTGCATTTGATATTGTCATTTCTGTAATTGAGCATGTGATACCTTTAAATTTGGCTTACATTTGCACTCTGTGGTCTTTTTTCCTTTTCCCTCCTCCCCCTCCTTTTCTGATTGGGGGCTCAGCCTTTAAATAGTGTTTCATGTTTGTAAATGTTTAAGCCTATGATTAGTGTCCTAGTGACACGAAACGCGTCATGCAATAAGATGATTGCATAAATAAAATATTAATTTTTTATCTGCAAACTTCAGTCTGATCTATACGTGAGTTACCAGTAGTGATGGGCGAATTTGGGGAGTTTCGCCAAGAATTTGTGAATTTCCAGCGAAATGGCAAAAAATTAGCAAAACAGCACCGGCGTCTCGTTTTTGACGTCGGCGTCCCTTTTTTTGGACGCCGGCGTCCCTTTTTTTGGACGCCAGCGTCCATTTTTTTTTGATGCAGGAGAATTTCTGCGGGCGAATTTTCATGGCGGCTTTGCAAATATATTCGCCAGCGGCGAATCACGGGAATTAGCGCCTGGCCAATAAATTCGCCCATCACTAGTTACCAGTGTGCCCGGCACCTACATTTACTTTTTGCTTATCTTTTTAAAGCTTACACAAGTTAAGCAGTCACAGCAGGCAGACTTTCATGTTGGGGGCCACACATGTGGGCAGTCGTGGGTCGCCACCACTTGGACAGCACTGTGCTAAGGCATTAGGTGGTGCCTATCATTCTTCACCCGTTGAAGTGCAAGAGACAGGACCCTGGTCTCTATAGAATCTGTTCCAAAACAGTAGATGAATTTCCCTTTTAACAGACATAAACGGCTGCCATTGTCCGGTGCAAGATATTCAACTTGCTCAATGCTGTGCCCATATAACTGTGTTATAGAAAGAAAAATATCCAGATAGCATCTTGAATATCTATCCATTAAAAAGACTAATTACAGAATTAGTTCATCAAAATATAGAAGGGATTTTCTTAGCTCAGGGAATGCTTATGTGTCAGTAAGCCATTCTCTTTATGATAACAGTAGAAACAAAGAGAGAGAGAATCAACCTTTAAGAGTCCAGAACATTAATAGAAGTATAGGTATTTGATGAAGAAGACTTTAAGCTCCACTGGGGAAGGGACAGATGGGAATGATGACCAATCTCTTGATTTTTGGAATCCTCTAGGCAAGATTTGGTTAAATCCTAAACCGAGATTGAAGCATGATTTACATATTCAAACTTGAGGAGAGTTAAAAATCTAGAAATTAAAAATGACATAACTTTAAGGATTTGGAAACAATACATCCAAACACTTTGGGCAGATTTATACATTTTTGTGTTTGACAGAGATTTTTTTCTGTATTTGTATTTTTTTTTTGCAGAACAAAAAGTAGATTGCATACTAAAACCGCACTGTTCCATTCATTTTCAGCAAGACTGTAAAATGGTGACTGTCTTAAAATTCTCTAAAAAATGTGAACATGTGAACTTGCTTGAATGCTATGGAATCTTTGCAGGTTTTAGGCAATGGAGTTTTTTTGCTTGAGTTAATTTAATGTAATTAATGTTGCATATTCAAGTTTTATAAAATTGAGCACAAAATCATATGAGATTTTTTTTAATAAACCAGCCTTTAGATTTCAGCCAAAAACGAATCCTGCAAAAAGTCGTTCAAAGGACAAAGTGACCTTGCTTGCACTCCTTAATTATACTAGGGGGCTTTAAAATATGCTAAACTTTTTCCGTTCATACCCTTTATTTTTATTGACTTATGTTATTTAATTTAGGATGTCATTTATAAAAGTCCTAAAGTTTAATTCTAGCAAACCAAAGCAACCATGACCAGGAGCACGGTTCTTTGATCCTACTTTCCTTGTTAATTATTATTTAGACCTCTCTACATTATAAAATGTGACATGCGGTAAAGTGCTGTGCAGCTTGGTGGTGCTATATTAACAAATAAACAATGGTGATTTTAATCTTGTTCAAGGCTATCGCTATTTTTTAATAGAGTTTCCATAATTGCAGATTCGGCCATAAACCTGCAGAGGGCATTGACTTATGGTGGTTGAGACTAGTCATTCGCGGTAAATAAAAAACAAAGCAACTGCAAGAAAAGTACAGATGTAACATTTGTATTTCCCAGTAAAATGGTAGTGAAAACACACCAGGAACTGATAAGTGGTAGATGCCGGCACATTAAGTATTTTCTTGCCCAATTAAGCTTAGCATAGGGAATTACCAGTAGTTAGTTTTATAGTATAGCCGTACAAGCAAATAGTAAACATGAACGACTGGAGGGCTTTATTAAGATTGTACAGCAAGGTGCAATTTATTTTCAGATTTACATGATTGGAGCTGAATAGGACTACTTTCAAGTTGGTCTTTATGAGAAGATGAGAAGGATTATGCCAACATTTTCACAGTGTCTGTATGCATACAATAACCAAAATTTGCTCCTTATTCCAGGGTATCTTGTCTTTGTTGCATCTCAATGCTGGTTTCCTGTAAAATGAATATCAGACCGACTCGAAGGCTCTGGGAGGAGATGGTGAAGATTATAGAAAGAGAATAGACTATAGAATTTTATTGGAAAGATGAATCCGGAAGAGTGTCAGGCAAATGTTTAGCGTTTGCATCTATATATACATGAAACGAATATAAATGGGGGAGGGAACATTTTAAATGTCTCTTTGAAGTAACGTAAATGCAAATAAACATCTAATTGTCAACAACATTTTCCTTAGTGATGGCAAAAAAAGTCAGTTTGTATACAGAGAAAATGTTTCATATTTCCCTTTTAAATGCTTTTGGTCAGCTGTTCCTGTTACAAGCAAGAGTTACTTTAATTGCTCAGAATTGCCTCAAGTACTAGAGACAACAGTTAAAAATAATTGTGCATTATCGTTTCTACAGGATGCAGTGTATATTTTAGCATTTTTTAATGTGTTTTATTTCCTTTAAAGGATACTGAATAGATGGTTATAGAGTTTAATTTAAACTGGTACACAGGTCATTAACCCCTTGTATGGTAGACAAAAAAAACACATTCATTTCAAAAAGCAAAGGGCAATTGCAATAGTGTTGGGGTTTAGGACTTAAATATAAGACTACAACGTATACATCCTGCATTTTTATGTGGATAATACATTTTCTGCAACATTTTTACTTTTTTTTCAGAAAGGGTACATTTGCTTTCGTGTGCTTGAATCAGTCAATTTTTGCTTGATGATCCCACACTTTCAGTCCTTACCATTCCATCATGCTGCATCGCCATGATTGTCCTGTCATGTTGCATAGAAGCTTATTATGTGAAATGTCAGTACAAAGCAGCATGGCAGATCTGAGTTTAACTGCTCTGAGCTCAGCAGCCTATATGGTGAAAGACTCAGCTGCCCTGAGTTGTCTCTTAGTGGATTTTGAACAGGCTTGTGACACAAGGATTTCTGGAATATGAAGTACTCAATCAATAATCACACTTGTATTTAACAAATACAGAAATTCAGTTTTACTACTTTGCATCCTAACTTTATGGTGAGTTGGGAATATCTGAAACCAAGAGTAAGATAGCACAAAGCCAGGACATTAGATGAATTCTCCAGTATTTTTATTTGTGCCTTCCTTTTTGGCCAGGCAGACGTTAGCCTTAAACCTAGGTAAATAAAAGAGGTGTTAGCTGTTCTAGGCAAACAACAGAATCCTGATTGAATGAATAAAACAATAAAATACCCCCTTTTTTTATATGAGTTCATTTATTTAGGCAGAAGTCCAGTTATATAAAAAAAAAAAAGATACATAAACGCTATCTGAACTTCCAAAAATAAATATACATTTACACAGAT
Organism: Xenopus laevis; assembly: GCF_017654675.1. Taxonomy (NCBI): domain Eukaryota; kingdom Metazoa; phylum Chordata; class Amphibia; order Anura; family Pipidae; genus Xenopus; species Xenopus laevis. The sequence goes on along the minus strand of NC_054382.1, from coordinate 32,902,360 downwards.
ATACATGATACCACTTTTGAAATTAAATCTTGATAGTCTCGATCGCTGACTTCTAGTAAACATTTTCCAACCACCCTTAGGTTCACAGTCATTTAACCCTTCCCTTGTGAAGTGAAGGATTCTAGGATTTGAATTTCCTCTGCTTTCCAGAGGCTCTGTGGACACCCACCATGAAAAGCAGAGGGACTTCAGTTCCCAGAATTCATCACTTCACAATGGAACATTGGTTGAATGATTTTGAGCCTAAGGAGGGGATATAAGCTCATGTCAGAAAGGGGTGTAGTTTTTCCCTTTTTTCAATAGAATCCAACCTAGCACCAGTAAACTCACCAGTTATGGCTTGCAGCCTAGATACTCCCAAAAATGTGCATGTTGACTAAGACAATACGTGAGCTATATAAAACAGAAGTGTGGTTAATTCCAAGAAGGCTAAATCACAGAAACAAAATCATTCCATTGGTTGAATGATTTTGAGCCTAAGGAGGGGATATAAGCTCATGTCAGAAAGGGGTGTAGTTTTTCCCTTTTTTCAATAGAATCCAACCTAGCACCAGTAAACTCACCAGTTATGGCTTGCAGCCTAGATACTCCCAAAAATGTGCATGTTCACTAAGACAATACGTGAGCTATATAAAACAGAAGTGTGGTTAATTCCAAGAAGGCTAAATCACAGAAACAACTCATTCCATTAAGGGCACTTAATTAAAGTTATTAAAGTTCATTGGGTGGCATACAATTCATCAGACTTTTCTATGTTTCTATCCAGCTGACTTAGAGTACTTGGTGTGTCCACCCATGTGTGGTGTTTGATAAATGGAGCAACATGCTCCTAAAATTATGCATGCCAAGGAGCAGTTGTGGATGAAATTCTGGAACCCCTGGCTGATGATTCAACTGGAGGCAGTTTTTCACATGCATATGCATAACATGTGCAGGTAATGTGCTAAGTGAAACTGCTGTGATTACCACTAATCTCTCCTATTCCCTTAAAACTCTATTACAAAATAAAGTGAAGACTGAAGAGGCATTGGTTGATGACTACCAATCCTACCATTTGTAAGATACCTGACTGCTGAGAAATGGCAAGGGATACACTTGTATTTGTGTTTGGTAGAATCATAGGTTCCACATACAAAATAATAGGTACAAATTGGACAGCTTCAGGTTGCTATTTTGCATGTTCACAGATCTCACAAGATTCAGTGCATGTATTTCCACAGTAAGCTATTTACAACTGTTTCAAGGCATTTTATAGTTCCTTGTCTCAAGCAAAAAAAAGTCATGGTGTCTAGACACTGCAATGTATAGTGGCTAGTATGCCAAAACCCAGATATATTTTTTATCACACACACCCAATATATATTTTCAGAAATGCTGAAGAGGATGTCCAGACTGTACTCCTGTTGAATACTTTTAGGCTCTGCCTGTCTGGGATACTGTGTATGAGAACTCATTCTAAAATCTCATAATTCTGTGTATGTATGGCTGCAGTTAGGTGTAGAGCTATATCTAGAAACTTAGTTAGCACTCACAATAGCAGTCTCAATAGCCAGAAGGATTTAGCATAATTACTGTTGTGAGTGCCATCTGAATTCCTATTTGTTACGTACTGTGTATGAGAATATCTCTATTTAACAATTAGTTATATTACACATGTAAATATACTTCAGCTACTGAAAAGGATATTTGTAAGTAGTAAAAGGATTATTGTATTCAAAGCAAAGTTTTATCAATGTCTAATTAATGGCCTAATGTGGCAGATGGTTGTCCCTCCATCCCAAAAAATAATCACATGTTGCCTGCAATTTCCTTAAAAGTAGTGTGACCTTCACTCAGGAGTACCTAACCAGTTGTTAATCGTAGCCCTTATTTCCTTTACCTTTTGTTAAATGGGGCCCTACTCTGCCAGCTGATTAGCAAAGTAGACTCCCATGTTGCCTCTCTGACTCAAATGAAAAATACCAGAAATCACCAGTACTAGGGATTTTAAAGAAGAAGTAAAGCCTAACTAAAGTAGGCTAGAAATGTTGTACGTTATGTTTTAAGTTTCTGTACCAGCCCAAGGCAACCACAGCCGTTTAGCAGTATCTCCAAAGATGTCCCAGTAGCTCCCCATCTTCTGCTGTCAGTCAATGAGATTAGGGACCCACTCACATTATACAGTACACATAGAATATAAATGTCACAATATAAGGCTGATTAGTAATTAATACAGATAATTACTACATGGCAGCACATCACACCAGTGCAATTAACATCAGACTTTAATAATCAGCCCTTTAGTATCAGCCTATATTACAGACCAACCTCATTTTCTGCTTGATAATTTGCGATGACCCCTAAGATTAGCTTCTCAACAGCTGCTCAGAGCCCACTGAATTAGAGCAAAAAACGGAGCATTCGGGGAGATATGTTAAAATCTTCAAATTTTAATCATCCAAGTTAAAAGAAATAACAGCGTGTCAAGTTACATCAGATCATCCGCTTTACGCGTTTCATGGCATCTCGCCACTTCATCAGAAGCGTTCGTGTTCAGAGCCCACTGAGTATGTGAGTGTCGCAGACACTTTCGAAGATGGTGACCCCCTGTGACAAGTTTGAAGTCCTGGATCATTGCTGCTACTGAGAAGCTGAAACTTTAGGCTGGTGCAACAAGTTCAGTATATAAAATATGCAATTTTTAGCCATTTTAATTTTTAGGGTTTAGTTTTCCTTTAAGACCAACACCAGACAGGTGAAATGCACTAGTACTAGCACCATACAGTCTGGCATTTTCTTTTCAAGTCAATAGGAGGCGGCAGGGGCCATTGGGTGTGGGAAAAAAGTCTTACGCTATAAAGCACAAGGTTATATATATAAATATTTATGCACAAATGTACTACTACAAGCCAAATATGAGTTTTACTATTCTTTATTGGTGTGGAAAAGTCAACTACAGAGAGAAAACATAAGCTGTTCAGACATGCATATGGTTTGATATATTAACATTTCCATAAATTAACAATACATACTAATAATAAAATACAGTTGAGTTGTATTTGTGCTTAAATATCTTTGTGAACACAACTTCATTGTAGAATTCAGTTAATGTGCTGAACCTGAAGGTTATTGTGGTCTCCTTTTTTATAGTGCAGTGAATAAATATGAGAAATCTATAAGATACTAGAACTAGATTACACACATTTATGTTTATGTATGTGTGATAGTGAACTTGGTCTATTATCTCCATTACAGCTAGGACTGAATAAATGAATAAATACAATTTCTCTATGCTGCGTAATATGTTCATACAATATATATTAAAGGTTATTATACTCAGTACACCATTTTATTCCTACTACTGGTTATTCAAAATCATGATATTTTATAAGTGGCACATCATATATGTGAAAACTATGCAAATCATCTATTAAATTGCTGGAGAGATGCAGTCACAGCAGGTATTAGACGCATTACTTCCAGATTCTTTGGGTCATCATACTCCTTTGGAACCAATTTATTTTACTTGTAGAAATTCCTCAAAATCAAGAAATTAATCTCTGTTATGCATAACAAAATATCACCTTAATCAACATTTCCCTTTGAAAGCATAATAAGATTTTTCATTGAAAATCACAAGGATACTTGATTAGCCACAAATATAAAATCTGCATATTTTATTCCCACATATAAGGGTTGCATGTGTGTTTATAGCATACTGTTTAAAAGCAATTAGTAAAGCACACTGGAAGGTAATCACATATGAAATCATATATAAAAAAAGAAAATGCATATTAATTAAACTGCAATAAACTTTTTAGCATGAAAATTAGTTAATGAAACAAACCTCTTGGATAAATATAAAAAACATCAACCAATTGATGACAAAAGTGGACTTAATTATTTTCTTCACTTTAAAAAAGGATATTATTCTGCTGAACACAGAATTTTAAAATTTGATGCAAAATATGTTTGAACGGATGGATATCTGTATCTCATTTCACAGTACTGTTGAATGATTTGAACTAAAATAATAATATTAATTTGTCAGATACAGGTATGGGATCCGTTATCCGGAAACCCGTTATCCAGAAATCTCCGATTTATGGAAAGGCAGTCTCCCATAGACTCCGTTATAATCAAATAATCCAACTTTTCAACAAATGATTTCCTTTTTTTCTGTATTAATAAAACAGTAACTTGTATTTGATCCAAACTAAGATATAAGTAATCCTTATTGGAAGTAAAACCAGCCTATTGGGTTTATTTAATGTTTAAATGATTTTCTAGGATATGTAAGGTATGCAGATATCCATTACCTGAAAAACCCCAGGTTCCGAGCATTCTGGATAACAGGTCCCATACCTGTACAAAGTTTGTAACCTGCACTTCACATATTTAGTGTGTTTTTCTGAAACACTTTATTTAGGTTTATTTAGGAAATTCTAGGATCATGGGACAATATTTAGAGGCTTATAGAGTTAATAGCAGTCGTTAGGTATTGTGAACTTTAGCTTGCAAAATATTCCAACATCTGACCTTCAGAGCAAGGAGGCTTTTTAACTTCCACCATTAGATTTGGATTTTTGCTCAAATCTCCATGCACACTACTAGTTTATGAATAATTGATTCCTTTAATTTCTTTTAAAACCTATACATTTCATGTGTTTGAAAACATGTAAGTGGCATATACAAACAACAGTTAAGAAGAGCTATAGATAAGTGAATTTTTCTTGATGCTCTTACAATTGATTAGCTTCTTCTTATTATTATTATTAAGCTAAATCGTTGATACCAAAATACCACAGCATAGTTAAGACATTACCTTCATAGAATTAGCATTTTATTTTCACTATATTCAAATTGATACTTTGAAATCAAATGTCATACAGGTAACCATAAGACAGAGAAGAACATTTCCTGTTTGAGGAAATGGAACTTATATTATCCACATACCACACAACAACAATGCAACCAGATATCTCTGGAATGTGAAAGCCTAAAAGGGCAAAGATCACTTAAGACATCTTAAAGAATTTGTTGGGGGGGAGCAGCAATAAGCTTTAACAGAACGGTGTTAGTACCCTAAAAAAAAAAAGATTTCCAAGAACAATAAAAAGTTCTACAAAAATGCTTTGCAACTGCAACTTTAGAACAAGTGGATATCTGTCTGCACATAGCATTGATTTGATGATTTCTAAACTGATGTATACTTGCAGGGATCTTCTAAACTATTTGTAATCTTAACACCGTTTTCTTAACATGTGTATTTGCCCACTTACAAATACCAAGCACACAAGTGATAGAAACTAATATATAATCAGCCAGAGTTGCTGAATTTTGTGAGCGGGTCAGTAAAAACTGAGTAAGCATTTATGTATAAACCATATTGTCTTCGTATTGATATACACTAACGAAAAACGTGACATTTGTTTGATGCAAATGAATGCATAAGAGACAAGTGTATCAACATTTTTCATCAGTTTTTTTTATTTGACTGATTTTATTTTTTGCAAATAGTCATGGACAAGGGGTTTACTAAACAGAGGATACATAGGCAACCATAAGACAACTATAAGCAAAGTGTTTGTGAGGCAGAACACAGTTTCAGCTTGTGCAAATGACTATGGATGCAACTGATCTATGGAGTTACATTTTCACTGAACTAAGTTATTTTCAACCAAGGAATACAGCTGGCTGCAACCTCATTCCATTTCTCCCTGTTTGTTTTAACCTGAAAATTCCAGCAGGGCATTGCAAGCCTTTTCTTGTTCAGTCACCTAACAACACGTATTTAAGACCCCTTACCAACATGATTATTCCCCATATTCTACTTTTCAAGGTTGCCTCTCTGTTTAGTACACTGACCTAGTAACACCAAGAGACAAATCTGATATTCTGAAAACAAACATGAAATCTGATTTGCAAAATTCACATTTGTCATCCAAAAAAACATTTTTTCTAAGATACCTTTTTACATTTTTAGGTTCTCAAAAATTGCTTTAATTTATCCTGGGGACAACATGTTTCAATTTAAACATTTTTGTGTGCGTAAAAATGTTCTACAAACATAAATAATCATTATTAAATTATAGAGAACTGATTTTGTTTATAGAAACTACAGTTTTTCCTTAATTTATAGAAATTTGAAGCAAAATAAAGTAGGAATATTTGTGCGATACTACTAAGCACTGAGAAGTTAAAACAACAGCAACAGATTTTAAGTTTTAGTAATCTGCTAGGGACAATTTGTACAGGGACAATTTCAGAGCAAATAAATGATAAAATCTTGAGTATACTAACATAAGACTGAATTACCTAAACTATGGAAGGAGGAACATAAAACTGTTTACATGTAATAAAAAAAGTAACACTAAAAACAAGGTTAACTTTTTTTGTACTTCTATCATTTATAAAGGAATTTTACTGTGTCTTAGTTTCTTTAAAAAAAAAAATTTAATAAGTTTATTTAGTTTTAAATTATTTATTTAGTCCCTAGCTAAGCCTATACATTTTTAGAACAATTTTCCCTACTAAAATTACACAGTTATAATTTTTTCTAAACACAGAAACTTAATGAACAACCTTCAAAAATGAAGCTTTTTGTAATTAAATAATTGAATCTACTGTTTTAGTAAGGTTTAGTTAGGTAGTTCTTTCTTTTTAAGTATTAAACAAGCAGTACATTTTGCAAATAACATACTAGATGTTTGTGATATTCTGATAAGTTAAAAAACAGTTTTAGTATTTTTCTATCCTATAAAAAAAATATTTGGAAAGCATTATTTAATTATTCACAATGGATCAATATTTATAAACAAAAAAAAAAGCCAAAAGTGCTAAGCTGTTTTTGTCCTACTCATACACTTTGTTATTTATCCAGAGCCCCCAAAGTAGCCCCTTTGAAAGGGGAATATGTTTAAAACAATTTTAAACAGTTTCCTGTTTTTACCTACTGAGGTATTGTATTAATCAAAGAAAGTTTTAGGATGACTTATGGCACTTTAGACATGTAAGTACAGGTAGGGGACCTGTTATCCAGAATGCTTGGGACCTGGGGTTTTCCGGATAACGGATCTTTCTGTAATTTGGGTCTCCATGCCTTAAGTCTACTAGAAATTCATGTAAACCAATAGGCTAGTTTTGCTTCCAATGAAGATTAATTGTATCTTAGTTGGGATCAAGTACAAGCTACTGTTTTATTATTACAGATAAATAAATTTTGGATTATTTTGATAAATAATTTGGATAAAATGGAGTCTATGGGAGACAGCCATTCTGTAATTCAGAGCTTTCTGGATATCGGGTTTCTGGATAAGGGATCCTATACCTGTAGTGCACAGTGCCTCCTTAGCTAGTCAGTGATATTGAACAACATCATGTCGGTTAGAATTGCTACAGGAAATCTTTAAAAAGTGCATGCAGCAGTATGAGCATGAACATCTAATTGAACTGCCAGTTTTCAAATGGCATTTTTTCTGTGTATCATGTTTTCCCTCTCAGCCAATGCTTCATGTGAACTACACAGATTATAGCTTCACAAGGAGATGCGAGGTGTTTTGACCATGTAGAATGTGCTTCAGGGATTTGCTATAGTCATGCAATGGTATGAATAATACAAATGTCTTTCTCCAGCACTAGCACTACTGGTAGCAGTTGGTCTGCAATCTTAACAAAACGTAAAGGAGAAAAAAACAACTGGTCTACCCATTTAACCTTTAGACCTAACCTCAGATAATGGCGGTTACAGACATACCACGCTACAGCTTCAAACTATGCTGGTGGAATGTCAATCAGCCATCTTTGATGTTCTGTCCTTGCTGGGGACACTCCTAGGCTTGTTCAAGTACCATTTTAACAGAAAAGCGGGATAGTATTGTCCTCTCTTGTGGGGGTTTCATGCATCACTTGTTGGCCCATTTTACTTAATTACTTGATATATGTTTCACCCTTGCAAAACATCCTGACCCAAGTTAGAAAAAACAATTATATTTTTTTTATGGTATCATAAAGAGAAAAGTCAAAAGAATAAACATTTAGGCATGTTTTGGTTTTTTTTTTTATATATATTTTTTTTTTAGCAAGTGGTCCTGTTAAGACTTTATTATTCCATAAATCTATTTTAAATATTCATATTGGGGATATTTGTAGGCCCTCTTAAGAAACAAATTATAGTAACCTGGTTTGTTTATGAAGCATTTATTGTAAACATGCATCAGAAATGTAATACAGATAGATTTATAAAGCTATGAGGCTAAAATGAGTGGCAAATGCATGGCAAAGGAGCATGAGATAGGTTTTAATGAAATAGCATTTTATACTTTATATCTGTGAAAAACAAAGCATATACAGGTTACAGTCTCTCTGGACTATATTATCAGACTGCTACCCTGAAAACATGTTTTCTTGAAGAAGAATCAGGGAAGATTTCCATTTTGAAATATACAGTTCAATACCATTTCATTGATTTTAGACCCCTTTTATTCATTAAGTAGTACCTGATGGAAGACTTTTCTATTACTGTCAGATGAGCTTGTCCAGTTTTAATTATTTACATTTTTTTTGGAGGTGCTGCCATTAAAACTGCTTTCATGTCACTGTGCTCACTGACAATAGCAACCATGCAGTAGTTTTAAAGACAGGCTGGATGATAAATGGGAAGGCCTTGGGCTGAAATACAACTAACAGTAAGTTATCTTAAGATAAGATCAGCCTGGCCATCAATACACATTCTAATTGTTAGGACTAGTGACCCTTGATAATCAGAGGCAGAACGAAAAGCAGGATCAGATGTAAAATTTACATTAATTCCATCTTCAAACAACTTAAAGTTAATTTAAATTAATATCCCCTTAGTTTCAACCAAGAATGTACTTAAAGACATAGCAAAGATAGAGATAACACTGCCTCCCCCATTCAACATGCACACACAAAATACAAAAATAATTATTATTTGCAGCATTACAGCATTTCGTATAGTGCTGTGGGTTTGTGTAGGCAGAAATGGGCCATAACTAGTACTAGGATTTATTCTGATTAATTGGCAGTTGAAAAGACGAGTCAATCCCAAAATAAAACTTTGCATAAGAAAACAATTTTATGCAACTTTCCAAGACATATTTATTACAAATTTCCAGTGCTTTTAAAGTTATTTGTAAAAACAATTGCTATTGAAAGCAGCATTTGCTTAAAAACCTCTAGAAAATTTTTAATAAATGTATACTGCACAGTTGCTTACAATTAGGTTTCCTTTTATTAGGCGGAAACATTTTTTGGGGGGGGGTTGACATTCCCTTTAATACAGACAAGCTCTAATATATGTTACACAAATGATTTAGAATTGTTTTCTGCCTGTGTGACAACTCATACATACAAGCTGAAATGTACCGCAAACACACACACTAAAATGGTTCCATATTTTGTTTTATACAACATTCCCTACCTGACAATAAACAATATGCATACCATTTTCTTGAAAACCCCATATTTATTGTACCTGTTTTCTTGTCAGCACAAGTTTTTTTTAAGCAGTGGATGCATGGGCAGCATAGTGAAAATCTCCACATACACTGCTGACATATGGTTTGAATTTCAAAATAGGAATTCCTCCATTTTAGAGGAAACAGTAGCATGCTGAAAGTATGTAGCTCCTGCTATGGCCATTGGAGCTGAGTTTGTTTTGCATAAACCCCACAATGGATCCAACTTACAACCACATTCTTATCATACTACATCATATGAACTCGCTTGGGGTTTAGAATATTCCATAATGGTGCATTTTTGGGCTAGCTTAACCAGGGAGCATACTTTTATTTTTTTTAATTGCCCAGAAATGCTGCAATACAGTAAGTCAGTAGGCAAAGCAGAAGCAGGATGTTTATTAAACTGTTGTTTAGAAGTACCAGCACTGATTTTTTTTTTAGGGGTTTAGATGATTTCTTGGACAAACATTATACCATAGGCTATTGTGATATTTAAACATACAATTATTATATATATTGGTAAATATAGTTTATGGAGGATATCGGTGTGAGTGTGTGCATGTATATGTGCTGATTTCCAGTTGGGGTGGTTGTACTAAACGGACTTTGGTCTTTTTTCAATCCAAATTAGCATACCTCCCAACATTTTGGAAGTAAAAAGAGGGACAAACATTTTTTTCGCACGTAGCACAGCAATTTTTTTTGACCAAGCCCCTTTCTGTGGCCACACCCCCTAATTACCATGTTCATTTTACAAAATTTGGTAGGTTATGAAAGTTTGAAAATAATTCTCCTTATCTAAACTGTTTTTTTTGTGTCTCAAAATTGTTACAAACTATCTTATTTGCACCTGTTAGCTGTTCTGTGCTCTCTTCTAAAAGCCAATTAAGTTAGAAACTTTGTTTCTTTTTCTGGTTGTTCAGTGCAGAGAAAATAGGGACTTTCTAGTACAAATGAGGGACTGCAGGTTGAGCTATCAAAAGAGGGACTGTCCCTCCGAAAAAGGGACAGTTGGGAGGTATGTATAGGGATTCATTCATGATTTTTATGATGTATTTTTTTATTTCTAAAGTACACTGTTTACACTGCAAATAATTCACTCTGCAAAATAAAATGTCATATTTTTTTTTTTTGTTGTAATATTGGTGTGTAGGCAGCCATCTCAGGTCATGTTGCCTGGTCATGTGTTTACAGAAAGAGCCAGCACTTCTACTAAAATGTAACTGAATGTGTCACAGTGGGACCTGATTTTTTCTATTGAGTGCTGTTCTTAGATCTACCAGGCAGATGTTATCTTGTGTTAGGGAGCTGCTATCTGGTTTCCTTCCCATTGTCCTGTTGTTAGGCTGCGGGGGGGGGGGGGGGGCAGGGAGAAAGGGAGGGACTTGAACTCCAACTTGCAGTACAGCAGTAAAGACTGAAGTTTATCAGAGCACAAGTCACATGACTTTGGGCAGCTGCGAAACTGACAACATGTGTAGCCCCAGGGCAGATTTTAAAGTTAAATATAAAAGAAATCGGTTTGCTCTTTTGAGCAACGGATTTCAGTGTAGAATTCTGCTGGAGCAGCACTATTAACGGATGCATTTTGAAAAATGGTTTTCCCATGACAGTATCCCTTTAAGTAAGTAACCATGTAATATTGCTTCCTGGTGATTTTCTGTTGGCACAGTAAAGTAAAATGCTACAGTTAATGGCTCACATGTTCCAAAGGAAGTGATCTGGTTTGCCCTAAAAGTCCACCCTGTTCTCTTCTAGTTGCCCTCTAACTAGATCTTCATCACTAGGGGTTGTAGTTTAGCAGCAGATAAGAGCGGTAACTACTGAGAGTCATTTAAGTCAGCTGACCATAAATGAACGTGACTGCAATGGGACTTAGAAAGTTATATATGTGACAATGACTGGTAGGAATAATGCACATCCTGTGTAAAGCACTGCGGAATTATTAGTGCTATATAAAAGAATAATAATATTTAGATGTTAAACTATATCTACATCTGTTAAACTATAAAAACTATTTAGCGCACCCCCGTGTTTGTGGCGCAGATCCTGGACAAAACTCGGACAGCAGTATTGAATGCAAAATTCAGGCTTTATTCCATACACACAGGTGAAAGATTGGGCGGTGGGTATGCACATTAGTCAGCGTGCATACCCACCGCCCCAATCTTTCACCTGTGTGTATGGAATAAAGCCTGAATTTTGCATTCAATACTGCTGTCCGAGTTTTGTCCAGGATCTGCGCCGCAAACACGGGGGTGCGATGAATCTAGTAGTTGAAGCCGGCACGAAGTAACCGGCATCTCGTGAAGGCTGCGACTGGATGGACACAGTTAATCCGGGTGAGCTCCGATGCGTACCGCATCTCTTTTCTTTATTACGTTGAATATAAGAACTATTTAGTCTAATTAAGAAGATTGTCCACATTCTTGTAATAATACTTAATATCAATGTGATTAATAGGGAAGAGAGGTTTTTTCCCTCATAAAAGATGGCAGCCCCAGTTTTCCCCTGACAAGATGTTATGGGAATGCCAGTCCCACACCCAAATGATGATCCCTGTGGCAGGATACCCTGGTTAGAGCAGGATAAGCTGGAATTTCCCTGTCTGTGTTATGGGCCACTAAAGAAACAGGGGAGTGGTCCCCTCTGTGGGCTCGGGGATGCTTGGTTATGTGGTGCCTCCAGGGAGCATACAAAGACATTGGCTGCATTAAACTGACGCAGCATGTGTTTTCAATACTAATGTCTTCAATTAAAACGATTTAATAAGAACTACAATAAGGCACAGGCACAAGGCGCTATCTGAGGGACATAAAAATAATGTTGCTCGCTTGACACTTAAACGCGGGCTCACACGACACAGTAAAGCAAGCCACACAGGCGGGCCGCTGTGTGAGTTTTAACCCCTCCTATAGCGCCAGCACAGTCCTCATGACAAGAGAGACCGTAAACAAGACGAGTGGTGAGTGAGGGGGAGGTGCAAGTGGGTTGACTTTGGCGCCAGAGGCGCAGAGAGAAGCCAATGAATGGGGAAGCAAGAAGGAAATAAACCAGTCAGGCAGCAATGGGAGACTCGAGTGAGGCTGCGGGGAGGGGACGCCGAGCCCGCTGTCAACCAATGGGAAGCGACCAAACAAGGCACTTTACACACACTGGCACTCAATGGCGCACGCTACTATGCGCCGCTACTATGATTCCATGCGCTGGCCACCCCCAGCTACTGCAGCCTCGCGCTTTCTGCTGAGCTTGCTCTGCTGCTACTAGTCGCAGGGTTGGAGAGTGCCATCACCGCACATATGAGGCAGGTTCCTTTCACACAAGCAGAGCGCGCCTTTCTATTCGCTGTGTGGGTGGCAGCTGCTGGCGGTGCGTGAATGGAGCAGAGCTGGGGGTTAACTGCACACTCCCCTCCCATGGCTCTGTGTTGTATGAGGGGTCGCTGCAGCCAGACAAGTTGAGTAAGCTGCAACTCCAACCCGCTCATTTAAACGCATAAGATACAGTAGTAGTGACACAGAATGACAAGCTCAGCCCTGTGGCCTCCCGCATAGTCTTACACTATTTGTCTCCCGTGGGACTTGTAGTTTCACAACACCCTTGCCAACAATTACGTGGGGGAAAAAAAACCTGAATAATTTCATAAGCGAGTCCTATGTGTTAAGTGTTCAATAAACCAGGCCTACTACTACTAAATGCTTTCTCTGCTGCCTCTGTGCAACTCCATCCAAAATGGCACATTCCCACCACCTCCCCCTGCTGCAATGACTACAACAATAAATGAAAGTGGCTTCCACTCTCCCAGTCAACTGTTAACGTGGCTGCATTCCACCGACACTGCCTTGTAATTAACCCCAAGATGCTGCTGCTGAACTACACCTCCCAGGATCCTCTTTTCGTGCCTGTACATTTTGTAGTTCAACGTACAGCCAGATAATAACAAGTTAGGCATCCCTGCTGGGCACCATGATCAAATCATGTTTAAGACCTTACACATATTAGTTAATGTTTAATCTGTCCCCACCTCATCACTAAAAGAATAAAACACATCACGTTCATTAATACAGCCCCATCACCCTACATTACTCTTTTTTTTCTAACTGAATTCACCTTTTGCATCTTGGTTTATTTCTTATTAAAAGCACAGGCGATGGCTTGGAATTAAGGGATATAAACACATGAGGTGCACATTTTATTGCATTTTATGTCATGAAAAATGTTTTTATAATCGCATGTACATAGCAAAGCCAATATTAAACTACATATTCTGTATAAATAGTATCATATATAGAGGTAAAAGGACACAGGGCCTCTGCAACGTAGTGATCACTACCCATAGAAGCTGTGCCATTATTACAATAAAGTGGATTTACTTTAGTTTTTTTTTTAATTAAATAATATTAAATATGAAGGGGTTGTTCACCTTTCAATCACTTTTTCAGTTCAATTGTTTTCAGATTACAATAGCAACTATTGTATCAATTCTAACAGCTGCCTGTAATGAAACTCAGGGATGGGATGGCAAGGCCAACTATAAGAAATGTATCAACTTATAACAATTTACAGGGTCGGCAACCCCCCCCCCTTCCCAGAGCTGCTTTAGAAGGTGAAAAATTTAACTTTACACTTCAATATTAGAAAAACGATGACGCATAGAAAGTGGTTATTGGAAGAAGTCGTTATTTCTGGTGATCTATTTGAAAACAACTAGTTGTTTGAAGGTGAACGACCCCTTAAAGAGCAATACTGGAGAAACCCTGTGGCACTTTGGTGCAAGCAAGTAGTGTATTTTTCATGGCCCCATAAACACACCCATGCAACGAGGAGCAAGCCCTCCTTCATATCATCTGTAAAATAAATGTTTCCCACAACACTTGTGCTTGCAATGAATTAAGCCTGCTTGGCCATTAATGTCACATATAACTAGGAAAGGAATCAGAAATGAGCAGCATCTTAAGAAATTGTCCACAGAAATGTATTTGCTACAGAGACACAGAACTGTATTTGCTACAGTGACACAGAACTGTATTTGCTACAGGGACACAGAACTGCATTTTGTAAAGAGACACAGAACTGTATTTGCTACAGGGACACAGAACTGTATTTGCTACAGAGACACAGAAATCTTTTTTGCTACAGAGACAACTGTATTTTGTACAGAGACACAGAAATATATTTGCTACAGAGACACATAACTGTATTTTGTAGAGACACAAATGTATTTGCTACAGGGACACAGAACTGTATTTTGTACAGAGACACAGAACTGTATTTGCTACAGAGACACAGAACTGTATTTTGTACAGAGACACAGAATTGCATTTGCTACAGAGACACAGAAACTTAAACAAAACAACAAATGCCTCAGAGTATGGTTTCCCTATTGTCCCATAGTTCATGCAAATTGCTTATTGTTTTATTTTAAAGTGGTGGTGAGGAAAAGAAGAAAATACAATTTGCCCTTGTTATTACACCCCCCCCCCAACAAGCTGCAATATACAGTGAGTTATACACACAAATACGTGCTTTAAATGCAACTCTCACTGGCAACAGCAACACTTTGTAACCAGAGGGGAAAAGAAAAGTAACTGAGGTGTAAAACTAAAGCAGTCACCAGGAGATTATATATATATATATATATATATATATATATATATATATATATATATATATATATATATTTGTTGTTGTTGTTGTTGTTTTTAAAAACGGGTGGGGGGGAATAAAAATGAAATAAAATACTTACAGATTTCATAGTGAAACTAAATCTGCAACAAGTGAAATGAAAGCACACAGGAAGGCACCTCCTCAATGGCTTATGATGGAAATACATCTTTTTAATGTGGGAATGGCTCGTAGTAGCCCAGCAGCAGCAGCACCCCTGTACATTTTGTTTTTACTATTGGCTGCCTCTTCCCACCCCACCCCTCCCCCATTGTACTCCTCACTACAATTATGAATGGCTCTGTCTGTACATGACATAAAGAACAAACGCGCAACGCATTCCCAGACGCTCCCCTGCGCGAGCGCTAAAAAGTATTCGCGTGTATTTGCTGCTTGGGGACACATCGGTACCCAGAGCTCAGGGAAGCAACGAACAAAAAGCCCATGAGATGAAGAGTCTTGCGGGGCCCTGATGGAGGAATGCTGCCCTACTGGCTTATACCCCCCTCCTTGTCATTCGCCCAAGAGCGACCAATTGCGCGCAGGATTTCATAAAAGCCCCAAACACAAGCGCATTGCACACAATTGTATCGCGCGGTACGGATCGCGCCACACCCCCTTCTCCAAGCGGCTCTCCACCCCCCCCTCTAATTCACTCTTGAAACGATCTACCTATTCCAAGTGCTTCAGCCATATGGGCAAGAGGAACTGCACCACCCCCCGTGTTTTTCACGCACAACCCTGGTGGTGCAGGAGGGAGAAGAGGGCGTGGGAGGAGAGATCGCTGGAGATGGGCTTCCTCCCCTTTCCCTCAGTCGGTGTCCTATAAAAATCAACCCCTTAAAAAAAGAAGAATGACATCAAACTTCCCTTCTGCCGCGTCCTGAGGCTTTGGGCTACTCCAAGAAGCTGCCCGGGGGGTGTGCGAGGTGCATTGCTAGCTGGAGTAAAGCACTTCCTCTCTGCTCAAAGGGCATCTCCCCCCACCCACACACATAACATACATGTTCCATACATTCACCAACCAACCCCCATCCAAACTTGTCCAGTCCTCTCTCCCCTCCCCCATTCATCTGGATCTCTCTTTCTCATTCCCCTCCCTCTTCCCTTTACTCAATCTCCTTTCCACCCCTCCCGGACTTCTTTTTTACTCCCCTCGTCCTTCTTCTTCTTTCCCCAAATCTACTATCTAATTGAGGAGCTGGGATTCCTCACGTGAGAAGTTGATTTGTAGTTTGAACACGTGGCTCATTCAAAAAGCCGGAATATTAAAGTGACCCCCCCCTCTCGATTTTATTTAGAGGCGGCGCCTACATTAACGTAGAGTGACATTTTCACAGTCCGCCAGCCAAAAGGATTTGGGGGAAGACAAAAAGTAGTTTTTTTTTTCCTCCTCCTTTTTTTTTCTTTCTAAGCCCGCCATTCTAGTAAGAGGGAAAAAAGGGGAATCTGTTTTGCCCCTTCTCCTCCTGCACATCCGGACAACACGCCAAATTGCTCTTCTTTTTCCCTCTCGCTTTTTGAGTCGAGCAGCGACTACAGACCTGATTTACTGGTTCCTCCGAGCTCGCTCGCCGCCCCCTTTACTCACTGCTCGGGCTCGTTTTCTTTTAGCCTTTTATTGGGTTTTTTTTTTATTTTTTACGATGAACAAGCTGTATATTGGAAACCTAAGCGAAAACGTCAGCCCCCCGGATTTGGAAAGTCTCTTCAAGGAGTCGAAGATCCCTTTCACCGGGCAGTTTCTGGTCAAAAGTGGATACGCGTTTGTGGACTGTCCGGATGAGACGTGGGCTATGAAGGCCATCGACACCCTCTCAGGTAATAATCCGCCTCCCCCTCTTCCAAGGAATGAATTCTCCTGCCTTTGCCGATGACCTGTACGGTTGAATGGGTGGGCCACGGGAAGGAGCGGAGACTGCGGGGGTATCGGCCGCGGCGCTTATGTGTAAGCCAGTGATACGCACATGATGAGGGCAGGCAGCTTTCCGGATAGATGGGGAAGGGACAAGCACAGTCAGTGTTGTGGCTGCACAAACTCCGGGCCAGGGCTTGTCCGCACACTGTCGCTCGGGCCGTGGTTTCCCCCGAGATACAAACACACCCACCCCGTCCTTAACAACCGCACCGACCCGCTACTAAACTAGAAATCCCTCCAGCCCTCGGCGACCTTCGGGGTGTTGCGAGTTGTAGTTGTGTCACACAGGCTTGGTAACCCAGTTAAAGGCACGGTTAGTTGATGTAGTAGTTGCTAGTGCCACAACTTGGGTACCAGTCATGAAATAGCGTGTGAAGCAATCCTCGCACACCTCCAACTAATACTCGCGGCTCCCACTATGTCCATTTAAAGGGCCCACTCTCTTCTGCGCTTCCCTTTAACCACCCCCACCTGAGAATAGGATCATTCCACCTTTCCCCAACAGGGACGGGCATTTTATCCCTCCTCCCCCTTTTTACCGATGTAGTGGTACCCCCCTGTCAAGGAGACATCCTCGCCTCAGCCCTTGCTGTAAGTAGGCTGCCCATTGCTCGCGTGAGGGGGGGGGGGGACTCGTAGCCCTTTAGCAGAGTTGATGTGACCACGATCCCCTGCAAAGTGTGGGGCCATTCATAAAAAAAAAAAGATTGAGAAGCCACACGCGTAAACACGCACATGACTGGATCACGAGGCTCTTGTTTTTACTAGTGTGCTTTCGAGGATTTAGCAAAAAATGCATGGGGGGTTCACCTTGGTGGGGGGCTTCTGGGAATTGTAGTTGAACAGCTTGGACTTCCCTGCCCCCCCAATCCCCTGCTTCCCATTGATCACACCCGCCCCATTCCTGATGTGTGAATTATTTATCCTCTCCTTGCTGATCTCTCACAAGCTGCTACTTTGTTTCTCCCCTTTCTGCAATATATTAAACATTGTCCTTCCACCTCATATTCTCCAGTCCATTGCTCTTCTGTCACTATGTATGTTATATTTTGATGTATTATTCTCTTGCTGCTGCTACATTATAGTCTCCCTTGAATAAGAAACATGTTGCTTCTCTCTCCACCTTGGCATGTGTATCTGTGTTTCTAAGAGCTGTTGGGGTGAAGTAGTATCTATTGCTTTGGCACTTTCTACAACTCACTTTTTTTTTTCTTTCGTCTTTTTACATTTCTTTTTCTTTTTTTAATTCTTTAGGGAAAGTGGAGTTGCATGGCAAAGTGATAGAAGTTGAACACTCAGTACCCAAAAGGCAAAGGTAAATATTTCTTTGTAAACTTTTTTTTATTTTTTATTTTTTGCTATTAAACGTTTTATGTATGGCTGGGTTTATTATACTGTTTTGTTTTTGTTTTTTTAAATTATTTATATTATCCTGTATTTGCTTATTTTTTACTTGTGTCTCTTACCCCCCAATCTTATTTGGTTGAACATATTGCATTAGGTTGTTTTTGGTTTGTTTTTTTGGTAAACTAAATCTTTCTTTCAAGTTTGGTTTTGTCATATTTTATGGAATGTGATCCTCTGTTGTGACTGTAGTGTGCGGTATTATTTTGTTCCTTTGAATATAGGCCTATTGGAGGTTAAAGGGCAGAAACGTCATCTGTTTAATTTTGTGTTTTTGAAAGCTCATGCCTCGCCTTTGACTATGTGTGTGTGTTTATATAAACACTTTTCAAAAAAACAAAAAATCTTCTTAAACAGAACTGTTGAAGCTGCTTTAAAAGCTATATCTATGAATTTGTGTTGTGTGTGTGTGTGTGTTTTTTTTTTTTTTTTAAATTAAAATTCTGCCCCAACCACCAGCAAAGCACATGTTTCTTTAAAGGCCTCCCTGCACTTTGCACTGGGACTCGCACGCATCACTGTGCATTTTGAGGCCTATCTTGGGGAACTTTTCAATCTGGCTTCTTAAACACTCTGCTGAATCCATCTCCCATACGTTCATAGAACATTTTATATAATTACAGTTTGGGAAGGAGAAGTGTAAAGAAAAATATCCTTAAACTGGATATTATAAATATTTTATGTATTAATGATTGGCAGCATCTGCCATTTTAAACTGCAGTTACTGATATTGTGTAGATTTTCTTTTTGCTATATTATGGTTTCTAACAATTTGGTTAGAGGTATATTTATTGTTCAAACATGATATTTAACTCAGGGCATGGTTTTTTTTTTTTTGTTAGTAGTAGTTTCCACCCCCCTCCAAATGGTAAAGGACTTTCATTTTCCTTTGCATGCAAGTCTCTATTCATAGTGTGTATGTTTCTTTAGCTCCCACTGGATACGATTTTCATGTACAGTAGGTTTCATTTTGCTTTTAGGCTAAAACTACAATTGGTAATTAATCATTTGGTTTGTTCTACATTCATAGTTATTTCTAGTGACATTAGTTTAAATTTTGCAGCTGTCAATGTTTGAGATAATGTGCAATTTAATAATAAGTAACTAAAAAAAAAAGTGAAAATGCATACAGTCAACAGAATATATAAAAATGCAAATTATTGTGCAAAGGAAGCACTATTTAAAGGAAGCTTTTTTTTTTCTTTTTACCTTTTTAATAAACAAAAAATGCCTTGTTTTTAGGTTGGTGCTTTACATGTGACATGGTTATTTGCTTTGGTCTCTCCCTGGCGGTTGTTTCAATTGACATATTCTTTTGGATAGGTTTTTTTTTTCTTTCTTGGGGGGAGGGTTGTTAACTGCTTTTATGCTGGGTGGGTGGTAGGTAAAGACTTTGTTGTCTGCAGGGTAAATGTACCTAATCAAAGCCCACCCACTTGACTTCCTGAATCTAAAGTTCATATATAGATTTTTATTTTTTGTTTGTTTAATATGACACACATTGTAATGTTTCTACTATGCTCTTCTATTATTTTTTTTTTCTTGCAACCTTTTAAAGATGGTGGTGCATGTACGTTTATTTTGCTTCATAATGATAGGATGGTTGCGGAAAACTAATGAATGGAATTTCTTTCAGCCCCCACCCTGCTAACTCCACCTTTTCACATACCAAATGCTTTTATAACTTTCCCATACCATGAGTATTTGTGAATGCATACCCCTCCCCCCAATGCTGCTCATTAGTTTGCTTCTCTCAGGAGGGGCTATAGAGCTGTGCATTATGGGGGAGGGGGGTTTGGGAAATGGCCGTACATATCCTCTTCAGTAAAGAGAGGTCAAGAGGTGGTGTCAGCTAGGGTGGCTATAAAGTAGCCCTGAATTTGAAAGGCCAATAATTGTAAAGTGTACTTGATTTGTTTTGCAAGTAAAATTCTAATAAGGCCCCACAGTCACTTGCATTCCAACCCATGTTGGGACTTTGGAGATCTGACACTGACACTCCCACATAGCTCAAATGACCTTTATACCTGCTGTGAAAGGCAGTTTGGGGAGTATGGTGCTGGGGGCGGCTTATCGAAGCATTAAAACATGCTGCTAGGGGGAAGGGGGGAGGGGCCGGTCAAGGTTTTCTTGGGGGCTGGGAATGAAGTTGTACAGTGCTTGTTACCATCTACACATCAGAGGTCTCTAGAGAATTAATTCTATAGGAAATGCAGTTTTTCTTCACCTCTTCCTCCCCCTTTTTTTTTTTCATACATAAATTAGATATGTTCTCCCGTAAACATTCGAACTCACAAATGATAAAGGCTGCTCAGAGAAGTTGCTTTCTCTCAAAATATGACACTTAAGTGCACATGTACATTATTTTATTTGTTAAAGCATATTCTAAAGTGTGGGAGGGTGTGTACAAAATGGCTTTGGCCTAAGGAGTGGAAGTACACCACTCACCGTTAACTGGTTGAAGTGTAATGTAAAATATAAACTAAAATCTATACTTGATTCGTATAAATAGTGATGAGCAAAATTGTTCAAAAAAACATGTCACCATAGCACGTGTATTTTAAGACTACAGAAATACAGCATTGTATGGATTATACATATTTATATGTAGTGAAAATTCGACAAAATGCATTATTAGTCTATGGGCGTCAAATTTTTTTTTTGTTTCGAGATGTGACAAATCAAACAATTTTTGATGTACAAAATTTTTTGATGCGCAAAAATGTCTTTACCCACTGCTTTTCTAATTTTTTTTTTTCATTAAATGGGTGATTTTTGCAAATCAAAAAAATTTGTACATCAAAAATTTTTTGACGTGTCGCATCTCGCAACAAAAAAAATTGCTGCCCATAAACGATGCATTTTGGCGAATTTTCACTGTTGTGTGAATTTACGGCGAAATTTGTCTGATTTTCCCATCACTATCCATGTACAATCCATACAATGCTGTGTGTTTATCTGTAGTCTTAAAATACATGTGCTATAGCTTTTTTTTTTTTTTTGTGTTTTATTAAATTCCAAAATGGTGCTCTTAATCCAAGTTAAAAAAACAAACAAACATATCTATCTATATCTTCGTATTATGAAGCAGCGACCATTCTATAGGACCGTGTACATGCTACAATCTGATTATGCAAATTGAATTGATGTCACTTTTGTGATGGATAGTTTTATTTTCAAGGCTGTGTGATCGGTAGGGGATAGGAAGCAGATTTAGGTTAGTGGAGTGATGCTTTCTCTGATGGCCATTATTTAAGATTCTGTTATCAAAAGTGATGTCCTTTAGTCTTACTCAGTGTTCATTTCTTGGTTAGAAGAGTTTGCTACTCTGCTGTGCTCTATCTACAGTTTTTATAGTTCAATACAAATGCCACCCATCACCCACTCCATTCATTCTTGCTCATCGCTGGCCTATTTGGAGTTTTCCATACTTGTAGCAATGTCATTTACTTACCACATACTTGGTAAGTGTTACCAAGTTGTAAATCTTGATTTAAATCCAGAATTTTTACTTGTGCATAAAAGCAGTACACTAATGCAGATATTGCAGAAAATCCCCCTTTAAAAGCTTCAAAGGGCAGTTGGTAAAATAGCAGGCGAACCTCCATTTATATTCTGTGTCAAACTTAGATAAATCTAGCATCATGTACCAGGATCTAAGTAAGGGTAGATTTTATTCAAGATTGTGTCAGAGTACCTGCAAGTGCCACTTAGTCCCAGCAAGAGAATCAAACTGGCTGATACAATTGGGGAAAATCATGTGTATTTGATTTATTTTAACCCCCTAAACTCTTGTACTGTCTGTCCAGCTAGTCACAACTTCTTTGAGACAAATGGGAAATAATAGCAAGTACATACTGGTAAAACAATTGTGGAATTTCAAGTAGTGAGATCACTTAGATCAGAGGATGCATAGTAAGATAGATATACCTCAGGCAAAATAATTAATGCATCTTAAATACAGTTCTCTTATGCTGCATTGCTTGCTTTAGCTATATTAACTAAAGATGTGTTGCTTCCCAGGATATTTTAGTTTTTCTGAATGGTATATGGATATATAATACACAAAAGCCATGAATATCCTGTAAATTATATCCTTATAAACGGTGAGTAGTGATGTCATTTCTGTCACATGACTCACTAAAATTTGTGTATTATAATAAATAAAGTACCCCCAGTTGTAAAATATGAGGATATTAGAAGTTACCTCGGAGTTCCATGACCTGTATAAAAACACTCGGCCTTCGGCCTCGTGTTTTTATATGGTCATGAAACTCCTCGGTAACTAATAATATCCTTATATTTTACAAGAGGGGGTACTTTATTCACTATATCTGTTTTCATACATCTGCAATTTATTTATTTATTTATTTTGAGCTGATGGTCTGCAAAGTTGAACCTGGCAACTGACTTCCTGTGTGTCTTTATGTTATGGCTATAGTATAAAGGAGTTTTCCTTTAAGCAATTTAGGTGCAGTTTTTGGGTGTATTTTTAGGGCTTCCTTTCTATGTATGATTGTTAGGTCCCACTTGTAAACATGGCTTTTTTTAATCTTCAGCTTGTTTCATAAAAGAGCAATAGCAATAATTTAATCACGCTACCTGTTATGCTAGGCTATTAGTACAGATATGTGTACTTTTTATGTTTACTTTGAATCATTTGGCCTATGGCACACTATAGCTAACAGTACTTAAGCCTCTACTCTTGCAACAGGTCTTTATTCACCAGTTTTACCTGTACTTATGACTGTTCGTGTGTTTGCACTCAATACATTAAAGGGCACATCCACAAACTCGGGTTATATTTTTTGGCATGGGCTAGGAAAAAAAAGTATTCTTTATAAGGTGATTTATATGTATTGTTCTAATTATACTATACTTTCCCTTTATAAAGTATGAATACACTCAGAGTTTTAAGATAACTACACACAGCCACATTTCCTTAGGAGCTACATATTTAGATTGTGTAACCAAATGTCAGGTTTCAATCTTATGTTCATATAACTCAACAGCACAGGTTGGCCCATGAGTGGAAGCAGAAAGCTGTTGCATTCACTGCCATGTCCAGGCTGCTGGGGGTTTTTTTTGTTGTTGTTGTTTTTTGTTTGTTTTTTTTTTTTAAATAAATCTGGGCAGATTTTGATCCAAAGGTTTCCGATTATCTTCCCAGTGGCTCCTGGGGAAAAAAGGGCAGTCTTTAAGACTGTGTTAGTTCAGTCTGTGGACAATACTTCCGCTGCAGTAAGCAACATGCCTGCGCCCACTCCTTTATAAATACTCATTCTGAGAATGGCTTGGGTTAGTTAGCCTGTGTGTTTCTATCTGTAGCTTGTTCTGGTGATTAGCAAATCTGCTTTGTCAGTCATATTCAAGCCTGCGTTAAATGATCAGTAACATCAAAAAATAAAATTGGTTTAAAGTAATAAAAATATAATTGTGTTGCCCTGCACTGGTAAAACTGCTGTTTGCTTCAGAAACACTACTATTGTTTATATAAATAAGCTGCTGTGTAGCAATGGGGGCAGCCATTCAAAGGAGAAAGGGCTCCGGTTACACAGCAGATAAGCTCTGTAGAACATAATGTTGTTATCGGTTATCCACTATTTAACCTGTGTCGTATAGCTTTTTTTTTTTTCAATTTCTGCCATTGCTACACAACAGCTTGTTTAAATAAACTATAGTGTTTCTGAAGCAAACACACCAGTTTTGCCAGTGCAAGGCAATAGTGCATGTTATTTGAATTATTAGATTGTTGTAGCAATAGGATGCAATGCACCAGTTTACATACACATCATTACCTGTCCCCTGTATGGTGTGAGCGATATTGTTACCAAATTGGGTGGAGGGAATGTGTATTTTTCTCAAGTGCATATGACCGTGGTCTGCTTATTGTATTCTCCTGTACAGTGTTGTGTAATAGAAATCATAAAGAGAGAAAAGCTTAAAAATATTGACATTTGGGCAGTTTTATTAAAGTTTACTTTGTTTTTTAAATATGTTAACTTTTCCCTTCAGGTTAAAGGGGTTGTTCACCTTTGAACACTTGTTTCAGTTCAGTTGGATTAAGATGGTTCACCAGAAATAAGCAGTTTTTCCAATTACTTTCTATTTGTGACTATTTTTCTATTATTGAAGTGTGAAGTTGAATTTTCCACCTTCTAAAGCAGCTTTTGGGGGAGGTCGCAGACTCTTTAACTGTTTAAATTGATACATTTAGTTGATACATTTGTTATTTTTGTCCCTGCTGAGCACAATCCCTGAGTTTCATTAAAGGTAGCTATTAGAATTGATACAATATTTGCTAATATTTCACAAAGGCTGCTGAGAAATGTATCAACTAAATGTAGCAAATTGTAACAGTTCAGATGCTCCTGGATCACTGAGCTGCCAGACTGAGATACTAGAGACAAGAACATTCAACTTTAAACTTCTTTTTAAAATTTTTGGGAAAACCGTAAAAAATGGAAAGCAATTGAAAGCCTTTTTTTTTATGGTGAACAATCTGTCAAAAACTCAACTGAAAAAAGTGTTTGGAAGGTGAACAACCCCTTTAAAATTAATATTTTTTGATAACTTTTAAAGAATTACTCTTTGGTAGTTAAAAAAATTACCCTTATTATATCCCCCCCCACCCTCCGATTAAATTTCCTATTTAATTAAATTGTGCCTTATTTGTAGCTGCATATTCTTGACACAGCTTCTCTGGAAAGAGACCATAAACCACTGTAAAGAAACCTATGACCATTATCTGTTCTGTGCCATTACTGGTCATCTGCCGATACACCCAGATTACCAGAAAGTCAGAATTGACAAGGACTTTGCAAAAAGATAAATACTTCTCGGACCACAGAGCAATGGTTGAATATGTGGGTAAAGAAGGGATCAGTGAGCACAGTTAAGTTGGCCTCATATGCTGATATAACTTTTATGACCTTTTGTCACTGTGGGCTTTGAGTTAGTTTCTTGCTGAAATAAACTCTTGACTGACTGACGAACAGATGAAGGGCTTAACACCTAGTTGTTTTCAGATAGTTCACCAGAAATAACAACCCTTTCCAATTAGTTGCTCTTTTCTATGTGTGACTGTTTTTCTAATATTTTAGTGTAAAGTGTAATTTTTCACCTTCTAAAGGTAAGGTCACACTGGGCGATTTGGGGATATTTAGTCGCCTGGCGACTAATCGCCTCATTTTTGCAGCGACCAATCTCCCCAAATGCCTTATTTCTGTCTTGCGCCGACTGAAATAAAAAGTCGCCTGCGGCATTGCACACGCGTCGCTTTGTATTCAGAAGTTGCGTCGCAAGGAAACTTCAGGCAACTTCGGAATATGAAGCAACGCGTGTGCCATGCCACAGGCAACTTTTCATTTAAGCCGGCGCAAGACAGAGGTAAGGCATTTGGGGAGATTGGTCGCTGCAAAAATGCCCGAAACATGTCGTGTAAAGCAGCATGAATAATAAATAACCACAAGCAGTTAATCTGCATTTTAGTGCTCTCCTCTCTTTTAGTTATAAGTGGATATTTAGGGAGATTGGTCGCCGCAAAGACGAGGCGATTAGTCGCCAGGCTATTAAATCTCCCCAAATCACCCAGTGTGACCTTACCCTAAAGCAGCTCTTAATGGATACATTTAATTGATACATTTCTTATCTTTGTCCCTGCTGAGCAGAATCCCTGAGTTTCATTACAGACAGCTGTTAGAATTGATACAATAGTTGCAAATACTCCTGAGATGCTGCTGAGAAATGTATCCACTAAATGTTGCAAAAATTGTAACGGTTCTGAGTGCACTTGCATTTCTGAGCTGCCAGACTCAAAACACCAGAGACAGGAACATTCAACTTTAAACTTAGATTTTGGAAAACGGGTAAAAAAAAAATTAATGTAGAGTAATTGAAAAAAGTCTCTATTTCTGGGGAACAATCTGAAAACAATTGAACTGAAAAAAGTCTTTGAAAGCTGAACAACCCCTTTAAGTGTAAAACTAGTTGGCTTATAACCCCCATTGGCATATGTTTAGTATGATCATCTATCCCAGAACTGCTGTTGTGGTTCATGTGGCCTCTGGCACAATCGCTGTTTTCAGTGGCTATGTTGCTTAGTATTTGACATATGCCATAAAAATTTATGTATTTAAAAAAAAAAAAAAAAAAATCCATTCTTCCACTTTGTTGTGTACATATGGACAAGAGCAGGTCCACACCCATAATTTCACTTTCCATTTACAAAAAGCTCATAATTGTCTACCATATTCACTAGTACATACAAGACACAGATAAGCAAAGAAATGTTAGTGCTATGGTTCACAACCACGTGTTTTAGCTGGCTGAGATATGACTGACCTTGCTGCTTCTGCCTCCCATTTCTTGAATTGGAAGCTAACGAAAAAGTGCATTTTCCAGCAATCCTCTTGTTCCCCATTCAGATGAATCGGAACTAGTGGGTTCAGGGCTTCACTACCAGCTGAAAAATGCAGAGGGAGGAGACTCGTGTGGCATTTACTGTATGGTTACATTTTGTTTGTTTGAACCCAGGACCAAAACCCAGGAGTTGGTCTCATGTCTTCTTGGATTACTGTCTGTAATGTGCAACGCACAGTGTGTATCTGAAAATATGAATATAATTCATTGTTCACAAAGTAAGCAAATATGTTAAAATGGCAGCTAAAAATTTTGCAAAGTCCTTTTTTTTATTTTTCTTTCCCCCCCCCCATACAGTATCTTGTGTGTGGAGGAGGAACTTCATTGTGATACCTTTTGCAATACAAGTTTGTGCCTTAAATATGTACTGTTCTCTAAAATAGTGTATTTGGGGGGGAATTAATTGATGCATCTTGTGTGTGGTTTTTTTTTTTTTTTTTTTTTTTATATATAAACATTTATGGTACTCTTGATTGTGTCTAAAGCAGCAGTCCTGACATGCTTTTTGATTATAATTTTTAGATGCAGAATCAATCAGTGTTAGAAGTTGCTGTCTCACATTAGTATATACTATTAGGGCAATGGTATATGGGGGAGATTCACATCATTTTGCTGCCTGCTAGTCGTTGCTCTTTGAATCGTCTAGACTTGCTGGTCCATTCAGCTATGCAGCTGGGAAAACTGTGCCTTTTTATTGCATATGTGGGGACTGCATTGTCTTTAACTAATAAGATGGTTTTAAAAACTACCTTGTGGGTGTTGCTTTTGAAAGAAAATTAGAACAATAGTAAGGTTAGTGCAATCCAAGCAAACACAACCTACTTTTTAACCTTTACATTAAATAGACCATTACATGAAAATGCAGGATATTCAATGATATAAGATGCAAATTAGAGGTGTGCTCACCACAATAGATAAGCAGCCTTAAAATGAATAACATACTATTCAAGATTAACTGAATAATATACTATTCTAGATCTTTGGGAGGAGAAATTATTAAAATGTGCACTGCAGTCATTACAAAATCTGTTAATAATTTAACTATAGGACCATTCTCTGTCTTAATGGTGGCAGATGTAGGTTGTATCTCCATTCCTTTAGGGGAATGGCTCATGGGGGTGGTGCAATGTTTGCTGTACATCATTGCAACCAATTCTTAACTTTTACAAAATAGTTTAAGGGTTTAATAGTTTCGGTAAGATAATTGTGACTTCTCAGTGCATGCCCTGCTCTGTTAGTCTACTTATTGTTGGCGGGTATCTCTTGTCACTTAATAGTCTAAGTGCACTGAGCATGCTAATGCTATTAGCACGCTCGCCCTAGCCCAATGGGAATTGGCTTGTGTGTGTGTATATAACATGCTGCAATAAGGCAGCAGTGCTTTGCTGATTAGCAAAATGTATTATCAAATCCCTTTTTGGTTCTCTAAGCAGTAAAACCTCAAGTGATCGGACCTAAGGTATTTCTGAAGTTGTAGAAAATTCTAGAGCAGTCTGATTCTGAAGCTTTGTGGCAAAGTGCTTATGAGCTTGCAGAATGGAAAGAGCACTTCTGGGGGATGCATGCTGTTTTGCTGCAAAATCTGGATAACCATATTATAATGCATTGGTGTCACACAGTCATTCTGCTGCCATCACAATACTTGACAAGACTTGAATGTTGCTTTTCCTACATGTAGAGGATCAATTATTAGGAATGTATGGGACCTGTGGTTTTCCAGATAAGGGATTTTTAAATATCATTAAACATTAAAAAATGCCAATATGGATTCATGCAGCTTAGGATCAAATACAAGGTTCTGTTTAATTACAGAGAAGTCTGTGTGATGGCAGGTACAAATGCCTTGTGATGGTGTCTTAGGACATATTGGTGTCATAGTTATGTGTAGGAAATTTCTCTTGTTTTTTTTTGTTTTTTTTTCTAAGGAAATGTTTACCAAGAAATTCAGGTTGCTCTATTCTCATTGAAGCTTCTGTTCTAAACTTCTGTTCCAATAATTTTTTTAAGAAAGAAGCCCACTTGTACGTACAAACAGCCCACTGGCAATAGAACTTTGTACTTATAACTCAAATTGGTTTGCTGACTGTTTCTAACTATGTGCATTGGGGAAAGTGAGATTTTTGGGGGGGTATTCAAGGTATGGAATCTGGCATAAAGATGCATACTCAATTGATAATTTTTATTGACAAGATAGTTTTACTCTTGGAATGTAGTATATACCTTTAACCATTTTCACAGTGTATTTCCTCACACAGACTTTTATATCAAAACTGGTTATTTGTAGTTTGTGTTGCTAAGCAAAAGGGACAAAATACACTTCTTGGTGGTAGGGTATAGAACTAAAAGTTGCTGTATTAAAGGATTGCTCTGTATTGTGAATTTCTAAGCATTTTCCTAAACTGATAGTGTGAAGCAGTCCTGGATGAAACAAGTTTGGCAGATGTCCTCTAATAATTGGTGTGACTATCCTGTCCTATTTAAACAAGGGTTTATTTACTAAAATGCAAATTGAAGGTGAAAAGCTTGATTAAAATAATTGCTTATTTTTTAAAAAATATATTTTTATTTCTGAGATTTTTAGATATTGCGTAGTATTGCGGTACAGTATATATCCATTAATTTTTTTATACGCATGTATTCTATCCAATAGCCATCATATGCATTACAATTATAAAACACTTTTTAATTTAAACATTAGGATAAATGCGTGATCCCTGTGGGGGTTATCCTCCAAAAAGCATTTGAAGTCCGTTCCATTCTCTGTAATGACATTATATGCCTTTAAGTTGTACAATCGAACTCCCGTTATATTTACTTCTAATTGTCAAACAGATGATTACATTTAAATATTTATGTTTAATAATAAAATAATCAAGCAAACCGTTTAACCTAAACTTAAAAAATGATTGCTCATTTTAAGGCTTGCTAAGAAGATGTCTTGTACAATCCCAAGATTCCTTTATGTTCCTAACTGAATATAGACATTAATGTCTTCTTATTTAGCCTGTAGGTGTCTAGTGATGTAATGTAATTCTTGTGAATTTTCTCTGAAATCAGTGAGTTGTAAATGCTGAATACTAAAAAAACTGATGTGCTCACAAAATCTCTAACCATATGCTAGTCTAACTTACTAGTCACTCTAGAAATAAAAACCTGAAATGACATTGTTACTAGAATAGGACTAATTTGGATGATTTATTTATGCATACTGGATAGAAAAAAGACTGGGCAGAGGCAATCATGAAAAATGTGTGTTTACCCTGCTTGTTTATGGACATGGTGGATACAGCACATGCATGAAAGGGCACTTGCAAATCTCACAGCCATTCTCTAGTCTTCGGAGTATTTCTGCTGTAGGCAGAAAGACTGAAACTAGTGGTGCCACCTACTATGGACTGTATGGACTTTCACCCCTGGTGCAGGCAGTTTCTTTTTCTTTAAGTCCATGGGTAGCAAAGACAGTTTCAGGCTATTAAATCCATGGCAAATCACTTGGTGTGGCATTTGCCTTGTACACTGCCTTAAACAGTGGAGCCTTGTTTTCCTGTCTTGCTTATTTACCATCCATCTTTTTCAGTTTCTGCCAGATACAAATCTAACACCTTCTCTTGCTACAAAGATACAAACCGCGTGGGAAGGTATTACCTTTATACCTGGCGTGGCAAATCTACATCATAACAGCTGCTGTAAACTACAACTTCAGCATCCTGATGTAGCAAAACAACATTCAGATTATAGGTCTGACAGGCCATTCCTCAATCTGTCATGCATGTAAAGGATTCTTGCCTGCCACACACCCCTCAATAATTATTAATTGATGAACCTGAACAAATGTTCCTATAATGGTGTGAAATAGTGTTTAAATTAACCTATCTCCTTACCCAACGTTGATAACTGTTTTCTAAGTTTTATTCTTTTATTTAATTGTGTATAATTTTATAATGGCTAAACATTTTTGGCCATTAACCTTTGCGATATTCCTATCTTCTATTGCTGTGTAAAAATGGTATAAGAATGAATTAAATTTTTATTATGTGTACCCCAACTGTTCTTTGCCCTGGCAGTGCAATGTGTCATCTCTGTTAAAAGTAGGGGCCCTTCTGGTAACTTAGATTCATTAGTTCTTACTTTAAAGATTTGCTGCCCAATGTATCTTCTGTGTTTAAAATGTACACTTTTATTTACTAAAGTAACATTTTAAATGGTTCAGTTGCCATAACGCAAGATATTTTATTTATACCCTATTTGATGCAGTGAAAAAGAGATGTTGCTTGAGTCTACCTTATTATATTGGGCAGCACATACTGACCTATAAATGTAATTGATCGCCTCTGCTGTAATAAGGTGGTGCTAAATGTGACTAAACCTTGGTGTTTCTTCCTTCTTATATAATAAGCATCAGCCATTGCATCTGTATTGTCCTCAAGAGACGTCAAACATAGTGCTTGAAGGCCGCCATGATCTCTCTAAGAGCTTGTCATGTGGCTAAACAACTGCAGGAGTCTTATTGTGATGATGACAGCAGGTCTTTGGGCTGATTTTGGCAAATATAATGCAGCACCAAGCAACTTGCAAGACGTAATCTATGGCATGCCATCTTTCTGCAGTAATAATGCACACACATTGGTAGAGGTTACTAAACTGAAGCAGATTTAACCAATCCTATGTGTGTATATATTGTCTTGGACCTGCAAAGGTTACCTGATATTAATTGCTATAGGTTTACTGGCCAGAACAGAGTTATTGCTAAAAAATGTCTAAAGGGACAGTTTATGATCAGAAAATGTATTGTTTTCGGATTGTATACTACATTGACTTTTTATTTTTTTTTAATGGATAGAGCTAGAGCTAGAGCTAGAGCTAGAGCTAGAGCTATATCTATATATATATATATATATATATATATATAGATATATATAGATATATATAGATATATATAGATATATATAGATATATATAGATATATATAGATATATATATAGATATATAGATATATCTCTATCTATATATATATATCACATTCTGAAGAGGATGAAAAAGAGAAATTGTTTTGCATAACGAAAGAAAATAAAATTGCTACTGACTTTTTCAATATTAATTATTGGTTTTAATGTCATTTATACATGTAACGGCAATTGAATTCGGTATTGGTCTGTCACTTTGTGCACTCCTACTTGTATCTCCAGAACAAGCAAACTCTTTAGTCAAGAGGAGGCACTAAAATAAGTGTTTGCCAGTCCTTTGCTATTCTCTGCACTCACAGCTGGTTTGGACTATTGAAGCCTCTCCAACCAAGACTCTAATTTCCCCTGCTTTCTTCTTCACTAGTCTGTTATTTAGCTGGCTTCTGCTTCATTGTTAATAGCAAGGTACAGACACTGCTTTTAATAGCAATTACACTTACAAATAATTTAAAACCATTAAAAATGTAAATTAATATACTGGAAAGTTACTTCGAATGATGTTACTTATTAGACCAAATGGTATTGTAGGGTTTATATCCCCTTTTAATTGTCCCCATCTCTTGTTTTCTAGTAGCAGCCAAGTAAGACAGGTCACTGATATTAAACATTTACATACTGATAAAATGGGTGATACATTTTGCTTTAGCCCGTACTAAGCATGCTCCCCAGCTCTATTAAATTTGTTGCAGCTATTAAAATTTGATATGTTCATTATTTCATTTCTTAGAAGCATTAGAAATTATAACCAACTAGTGTATCAAGTTTAATGGGAACCCCAAACCTGTAACGTCTCCCCTGTTCTATTCTCTGTACCACTCCTGATTACACATGTTAGTGAAAACAATATAGTTGTGGTAATACCTGTGAAGGAAAATGACAAATTACACAGCATTGGGGCAACTGGAGTCAGAATTTCTGCATTGTTTCAGTGTAGTTTAGAACCAGCCATGAAAGCATAGCAAGGACCATATAAAGTACTCCATAGTAATTACATTTACAAATAACTTTTTAAAATGCATGTATTTTGAAAAGAGTCTGCGACCCCTTCCCAGAGCTGGTCTAGAGGGTGGAAAATTAAACTTTACATTTCAATATTAGAAAAATTATCATAAATAAAAAATAGAAAGTAATTGGAAAAAGTTTTTTTTTTTCGGTTTTTTTTTCTGGTGATCTATCTGAAACCAACCAACTGGAAAAAGTGTTTAATGAAGTTTTGTAAAAGTGGAACTATTAAGTTACTAGGAACACTGTTGCATACTGGCTAATTTTTAGAGGTGTTGGGTTTGGACCAAAGTGATCAAAAAATGGAAACCTGAGACCAGATATGAAATGAACCCTACCTCTCCACCCCCCCCCCCCCAGCAATAATTTTAAATGTAAGTTCTGCAGAAATCTTCAAGTGCTGCTTGGATATACAGATATAAAGCAGCAAATATAATTAAAACATAACCCACCTCATGTCCATGCTACCTTTTCATAATCTGCTCATAATTAGCTTGGTTTCTGGTATGTACTTATGTGCTGTGCATAAGCCATTTTGATGGTCAGATTTTGTTTTATGCCAATGCTAATGGCTTTTGTTTAATTTTGCTTTTTCTGTGTGTGTGTCTATATCTATCGCCACATATACACAGTAGAGATAGATTAAACAAAATATCAGCTGCCCCTAACCAACAATATATTGGTCTATTTTTCCAAGGAGTTCAGGAGTAGCAACCTTTGACTTAAAAAAAAAAAATATATATTTTAAATGTATAGTGCAACCTAAATATCACTTATAATAAAGTACTTTTCTGCATTGCGCACCCCTAGGGGTCTAGAAAGATTAGTTAAACAAACTGAGTTCTATATATAAATCTCTCATTAGCATGGCTCTTCTCTCCTGTTTTGCATCATTTAGTGTTTTTTAGCACTCTAAAGGAGAAACGCCTATAATGTAATGTGTTGTTGTTTTATAAATACAGGTCTTTAGGATCAGGTCAAATTGTTTTTTTGTAAGATTTGCTGGGTTTTTCAGTTTACCCCAAGTATTTCTGGTTAAATAGTCTGCCTGGTGTTCTGTTAAATTTTTTGTTAGCTTCAGAATTGAGAAGCTTTGTATTCTGCACATCCTGAAATCAACGTTTGCACTTAAATATTTATTTCCTGCAGAGGGTAAACATGACCAACAGACCAATGGTCATGAGACAATGCAGCAAACCCGGTGGAAGCAACTCATGAAGTCATTCTGTGCCACAGAATTGTGTTGGTATTTATTATAGTATATAATTTTCTGATTTCTTCATGTTATGACTTGTGCTCTCTCTCCTTAAGAAGAGGATTAATACAATTGCATTTTATGCTGCAATGTCCCCTATAGATTTTGCTTGTACTGCATTTCTCCCCAGCCTTTGTATCCTATTTTTCTTATTAGCAGTAGATGAGTTTCACACATGAATTCCATAGCAAGTGTCAATTTATTACATATTATGCTTTATATAGAAAATACATTGGTGTATTTTTATAAATTGGTGTTACAATTATTGATGTAAATTTTTTTTATTTTTCTTTAAAGTAATTTTTTGGCAAGGATAACTTTATGCTGATAACCAAGTCACCATATCCAATGTCATTTACACTGGTAATTAAATCTTTTGGCAACAGGCACTAGGGAAGGTCTTTAACACTTGTATGAAGGCAGCCTGGTGACAATTGAAGTAGGACCTGCACAGGGCTGCAATAATTAACTGCTTAGTCCCTGCCTTATTTCCTTTGGCTAAAAAGTGGTGGTTTATTTTAAATGTATTTTTTGTTTCCTATTTATTTTTATGGGAAAAACCTATGCTAATCCAATCTTACCATCCTATAAACAAAAATCTTCCTGTAGTTGGCAACAAGAAGCAGCTACAAATTTCTGTAGCATTTACTGAACACAGGGGTACATTTTTTTCCTACAAGACTTATCTTTTAGTCCTGTACCCTTTGTTTTCACACATTTGATGAATGAGCTTATTTCATTTTTATAATATACTGTGACCTCCTTGTGCCTTAATAGAAACTTTACTTCCAAAATGTATGGGTCAGTTAGACTCTGATTTCCGTTTTAAACTGCTATGTTATTATAAGGAGCAAAAAGTCCAGCACAGGTGGATAGTAAGCAAAAAAGAACAGTAAAATGGGCCAAAGACTGTGCGACTGATTAAACTGAACTACAACTCCCAGAATATCCTGCTTTTTGTGTGTTTAATTTGGTATTGGTTTATAGATCTCTGCAAAATAATAGTTCAGTTCTTGGCTTGCATACAGATATTGACTCTGGCTTTTTAAACAGTAGCATATTTTATTGTCTGTACAGTTTGAGTACATTTAAAATAAGATGTATAGTGTATCGTATAGCACACTGCTAGGAATTCTGTGGCTCTACAACTTTCTTCCTCTCACACAGACCTGTGTATGCACACATACGGAGATTTTATCATATTATAAATGTGTGTTTATGGAATTAGAATTGTTGCAGCTTGAGCCATGGCATGCACGTGTGATTCTATACAATTCAGAGTCCTAATTTTGCTTTCAGTGTGGGTTTTAAAATGGGTTATTAAATGTCCACTTTTGGTAAAAACTCTTATAGCTTGACAAACCTCATACATGCTGTGCGGAGGTCCACAAGATGCCATTGTTTCATATGTAAAATCCACAAAGATAGTCTCTGTAGTTCTGCTCTTACCTCATTTGCGGCTTTCCATCACTCTGACACACCTCTGCAACAAGATTTTACTGTGAAGTTTTACCATAAGCTTTGGTTATAAACAGAAGATTTACAATCATTTGGAACATGAGATCCCACAGTGGGTGTATGCACCTATTGGTGTCTTGAGATCCTTCACAGTCCAAAGGTAAATACATGTGTGGTTTTTGGATCAAGAAAGTTCCAGTGCTGCCTGTTCTGTGTGCAAAGTCAGCATTGTGTAGTATCTAGATCAGGGATCCCCAACCTTTACAACCCGTGAGTAACATTCAGAAGTAAAAGGAGTTGGGGAGCAACAGTAGCATGAAAGTACCAAATAAGGACTGTGATTGGCCATTTAGTAGCCCCTATGTGGATTGTCAACCTACATTGAGGCTCTGTTTGGCAGTGCACCTGGTTTTAAGGCAATAAAACTCACCTCCAAGCCTGGAATTCAAAAATAAGCACCTGCTTTGAGGCCCCTGGGAGCAACATCCAAGGGGTTGGAGAGCAACATGTTGCTCACGAGCTACTGGTTGGGCATCACTGATCTAGATAGTCTTGTCTTCTCCTTATCTGCTATCCTTGAATTGCTAGCTGGTGTGGTCTTCGGAGTTCTGCAAGATGGTTAAAGTAGATTTAAAAAATTTAACATTTTATAGAGTGTATATAAATCAAAGGCATGTGCTTTTGAAACCGTGTTATTAATCAAAAAATAGCTTGGATTATCTGGGTTGTGTTCTAAGCCTGCAAACTGCTTTTAAATAGTTTTTTTTTTTTTTTGTTTTTGTTAAAATACCTGTGGAATTTAAATCTAACTTTGTGTACTGTGGCGAAGGTTCCCATACCCTTTTCAAAAATATACATTTTTAGCCATCTCTATAGTTGAATAGTTTTATTTTTTGTATTGCATGTCTTGTTAATGGATTGTACCACAAAAGTAAGTTGCAAAGTAGAATATTGGAAGACTCTCACTGGGCTTTCATCCCCATTTTGAAGCCCTGGGCTGCTTTGCATTACTGCCAAACCATTGATCTTATAAATTGGGCCCCACCGTTCCCAAGGCAACGTAAGCTGCTGCACTTCCAAAGGGGCAGGATTATATAGCTCTTGGTGGTGGGGGATGGGGTGTAAAAGGAAACTCTGCATCCTGATGTTCAATGTAAAGGAAGTTGACATGTACATCTTTGTGAACGTGGGCTTGCAATCATCATTTAAAATAGACTACACTGCCATGGAACACAGCATTTTTTTGGTTACAATCAGAATCAAAACAATCCTTGGTTGAATAAATCCCTTTTTCTGAAATATCTGGAAAAGTCGCAAGAAGTACCATCCTTTTTTATTTTTTTTTAAGCTTTGTTATACTCCAGAAAAATACTGGAATACAAAATAAATAAACGAGTAGAAGTGTTACTCAAAGTATCCTTGGCTCAGTTGCATCCTCCCATTACAGACACTGCAACATATCCAAGAGCTATGCATTCTCCTCTGTCTCTCTATTTACTGCGTCTTGATTCCTCCCCCTATTTGTTTGGCTTTCAAAGGGAATACACGTGCATGCAGAACCACATAAAAAATGTTGCAGAAAGGCTATTTATACCTATGGCAGACACAAAATAACAGAAATTCAACTTTGAATCAACTGGAACCATTTTTCATTTTCCCACCAGTGCATGCTTTTATTTTGGGGTTTATTTTGTTGAAAGCAAAAGACTCTAGTTTATTTTAAATTGATGTTTACTTTAAATTTTTAAGACTGTTTCATTCATATTACAATTTTGTACTTAAATGTAGTTAGACTGAACAATGATTTACGTGTAATCCAGGCACACTTGGTCATTTTTAATTGTGCGTTTGTGTGGCAGTTTAATAAAAGGGGTTGAACTTGGCTGGCTTTTGTCTGACTGCCAGGCTACTCTTTTTCTTGCTTTAAATGGAAGGGCCTTTTTAGTTGTTGAATATCTCTGGAGTTTTGTAGTGTGCATGGCATTAGTGTAAATGCTATTTGTGTTAATTTGCAATTTAAGGCCAAATACAATAATTAAAGCAATTGCAGCATAAAGTAAGCATGTAATGGATATAAGGCACTTTTTTGCTTTTTTTTTATATTTAGAATGGTAGTTTGGTTTCCTCCAGAATCCAAATACATATAGGAAAGTTAACTGGCTCCTCATTATAGTAACCAGTGTGATGATGGTAGTCACCATAGATGATTTATCAGAAATTTTATGAAGCTCAAACATATTCTGCAGAATGTACATTAAAGGGATACTGTCATGGGAAAACATGTTTTTTTCAAAATGCATCAGTTCATCAGAATTCTGCACTGAAATCCATTTTTCAAAAGAGCAAACCGATTTTGTTATATTCAATTTTGAAATCTGACATGGGGCTAGACATATTGTCAGTTTCCCAGCTGCCCCCAGTCATGTGTCTTGTGCTCTGATAAACTTCAATCACTCTTTACTGCTGTACTGCAAATTGGAGTAATAACACCCCCCCCAGCAGCCTAACAGAACAATGGGAAGGTAACGAGATAGCAGCTCTCTGGAAGACCTAAGAACAGCACTTAATAGTAAAAGCCAAGTCCCACTGAGACTGATTCAGTTACATTAAGTAGGAGAAATAACAAGCCTGCCAGAAAGTAGTTCCATCCTAAAGTGCAGGCACAAGTCACATGACTGGGGCAGCTGGGAAACTGACAATGTATAGCCCCATGTAAGATTTCAAAATTGCATATAAAAAATCTGTTTGCTCTTTTGAGAAATGGATTTCAGTGCAAAATTCTGCTGGAGCAGCACTATTAACTGATGTGTTTTGGAAAAAACATGTTTTTCCATGACCGTATCCCTTTACGTATATTTCAAGGCTGTCTAAATAAAGGCTAATAATCATAAGCACATCCCTCTTTCCTTTGACTCTCAGGCCTATTTATGCAAATAAGCCTAAATATGCCAATTTTAAGCACAATACTAATATGGACATTTTTTTTATACAACTCTTAATGATAGACTAATTATATTTAACATCACCATACAGGGTAAATGCCTATCGTATAATTTATGATCTTTGCTAGTTATTAATCCTAAAATACCTAAGGTATGGACCTGCAAATATATTTTTCACTGTTAAACTATTGTTTCCCTTTAAAATGTTATATCTTATTTTGGAAAAAGTTTGACCACCTCTGTGGTAATGATAACTAGGAATGAACATTTTCAGACAGATTTTTGTAAATACTGTAGCTGCTTGCTGCTCCTGGGGTATACAGTGCGTGCCTGTTGAGGTCCTGGTTGAGTTCCTTTTGCCTTGTACATGTGTAAAAGGGGCTGTTCTTTTTCCGAACATTATTTTGTTGTTAGCCATCAACATAAATAGACTTTTCCAGTAGATTTCCATATTTTATTTTTAATTGTTTTTCCAAAATTAAAGTTTACTTTGTCTCTTGTGTTTCGGACCAGCAGCTCAGTAATGCAGCTGCTGATTCTAAGCTGTTACTATTGTAACAACTAACAACATTAGTTGATTACATTTTTTCAGCAACTGCTTCAAAAAGACATAAGAAGGTGAAAAATGAAGGTTCAAACTTAGTATTGGGGAAAAAAACACTCAACTAGAAAAGTACTTAGTCTTTATTTTTGGTGAACTATCTGAAAACAACTGAACCAAAAAAAAATGTTGGAAGGTGGAGAACCCCTTTAAAGAATTTCTTTGAGGTCTAAGCTCCTCGGCTGCTGCTGGATTAGGGCAATGGCTCCTTAGATCTTCTGTTTCTCAGCAGGAATAGAGATGCTGAGACTGGGAGTTGTCTGAATATTTCTCAGTGTAGCACATATATGCTGTTTTTACAAACTGTCATACTTTTTATTAGACAACTCTTGTGTTTTTCTTTACACCTCCCACAAGTGGGTTTTTTTTTTCCCCTCTAGGAAAAAATTGCCAAGGCAAGCATGTGTAGTATACATTTTAATGCAAATGCAAGAAGAGTAATTCTTGGCCACATCAACTTGATTGTAGTATTGGTGGTGTTATTGTGTAGCTGCCATTATAATACATGTTTTGCTAAAAAATAATCTGTGAGCAATTTGGAAAGTATTTCTCCTGGCAATTGGACCATGCATGGCTGACTTAGTACTTTTATACGAGTTCAGAGTTGTCCAGTACAGATTAAATTGTTTCTGGGTTCAGAGGTGACAAATTTGGGGTTAACCAATATTATATTTACCTGAATGCCATTACACAAACTTCAGAAGCCCTCCTGCAGGTACAGGTGCATTATCCAGGAATGCATATATCGATTAATAAAGGGCAAAACTGCCTTTTCTCTGTAACAAAACAACTTTGTTTATAGTATCCTTTTAAGGAATTGTTTCACATTACAAGAAGATTCCTAGTCTAGAAAATCCCAGGTCTCCGATATAGATAGATCTGTAATTCAGTCTTGTCTTATTCAGAGATTGAATTGAGCTAAAACATTAATTTAACTCTTTAATTTACCACAGTTTAGAATGTGGAAACCCATAAATGATTATGCCCTGGTGAAATCCTAGGAAGCAGGTAGTATTTGTGCTTATGATATCTCTTTAAACAGATTTATATTTTTCCCTCTGGGTATGTGGCTGCTATGCTTTATATTATTTTTGCTGTAAAAATGTGCCCTTGTGTTTGCCTTTTTCTTTTTTTGAAAATTAGGAATTATCTGTCTTTATATACAGATTAAAAATCATTTTAATATTTTGTTTCTGTATATTTCTATTTCTCCTCCTTTCTATCAAAAACACATTTGTCACTGGCAAACCCACACCATAGGCAGGTCTTCTGTTTTTGAAATATGAGATGGCAGTGGCTAGCTTGAGTTTGTAGAATATCTTGTTGAAATAGTTTTTAGGAAAAAAAACACATTAACTGATCACTTTAACTTTTTAAAAATTTACCATTGAATTTGTCCAAATTTAATGAGGCAAATAAATTTTTTCATACTTTTTAGGATGGTCTTACTGCAGTTTCATCCTTTCTTTGCCCTCCATAGCCATAACCACCTTTTAATTGTTTAGTGGTATTTTCTTAAGCGTTTAGTGCAGTTCTGACAACAGCCACACTGTTGACAAAATATCTATTTTTAGATATTTATACAGAATATTTGCAGTTAATGTAGGGGTGCACCCAATCCACTATTTTGGATTTGCCGAATACCGAACCCAAATCCTAATTTGCATATGCAAATTAAGGGTGGGAAAGGGAAAACATTTTTTACTTTTGTGACAGTCAAGCAATTTCCCTCCCAGCCCCTAATTTGCATATGCAAATTAGGATTTGGGTTCAGTCGTGCCGAGGCATTCAGCCAAATCCGAATCCTCCTGAAAAAGGCCGAATCCCGAACCGAATACTGGATTTGGTGCATCCCTAAATTAATCATTATTCATTGCACAGTTAAATATATTGTTTTTGTATCTGTTTATGTAGCACAACAAAGGTAAGGGTAGTTTTACACTGATTATTTTGGTCCCTGACCAGTACAGCTTACAATTTAAAGCGTCTATCATGTTTGCACACTACAGTGCGTTAACCTGCCTTTATGTTTTAGAGTGAGATAGGGAACTCAAGCAGACACAGGGGGAGCATACTAACATGCATTCTTGTAATAGTCATGGTTTAGAGGACCTTGCCTCGGAGGTAAATATTGTCTTTTTGCTTTCTCCATTAATGCTATGACTCCTCATAC
Organism: Xenopus laevis; assembly: GCF_017654675.1. Taxonomy (NCBI): domain Eukaryota; kingdom Metazoa; phylum Chordata; class Amphibia; order Anura; family Pipidae; genus Xenopus; species Xenopus laevis. Next base: position 32,861,097 of record NC_054382.1, on the reverse strand, counting down.
CTCATAAAGGACAAAAGCATGCATTTTACTTTTATATGCACATTGAATGAAGAGTTCCCAAGATCATATTCTGACTGAAAAAGGCTGTTAATTGACACTTTCCCATAAGATTTTCTAGTTATATCAACTACAAGTACCTGCAATTAGAATTTGCATGCGACTTCGGGCAGAAAGTTAAATGTTCATAAACTGAAAAGCAAATAGATATAGACTGTAGAAAATGTTAGTCACTAAAATGAGTGTCTTTTCAAAATAAATTTAATGTACATTTAGAGGAACCATTTTTAATTGTTTTTTTTGTTTTTACAATATCTTTACAGTGGGTTTGCTGTACGATAGCTTTCTTGAAACCTTAGGGTTGCTAATTTTGCTTTGAATGGAAAAAATCCATCCACATGATATTTTAAGAATTAAAAAGACCAAGGCAGTTTTATTTGTATTAAACAGCATAGCCCTTAATAAAGGGAAATCTACTAATGAGGTGAAGTCTTCTGTAAAGTTAAAACTGCATTTAGAACCATTACCTTGACAGAAATTAGAGGAAGCAATGCAAGAGTGAAATCTTTATATGTTTAACATTCTCCAATGGGCAGATACAAAAGGGAAAAAGTAATGGCATACATGACCCCTCCACCCCCATTTTGTGTTGTTAATAGCTATTTTAGTGTGGCTACCTTGGCTTACATTCACCCAGGGTGGCTTCCATGTCAGTGCAGACTACTTGAAGTTCTTATTTGCCATTGTCCTTTATCTATAGGTGGTGCACTGCATGTGTGTGCTTTTAACCCATTTTGTGGATGTGTTTTATTTTTTATTTCAAAAACAAGGTGTTAAAGCACAATGCTGGGTTTTCATTTGCAGGGGTTGAACTTGATGGACTTTGTCTTTTTTCAACCCGATTTAACTATGTAACTATGTTCCACCACAAACATCATATGAGCTCATATGATGTTTGTGGTGGAACATAGTTACATAGTTAAATCGGGTTGAAAAAAGACAAAGTCCATCAAGTTCAACCCCTGCAAATGAAAACCCAGCATCCATACACATACCCCTCCCTACTCTCAGGTAAATTATGTATGCCCATAACTATGGAATTTAGTATCACAATATCTTTTGATATTATGTATATCCAAAAAATCATCCAAGCCACTCTTAAAGGCATTAACAGAATCCGCAATCACAACATCACCCGGCAGTGCATTCCACAACCTCACTGTCCTGACTGTGAAGAACCCCCTACGTTGCTTCAAATGAAAGTTCTTTTCTTCTAGTCTGAAAGGGGTGGCCTCTGGTACGGCAATCCTCTTTATGGGTTAAAAGGTCCCCTGCTATTTGTCTATAATGCCCTCTAATGTACTTGTAAAGTGTAATCATGTCCCCTCACAAGCACCATTTTTCCAGAGAAAACAACCCCAACTTTGACAGTCTACCCTCATAATTTAAGTCTTCCATTCCTCTAACCAGTTTAGTTGCACATCTCTGCACTCCCTCCAGCTCATTTATATCCCCCTTAAGGACTGGAGTCCAAAACTGCATACTCCAGATGAGGCCTTACCAGGGACCTATAAAGAGCCATAATTATGTTTTCATTCCTTGAGTTAATGCCTTTTTTATGCAAGACAGAACTTTATTTGCTTTAGTTGCCACAGAATGACATTGCCCAGAATTAGACAACTTGTTATCTACAAAAAAACCAAGATCCTTCTTAGTTAAGGAAACTCCCAACACACTGCCATTTAGTGTATAACTTGCATTTATATTATTTTTACCAAAATGCATAACCTTGCATTTATCAACATTGAACCTCATTATCCAGTTTGCTGCCCAGTTTCCCAACTTGGACAAATCACTCTGCAAAGTGACAGCATCCTGCATGGAACCTATAGATCTGCACAATTAAGTATCATCTGCAAAAATAGAAACCGTACTTTCAATGGCCACCTCCAGGTAATTAATAAACAAGTTGAAAAGCAAGGGAAAGTAAAGAGCCCTGCAGTACTCCACTAACAACACTGGTCCAATTAGAAAATTTTCGATTTACCGCCACTCTTTGTAGTCTCATCTTTTAGCCAGTTCTCTATCCAAGTACAAATACTATGTTCCAGGCCAGCTTTCTCTAATTTAACCAGTAACCTTCTGTGTGGCACTGTATCCAATGCTTTAGCAAAGTCTAAATAAATCGCATGCACTGCCATCCCAGAATCGAGGTCCCTGCTTACGTTCTCATAAAAAGAAATTAAGTTAGTCTGGCAAGATCTATTAAGCATAAAACCATGCTTTAACAAACTCATAGTATTATGATGATTTGCAATGAAGTCCGGTATCTTATCCTTTATTAACACTTCGAAAAGCTTTCCTACCACTAACGTCGGACTAACTGGCCTATAGTTTTGAGGCTGAGAATGGGATCCCTTTTTGAATAGTGGCACCACATTAGCAATTCGCCAGTCTCTCTGCACCATGCCAGACCTCAAAGAATCCTGAAAAATTAAGCAAAGAGGTTTGGCAATCACAGAGCTAAGCTCGCTAAGTACCCTGGGATGAATACCATCTGGCCCCGGACCTTTATTTATCTTAACATGTTCTAGTCTAGTTTTACAGCAGTCTCTTGGGCACGAATCAAATATAATGCTTTTTGTATGTGTGCAGTCAAATATTTTAATTCAGATTTTCATATTGCGATGTGTTATTCTTCACAGGGGCTAGATAGATAGGGACAAGAGAAGCCATACTGATACACCTTTCCACTGTTGCTGAAAATCATCCTTTAGTGACTTGTCTAGTCTGTAGTGCCATGCAGGTTTATGCTCTTGCAATTAGGTCATTTTTTGCCAGTGAAATGTTCATTATTGTCCATATGATATGAAGAGAATTGGGGAAAGGTTTGCAGATTTTTAAACCTTTTCTCCATCCCAGGGCAGACTGCTGCACTTAAATTCTTCGCTACGTCAGCACTTGCTCTAGCGATCTGTCTTGCAGTTGCAAAGATCCCCAATGTATATAGCAAATTAGATTTTTTAGAAGGCGCACACCCAATTTCAATTTGATAGTGAGGTGCTTGTCCCATGAAGACCGCCCATATAAAGTCTCCAAAAAATAATCAAACAAAAGATAAATATAGGGACTGCACACTCAAAATTTAAAAGGCAAAAGTTTATTACATTTACAAAAAATACACTCACATGTTCAGCTATGGCCCAGTATTGGCCCAATACTGGGCCATAGCTGAACATGTGAGTGTATTTTTTGCAGTGTGCAGTCCCTATATTTCTTTTGTTTTCCCCAATGCTATAGGGCTCAGAGTGTAAAAACTTCAGTGAGAAGAATTTATGTAGTACCCCATGTAAAGTTGTTGTACCATGTTAGGCAGTCACAGGGCAAAAAAAAAAAACAGGTCATACCTTTTATTGGCTAACTAAGCTAATCATAGCAAGCTTTCAAAACATTTAGTTCCTTGACAGGGGCAATGTAGCCTTGCCTCATGGCAGGAGGGGCCCCAGGGCTGGCCAAAATCCACACCCTGAGCAAGTGGAGCAGCGTGGGGGTTGTGGGCGGTGGAGGCTGGCCCTGAGGAAGCAGCCCTGATGGCCCCAGACCGCCCCAGCCCTGTTCCTTGAAATAGGAACTAAACTGTTCTGAAAGCTTGAGCTTGCTACAATTATCTTCGCCAATAAAGGTATCATCCTTAAACCACCTGTTTGTTTTTATTTTTGTATTACTCCATGTGTGGTGTGTCTACCATGATAAAAATGAGTAGTGCATGAGGCTTGTGTTGGTAATACTTTTTTCTATGGTTTATGTTCTTTTGCTGTTTATGGTTTTGCTTTTGCTGGCAAGTTACATTTACTCCATTTTTGGCCCTTGCAAGGTAGATAAATTGATTACCAGGGCACAGATTTAAAAAAGTAAGTCACCGCAATGCATAAAGGGGACCAAACATGGAGTAACGTCAGTCTCCCTTCTTAGTGACAAAAACCTGAAGATTTTCATGATTAAAACAATCTGCAAAAAGTATGTTAAACCAAGCCCTATTCATTAATTTCATGTTCAACAAAGGGGTACAGGGCCTCTTTAAAACTCCATTTTCATAACAAGAGATATAAAATGAAGCGTGTGTAATTCTCCTTGTGTATTGCTGTCATACAACCCCTTTATTCTGGGGGGAAGGGGGGATAGAAGCCCCGTTAAAGCAAATTTGTCAAACACATGTATTGAACTATGCATATACTTGCTATCCTTGGAATGCTTAGTGACAACGAGATGGCTTTAAACACATGGTGTGCAGATAATACAGTTAATATTGCTGGTTGAAAGGGAGAATCTACCATTATACTCTCCATAAAAATAGAAGATCTAGAATATAGACATTCTGACTCCCACGCGTTTGTTGAACAAATGGACGAGACTCTTATTTAGGGTTAAGTTTCAGCACAATTAACCTTAATAGACATTTTGTGCACCCGCTTACATATGGGTATGAGTAAACTATGAATAACAACCAATAAAAGTGATTTATTTTTTTATTTATTTTTTTAATGTACACATTCTTGGGAATCCCAAGGATTAAATGGCATCTCAGGCATTTACTTGTTCATCCTTTGAGCATTCTGCTCTGCAAGCTCTTCCCTACCACAAAGATTTGGCTGTAACTCCCAGAAAAAGACTTTGCTTACAAAGAATTTAACTGATTCACTACATGATAGACTGCAGCATTTTTTATTTTTTTTTGGAGGGGGGGGGCAAAAACCCTCTTGCCTCCCTCCCCCCAACTACAATCAACCTGAGAATACAGTGATCTAATTGAATGGTTTGAACTTCAAAAAGCCAAGAATGACTGGAATTTATCAGCAGTTGTATTTGATTAGTTGGCTTTTAGCTACTTGCCTTTCCAGTAGCTAGTGTGAATGTGTGACTCCTAAAGATTGTTGAAAGTCTGGCTCTTTACTGAAGTCTTTGCACATTTCTGGGAATGAATTTATGAACACCTATACGAAACAAACAATTCCATTTTTTGTGTTTGTGTGTTTCTATCGCTGTAACTTTAATAGAACTGTCCGATTAATGCATTATTTTTTTTTAAATAGAGAGAACCTATTTCAGCTAGGCACAACTGCAGTTTTCAGTGAAAATATTTTATCTTTCAGGAGTCGAAAGCTTCAGATAAGGAACATACCACCTCATCTACAGTGGGAGGTAAGGTGAACTTTTTTTTCACAAGTAACCATTTGTGTTGCCTTTTTTATATTTTTTTTATTAAAGCTGTGTATTCATTTTGGGGTCATAATAAGCAGGGCTGACCAGCATAATGAACCGAAAAGCAATTGCATTTTTATGTTTGATGCAACTACAAATAACGTAATATGTATCCCTATAGATGTTTATTGATTTTACCTGCGTCACATTACTCCTACTCTATCTCTTAAAGTATAAGGAAAGACTAATTCCCTTGGGGGTGGGGGGTACAGGGTGTCGAATTGTTGGGCATACCCAGTGAATGAAATTGCTAAGATTTTTCACCAGGTTGTTGCTCCTGTTTGAGTGAATGATACCAATTTGGGGAAGAAAATGAACCGAGCTCTGTGTTGCAATCTCAACCCGGGATCCCCAACCTTTTCAACCCGTGAGCAACATTCAGAAGAAAAAGGGGTGCTAAATAATTGCTGTGATTGGACATTTGGCAGCCCCTATGTGAATTGTCATCCTACATTGAGGCTCTGTTGCAGTGCACCTGGTTTTTATACAGCCAAAACTTGCATCCAAGCCTGGAATTCAAAAATAAGAACCTGCTTTGAGGCCACTGGGTGCAACATCCAAGGGGTTGGAGAGCAACATGTAGCTCACGAGCTACTGGTTGGGGATCACTGATCTTAACCATATTTACAGTTGTCCTTGGCTTGGGCTTACATGTGTACAGTAGTGTAACAGTTAACAGTCTTTCCCTACTGTGTATATGTGTTGGCCACTGCAAGGGTAGCCAATAGAAAAGGTGAAGAAATGACAGCACAGCACTTCCTTTCCCCCCCCAACCCATGAATCGTGTGGTGGTGTTTTTTTTTTTTTTGTCATTTAAATATGTATTTTATAGTTCAAATGTGGTTATTAGACATCTCTTTGAAGTTCATTGGTCTCAATAAGGGCAGTGGTATACAAGGTTATATACCATGTTGCCATTCAATAAATTTTTTCATACAAAGTGATCTGTCGAGATCTTGATCATATATTTGACCATAAAAATGACTGTAAGGGACACCTTAGAAGACTATCACTTTGGTGCTCTGTGGAAGGAGGAGATTAGTGATGTGTGGTCCGTCCTCACACCCCCATTTGCATCCCTCCTCTCGCCCCTTTTGTGGAGGGAGGGTGGGGTCGGGTTTTACCTGACCCGCACATCACTAGAGTAGACCTGTTGCAAACAATGCCTCTTTTAGTAAGTCTCTTCATCTTATAAAAGGTACAAAGCTTGCTACAGGCCTAACTACCTGTAGCAACCAATAAGCAAGTAGCATTTACTGGTCACCTGTTAAAAATAAAAAAAAAAGCACAATTTTCTCTAGGTAACGCATAGCAACCAGTAAATTTTTTTTTATTACTTACCCCAGTAATTTTCTAAAAGATATTCCTCCTTCTTAAAAGGCTGATATTAGAAACATATATGTTTAATGGTACATTATAAGCATGAGATTCCCACAATTTTTCAGCTAGCAGAACACTTTACTGCCAAAACGTTCAAGGTAATTTAGAAAAAAAAAAATTAGAGGTCATTTACCCCAAAAAAAAACATAAAGAAGATTTTATTCTAAGCAACTTTCCAATGTACATTAAAATGTTCAGTTAATTTTAAATGTAGTTGCAACTGAAATAAGTATTTGTGTATTCCTTTATCTGGCTGTGACTATTAAAGCAATGTAAGAGGAATCCGTTCTTCTCCACGACCTTATTAGCTGACTTGTAACATTGTTTCCGGAGAGCAGGAAATTAAAAAACAAACAAAAAAAAAACACTGATTTTAATAGCAGTTACAAGTAACTTTGAAACCATTGAACATTTTTTTAATGTATATTGGAAAGTTTTGGGCGGAGGACTCCTTTAATGTAGATGCCAGTGCTAAAGAAAAATGTTTGACAATGTTTCTGGTATGTACATATTCTCTAAACCAGATCCCTTTAGCTTGCTCTCTGTTGGTTGAACGCCTTGTTCATTGGTTGCGGTCTATACATTTTTATTTAGCCTTGTGGAAAATATTGGTGCTTTTGCAAACAATGTAGTAGTTGACATCATACCTTGGTGCACCTCTTGTTGTTTAAGGGAATATTTACATTTTTATAATGTGGTCAAAAGCTTTTGTGCAGCAGCATTAGGGCAGGGGCACATGGGCAGATTCAGGGAGAGTGTCGCCTGGCGACTAATCGCCTCTTCTTCGGGCGGAAATCGAAGCGCCCGAGTGCCATTTCGCGGGCATCTGCCCGTGTGCCCCTGCTCTAAAACATTGTTGGTCTGTGAGAGCACTCATGCATATGACTGAATCTATTTGCTATATTTTGCCTACCTATAGTTTATAGACATTCAGGTATCTGCTGTACCTCTTCCCCCCCCCTCTTGCACTGCCATTGATTGAATAGCGAAGGAAGCACATTGTATATATGGAAGTGGGTTACACACGAATAGTTTATATACACTTGATTATATTGAAGAATTTGTCAGGTGCATAAAATCGCCCAATACCTACAATATCTTAAGTCATCAGAGTCCCCTTGTTGTGGCATTTATAAAATATGGCAAGTGAAAGAATGTGAAAGTTGCACTGGCTGTTTTTTACTTGCTTAAACTAGTCTTTTGAAGACCGGTTTATGACTGGTAGAATGTAAGAGCATATTAGTTGGCTATTCTTTCACACACTGATTTGGACAACAAGTGGAGATTTTTTTTAAAAAAAATTGTCTATTTCTCTCACAATTTTGTGCCCCCTCCCCCCTTGAGATTGTTTTTGAATTTTCTTAAGTGTGTAAATACCCAACAATATTTTTTTTTCATCTTAGCCCTTAATGGTAAAGCACCCTGAGAAGTCTTGAGTAAGTAGAATTGTAGAAAGATTTCCATGCAAACAAACAATGATGAGCACAGTTGGCTTGATTGGATCTTGGCAGGTTTGAGCTCCCAAATAAAACACAGATAAAAATTCCATCCGTCTGAGCATTTGTTTCCCAAATAACGTTTTCTTGTGGACCTTGTTAGCTGTGGCAATGAAAGAGTTGTTTGGTCTTGCTTAGCATGACGATGCCTGTGCTGCTCTGAATCATTTGAAGAATGAGTAAGTCCTTAATCGGAGTTCCTGGCATAAACGTATCCACAATCTGACCAGTCAGTATTTCCGGGGACAGAATATGATCTAAACAGCTGGGTAAAGCCATTCCTCACATATGTGCCAAGAAAAACTAAAATTGTCACCTTCATTAGTTTTCTGAACTTACAGGTAAGAAACCTGCGAAATAGTTTAGATCAAAGGTATCCTGTTTCTGTTGTTTTCCTTAGTCACTGTATATACTTGTATATAGCAAGTTCACTCCAGTAATACTGCTGGTCCAGTACAGATACACTGCTGCTGTTTGTTTATCCAATGGAAAAGAATCAAACTTTGTTTTATTACATTGTCTCGTTAAAAACGGTCACATTTTACCGAAACAAATATATTAAGTGATTGTTGGCCGTGGTTCAGGATTGTCTCTCAAGGGTTTGAGCTGCAGTGTTTCTCTAGCCACATGAAATTTTAATCCCTAAGCGGCACGATTGGTAGTGCAGCCTTTTTCTCTCTATACCTGTAGTAGGAAGCTGCACTGCTTCATTGCTGTGTGATTTTTGTAAACTGGCTGTTTACGTGTGCAGGAGTGTTCTGTACACAGATGGCTTCCTGCCAGAACAAAAGCAGCGGCATCCTATCTCTCCATCTTGCTCCATCTTGCTGCTTTAAGCTATTTTATACACCAGTCATTTCATTTGGTGCTCTGTTCCAACCATCGCGGTTCTGCTGTTTTCAAACACGTGGGAATTTTTTTTTTTTTGTTAAAGGAAAACCATACCCCCCAAAATGAATACTTAAGCAACAAATAGTTTATATCAAATGCAGTGACATATTAAAGAATCTTACCAAACTGGTATATATATTTAAGTAAATATTGCCATTTTACATCTCTTGCCTTAAACCACCATTTTGTGATGGTCTCTGTGTTGCCACAGAGATCACCTAACCAGAAATACTACAGCTCTAACTGTAACAGGAAGAAGTGTGAAAGTAAAACACAGAACTTGAATTGGTTCATGTGACCTAACATGTATGATTTGTTTGTGTGCACCGTGAATCCTAGGATGCCAGGGGGCGGCCCTTATTTTTTTTAAAATGCCAATTTTCTATTTATGATTACCCAATGGTACATACTACTAAAAAACTATTATGAAAATGGTTTTACTTGAAAAAGGGTTTTACATATGAGCTGTTTTATGCAATATTTCTTTTAGAGACCTACATTGTTTGAGGGGTTTAGTTTTCCTTTAATGTGCATATGATGGACTAGATATATTTTATCTAAGTTTTTTTTTTTTTTTTGTATGCTCCAATGTTCAAGGGGAATTTGTTTATAGTAAAATCTAGACGTGGGCATACTGCTTATGAACCAAAGCAGCTTTCAATGTTTCACCATCTAAAACATGCTTACTCATAATGAGCTCAACTAGCACAGCATATACTGTATATTATAAAAGTGTGCAGCAGGCATAAGGAAGTGCGTGAACAGTGAAAACTTTTTTTTTTTTTTATAATTTCCCCCCCCCCTATAACCACATAAGTTTGTATTCTACTCTATGCCACTCCGTTCCCCCCCCCCCCTATAACCACATAAGTTTGTATTCTACTCTATGCCACTCCGTTCCCTCCTCCTCCTGTCTTTTGGTGGTCACCACACCCTGACATTCTAGAGTTCAGCGAGTAATGAAATGGTGAATGACTTCTCAGATTCGACAATGACTTGGGACCTTACTGTTTGAATTCTCCGATTATACAAAACGTAAGTTAAGTCATGATTTTATCTCCCACCCATAGTTGTCAGCTATGTTTCTAACATGGTTAGTGAGGCTGATTTTTTTTTTTTTTTTTTTCAATTCATCCATTTGTTAGGGGGGTGTTGCTGTTCATTCATATTGTGTTTCTCCATCAAAAGAGATGCCAATGTTTCTCTATTCTGTATTCTTTGTTATAGTGGAAGAAGCACATCAGTTTTGAGAGTCCCAAGGTGTGATATTTATAAAAAGATTTTGGAAGCCTGAGGCTTATTGTACCCAGGGTGTTTTCACACTGTCATATTGTTTGCCAATAAATTGCCATTCAAGGGAACAGAGAGTGCATTAAGTAACTAAATGGCATTATGGTTTACTGTATGTGCCATGTGTCAAACCACTTTGTTTATTTCATACTTGCAGCTGTGCCGGCCGACCCAGAATTACAACTGTTGCTGCACCTCAAGTGCTGCATTTCTCACAGAGTAAAGTTGAGCATGTATAAGTTAAAGGGGGCCTTTCACCCTAAGAAATAATTCCAAATCCTATTTTATGATGATAGTCCTGCAAAATAAACTTTACTTAAACTATATAAATTATTTAATATCTTGTTTCCTTCACTATTCTCAATCACCGCAAATAGGCAGCAGCCATTTTGTAAAGGCTATTGTTGAAGGGAAGGGGACACAAAAAACTTAAGCTTTTTGAAAAGTAAACACAATTTCAAGCAACTCTGCAATAATAATTGCAAAAATATGAAGACTTTCATGATTTGTAATGGTTTGGAACAGTTCCCTAAGCCTAAGGGCAAGGCCAGACATGGTGTTTTTACATTGCGTTTTTAAAAAGCTTCGTCGGGCGTAAATACTAATGGAAAACGCACTATGGCAATGCTCACAGGGCGATTGCAAGCTGAAATCAGCCATGGGACGCCAGTATTGGTGTTTTTTTAACAAACGCCAATACGTCAAACTACCAAATCAATTGACCCTACTGGATCTGCAAGTTTGAAACCACACTTTACGTAAATATGCAGAGTATTTTAAATACGGCGTCCAAATTCTCGCAAGATAAATGACGCATATACGTTTTTAGGGCCGGTGACTTAATTACGTTGCGTATTGATAATCATTCCTTCTCCATTTTGCATGTAAATAGTTTTTCTATTTCTAAATAGCTTTTCTATTTCCAACCAGCGGAATTATGGGGAATGAGAACAATGAGAAGTGCATGTTTGGAAAAGAAGCCTACGTGCTGAAAAACGCATGAAAAATGAGTGTTGATGGTCGCGTGTTGTTTAAGTAACACATTTACGCCTGACAGAGCTTTTTTAAAAACGCCATGTCTAGCCTTGCCCTTAACCCCTGCTCTCCTTCTGATCTCTCTGACTACTTTGCTGAGCTGGCTGACTACTGTTACCTTGTATCAGCAGCCAGCATCCTCCAAACCCCACAATTCCCTGCACACATGATTTCAATCATGAACAGAACATATTATGGGTGTTCAGTGGGCCTCTTTATCGAATTTTGATTTGGAAGCCAGTGTTCCCTTTTAAGACCAGCTTTGCATCATGCCAAAATCTTGTTTGTGCCAGAATGGGACATCTGACGCCCATGCACTGGTTACACAGTTAGCTGGTGAGGAGTGAGGGGGATTGTAAGGAGGGCAGTGAAATCAAGGAAGTGCAGAATGAAAAGTGAAAGTAATTGCCTGGCCCGCCCCAATGCCTAAAGCTGGCCATAGATACAAAGATCCAATCGTACGAATCCTCGATTTGTACGATTTTCAGACCGTGTGTGGAGAGCTCTGACATTTTTCGTCCCATGGAGATCGGTCATTCATTTGATCGGCCAGGTTAAAAGATTTCTGTCGGCTGCTGATAATATCTCTGCATGTATTGTCCATCTGACTATTTTCAGTGGGAGACTGTCACCAGCTTTGTCGGACATAAACTTTCGTACGATTGCTGTAGGGGCAGAACATTGTCTGTTCTTTTACTACTTTATTTAAAGTTTGAGAATTCGAACGATCGGATCGGTCTATGGCCTTCTTTAGGCATAGAGGATGGGCAGGCAATATATCATTGACAGCTGAGACTTTTAAATGTGTTTAGGGATGTTTGTTTTAATTAAAAAAATAACTTGGGGTTTGTTTACTTTTAAAAGGACTTTTCTTATACAGATTCTTATGTTTAGGTGACAGTGCCCCTTTAAGCTCGCCATAGATGTAAAGTTTGTTCAATTTTCGGACCGTGTGTGGATCGTCTAACTTTTGTACCATGGTGATCGATAGCTTACTTGATTGGACATTTTAGAAGATTTATGGCAGCTAACAATTTCTCTGCATGTATTGCCTATCTGGCGATCTAAATCTAAATGGTTAGTGGCAGGTCGGAAGATTGCGACGTCTGATCGTGTGTCGGGATACAAGGCTAAACTTTGCCCCAGCTTCAGTTAGGACTTCCTTACAGCTTGGCTTGTGATGTTTCTACATGGACACTATATAGTATTTTAACTGAGAACTTGGAGGGATCTCCTTATGCGGCTGTCCATGTCAGTCAAGAGTGAATGCCAAATGTGCTTCTGACATCATACATGTGCATAATGAGCAAGTCATGGCACTCTCTTATTATGCGCATGCGTGGGCCCCAACATGGCCCTTCATACCGGGAGCCCCCTCTTGATGCAGATGACCTAATGCTGGTGGGGGGCAATTAAGATAAAAAAAAAAATACGGTTACCCCCCCCAACCAGAATGCAAGCTCTATTAGTACCTTTGTTTGTGGATCATATTTTTACAGATGCCCTTTAAGTGCTGCCTAAACTTAGAATAACTACATGTGTAGACTAATCAAATACCATATGAGAATATAATGAGTGGAATATTGATGTGGCTAAATGGTTTTTGTCCTTTTATAACTGCACATAAGCAAACTTTTACATACAGGGAATAAAAGAAGCAAAGAGGCAGCTACAGTTAAAATAGTGCTCAATGCTCTATATGGGGCAATTGTTCTTTTAGGTATCTGTCTGATTTATTCTCACATTAAAAACAGAAGTCTTTTTATTAGTTATTATGGGACTGCAGACGGTAATGTCCAGTTTACAAGTATGGGGCTGCATTTATTTGGTTTTTCTAGGGAGATGTCATAGTGCACTGTGAGGCTTGTTCCCCTATTTATTCCTCTGAATGGAAGCTTCCATACTTCTGCTCTGGCATCATTTTTTTTTTAATTCAACTTTCCTTTTATTGAAATAAGTACAGGGTACACAATGCCAGGACAATTTAAAAAATTTCAAGTTATAAATCGCAGAATATGATTTTTGCTGTACCCCATTCCTTTTGCACAATTGAGGTTAGCAAGCAGATTAAGCTAACCTCACCTATACTATCTCTTATACTATGTTACATGGGCTATATGGTTGAACATGGAGATCTGATGGGTAGACCATGTCTCCCAGACATTGATGATTTTGTTCCGCTTTTCTGGATCTGTCTCTGACATTAATTCCATAGTTCTCTGGCATCTCATTTTTGATGCAAATAAACCTTGCTTTCCACTTGGTAAATTTATATTTTGATTTCAATGAGTAATAACCTAAGCATGAAATGTCTCAAACACTTGTTTCTACAGAGACCTCCAGCTCCACCTTGCTTTTTCAAAAATACTTGTTCTGTAGAACGAGGCAATGGCTTGTGGCTCAAATAATTAGACCCCCCCCCTTTTCTTGTATATGCCTGTGCCTTGAGGGGAGAGTGCAATCTCATGAAATAGCAGTATAGTGTCAACATTGCCCTTTGAGGTGCTCATCGTGCTCAAACCGTCAAGTCACTGCTACTAAAATGAGCTATGACTGTAAGTTGTAGCCATATTTAATAATACTCTTACCTTCTAAACCCAGTGCAGTACAGACTCACAACAAGGCTTGCATACACTTGATATATGAAATAGTAGCTTATTAGTATTTTTTTATTAATATTAGCTTATTAACTTTAAAATTCTGAGGATTTGAATTGGCTTGTTTTTCTACAGGTTAGTTAAGCTTTTGTATGCACTTATTACAACTGGTTATTTTTCATTCATATTTCTTTTACCACTGATTTTTTTTATCTTCAGCATTGTCTAATGAATGATTCAAATGCTAAACCGTTAAAAATGGTTTAACTAGTAACACAAAAGTTATAACTATAGTTCTTATAATGCCGATATCGCAGTATAAACATCTGTCACAATGTCATTGCATGTGCAGATTTACTATAGACACTTTAACCAAATGTTGCCACACTGACATGAGCTTCCTTGTGTATGTATCATGCACAAATGTTTTTTTATTGTGTAGTTTGAAAAGTAAGTTTTCCAGGATATAGCTCTTTATGGTAGGGTCAGTGAGAGCAATATTAGTTGTGGCCACTCCCAGTTGACAGTGTAGATTTAGCACTGTATTATCAGTAATAAGCTGTACGTTTCTATGGCTAATAAGTGAACATTTCATAGAAGCAGCCTTCATCAGGAAGCCACTTGTTCTGTGACATGCTGCTATCCCCCCCCCCCCCCCAAAAGCCCGGATCTTAAATTGCTGACGAGCCGTTTTCTATTTCCATTGTCTTTCGAAAACTGTATTGAGAAATGGTGCCTTTCCTCCATTTTCACATAGGGTAAAATAAATAATTTTGCCTTCTAAATACTGTTTTTATGCTGTGTTTAGTTGTAATTTAGTTGGCAATGCCCACACAAGTATGAAAGATGTTCTTGTAGAATGGTCGGCTAGTGTTTTATGGCTGTAGAAATTGTCTTGCAGGTTACACTCTGGTTTAATCATGCCCTGCCTTTGAATATCTGTTCTTGCACCTGCCTTAGATGCAATATGTTAACTTTATATTCATCTTTATTCATGTTTTCCTTTAATTATTTTCAGTTTGATAACCATAATAACAGTTTGTACAGGCAGAACCCCTTGTTCAGGATTTTAGAAAAAAAACATTTGCTTGTTTTTGTTTTGTTATTTTGTTTTTTTTAAATTTTTTTGCTTTGGGGGTGGGGGCAAGCCCAACTGATAATATATTGCATTGACTGTCTTAATTTTTCTAATAAAAAAAATAACCTATGGTCTAATTGTGGTGAAAGGAATGCATGTTATATGCGCTTTGTGATCTAGGCTCTAAATTATTCTGTGATTTTAATTTTTTTATTAATGCAGTTCATGACATGCATGTATTTAAAAGGGCCTTTTAACAGTAAACTACTGTAATATTATGTAGACCGTGATATTTGGTGGCAAATGTTTTGTTTTTGGGTTTTGTTTTTTTTTTTTTTTTTTCAATGATTTTAGCGTTTTGTTTTACAGCAACCCAGTTTATAATTTCCATAGTTTTTGATTGCTAGGGTCCAGTTTACTATAGCAATCAAGTAATGGTTTGAATGGAACATACAGAGGAGAGGGCCTAAATTAACAAACAAAAAGAAAATGAAGGCTAAATTTACTGTAAAAAAAACCTGTTGGTTTGCAGAGATGGAATTTACAAAGGCACCTCTTCAAGAAATGTGTTGCAGAATGTGTATAAATGATAGACTGGTAGGTATGGTCTGTTCCCCTCAATATTTGGAAAAAAATCTATGAAGTGTCACTTCCATATATTTCGACGTACTGCTTAAATTGATTGTGTTCTGGTGTTTAGTTTCTGTATAACTTACTGATTAATAATTGCCACACATCTTAGTTGCCATGCATGTGGCTCAGTCTTGTACTGTTCAGTTCCATTTTCCCCTTTTTCTCTTGCAGTCAGTGGGGTGTTTTTTAAATTTATTTTTGTGTATGTTCTGACCATCAGGTTTCATACAGTTACTTTAAACCAGTATATAAAAACAGAAGATGGCCCTTGCAACGCAAAAGCACTCTTTCTTTGCCAGCCTACCTTCCCCTTTCAACTCGTCCACCCTCCCCGCCTGCACCCCTCCCCTTTGCAAAAAGCTGTGTCAATGAACAGCTGAAAAATACATAGGATTCTAACCGCCATTTTGCAGCCTGAGACTGTTGATGTTGATTGTAACATGTCTAAAATGACTGTTTCTTCCATGAACAGCCAGCTAGTGTGAAAGATAAATGTGAAGCTGAACAGGCACTATTATTGAGCATATGGGAAGGTGACATTTTCTCCGCGTGCATTACATTGGCCTGCTGAAATGTTAAGATTGAAAAACTGTCAAAAGTTTTTCAGCCTGCTGCTTTTAAGATTTCCTTCATGTATTTTAGCAGTGTCTGGAATGTATAATATTTGTGTTTTTGTGGTGCTCAAATTGTGATTGCAAAATCTTCTCTTTTTGCCCTTTGTAAACTGGACACATATTAGATAAGACTGCCAGGCTGCACAGAGAGCAGGACATTCTGCTGCATGTATATTGATTGTTAATTAGCCATGCAGGATGTGTGGATTTAAAATGCCTGGTTTTCAAGGAGTAAGGCAGTAGCTGTAGTAGTGATGCACCGAATCCACTATTTTGGATTCGGCCGAACCCCCGAATCCTTCTTGAAAGATTCGGCTGAATACCGAGCCTGAATCCTAACTTACATTTGCAAATTGGGGGCGGGAGGGGGAATTTTTTTTTTACTTCTTTTGTGACAGTCATGCGATTTCCCTTCCCTTTGCATATGCAAATTGGGATTCGGTTCGGCCTGGCAGAAGGATTCGCCCGAATCCTGCTGAAAAAGGCCGAATCCCAAACCGAATCCTGGATTCGGTGCATCCCTAAGCTATAGTAGTACATGTTAAACAAAACAAGCAATTGTGCATATGCAGGTTTAGGATCCATTATCTGGAAACCAATTATCCAGAAATTTCTGAATTGCAGGAAGGTCATCTCCCATAGTCTCCATTTTAATCAAATAATTAAAACATTTTAAAACCTATTTTCTTTTTCTCTGTAATAAAGAAACTCTTCCTTGTAGTTGATCCCAACTTCTATATTATTATTGGTGGATAAGCAATCATTGGGTTTATTTAATGTTTAAATGATTTTTAGCAGAATTAAGGTATGAAGTTCCAAATTACAGAAAGGTCCCAAGCATTCTGGATAACAGGCCCCATACCTATACAGCCAGGAAATTGCTTATCGGGCTCTTAACACACACTTATTTTTTTTAAGGGTTCTTACAGACGAGCTGCGTTCCGGTTTCATGCGTTCAGCCGCAGTGGAGCACACAGACATATGTAAGTGCCGAACGCGGGGAAAAATGCAACATGCTGCAATCCAACCTGTGTTTGGTGCTTACTTGCGTCTGTGTGAGTACAGCCACATTGAAAAGAATTCAGTGCGTCTACTCCTGCGCTCGTCTGTAAGAGCCCTAATGTGTTTGAGCTGTATGTTTGAGCGCACCTAAACACATCACCTAACTTATTCCATTATATCCTGTCCAGTTGTACTCTTGAGCGTTTAGAGTTGTTTCTTTTGTGCACATTTGATTACGTTTTTTTAGGTGCAACTTGATACATGTTCAAAAGACTATGGAATAAAGGAACTGCTTTTGGAACTCAAGCACATAATGTTTTGTTTTTTTAACTAGCAACAAAAATGCAATACATGTTTTTGTTGTTGTTGTTGTTTTTTTGCGCTCCACATGCTTTTTATAAACACATTTTTAAAAAGCATATGTGTAAAAGCCCTGAAAGGTTAAAACTAAGAGCCTTATCAAAGGTCCACCTAAATTTACCAGTAAACCCTCAAAGTAATGCTGCTGTGAGTCCCCTGAGTCAAAAGAAAAATTGCCTTTCTTTTCTTCTATTGTGTACACATGGGCTTCTGTATCAGACAAAATTTCCTTTTTCTCTGTAATAATAAAACCGTAGCTTGTACTTGTTCCCAACTAATATATAATTAATCCTTATTGGAAGCAAAACCAGCCTATTGCGTTTAATGTTTACGGTACATGATTGTTTTTGGTAGCATTAAGGTATGAAGATTCAAATTATGAAGAGATCCATTATCCGGAAAACCTCAGGTCCTGAGTATTCTGGATAACAGGTCCCATTCCTGTACTTGTGTATTTGTTTGCTTTTCATTGTTATAAAGTGAATATTACATATAGTTGTGTTTAGTGCTTTTCTGTGTCTTTGGTGCTACTGGCCCTCTTTGCCATATTTTAAAAGTCTGCTCCAGTCTGCCAAGAAAACCACCATATACACAAGATATGTCTTCATAAAATAAATCATACACGGCCATTTGTGTTTCCTATTTTGTGCATATCTGCACTACTAAAAATGTACTGTAATCTGACCTACGTATTGAACATCAATGACGGTTCAAGGGCGCGTACACACAGTGAAAGTATGCTGGAGTCGGCCTTGTTTGCTCTTCCCAACACGGATGGAAATTGTGCACATGTAAATTCTTACGTAACACACTTCACTGCCAATTGCATGGGCGGAAACAGTATTTGCCACTTCTACATGACATGCAAAAAGCAAACATTACAGGAAAAGGAATCCTATGAATCGAGTCACATTGTATGATATGTCTAGCAAGCCTTGCTGACCATGGCGGCCTGAAATATCTATTTTACAAAGGGTACACAAAAAGGGGGGCTTTGATTAGACCAGTAAAGAAGAATGCATTTAATTTTATGGACCACTTCAACATGTTCTGCGAATGCTTGATAAATACTCAATGATAATGATAATGATAATAATGATAATAATGATACTACAATGCTGCAATTCTGGAAATCTTGGTTAGATTCAGACTAAGGTGCTATTTGTAAGAGTTTGTATGTTGCTCATGTGTTTACCTTGATTCTCTCTGGGACAATGATAAACAATTTCCACCATACAATGTTTAGCATAGTTGCGCTATACAGTGGGTAATTTGCTTGAGATGGTGGAAGTTGGTCTAAACCTTTCATCACCGTGCTATACGGTCAGTCTAGTTGGTTATTATTCCCCCACCACACCCTCAAAAGATGGTTTTTATTAAGGGTGGTGGCAGACGGGGAAATAAGTCACCCAGTGACAGATCTTCTCTAATGCGTTCGACTTATCTCCCCAAAATGCCTTACCACTGCCAGGAATACGAATCGCCGGTGGTATGACCTGTGAATCGCTTCGGGATTTCCGAAGTTGACTAAGTTGAAATTTCGGGGAAACTACAGAAATTCTAAGCAATTGGTATGCCATCCCACCGTGATTTATATTCTTGCCGACGGGAAGGCATTTCGGGGAGCATAGTCGCCTGCAGTAGAGATTTGTCGAAAGGCTACCCTTCATAGTGCTTTTTGTTTTAAAACCACAAATTCCAAGTCTCTTGTATAGAGCCTGGAAATTTGTTGCTTTGTGTTCATTAACATGACTAATAGGTCCTGAAGTGACCCAGAAATGGCTGGAGTTGCCTTTATTCACTTCTGGTGATTCACAAACTGATCTTGCCTTACTCCCACACATCCTAGTCTATATTTACCTTTGTTTTTGTACATCTTGTAATGCAGAGAACCGAACCTGGTTAGGGTGAGACGGGCTAAAAGGAGCCAAAAACCCTTCACATGCAACATAAAGCCTTCTGAAAACAGAAGGTATTTACTTGCCTCGAGCCATATACGTAGCACTGCCTTAATACCACAAATTAGTTTAATTCTGACATAAAGGAATGATTTCCATGTGTCTGCCCAGAATGTCTTGTGTCCCTCTGCCAACTTTGCATCCAGAACCGCTGGTTTTATAGCACAGATACAGACTAATAGTTAAGAGCCGTATATCTAAACCTACAGTCAGCCTGTTTCGATCTTGTTAGATCTCATCAGTGCAAGATAATGGAACATGGCTTATGAGTGGGTTTTATTTGTGGAGTAGCGAAGCAGAGAACCCATCCTGGTTAGGGTGATGCGGGCTAAACCTCTTGTAACAAATCCCTTATTTAAACTCTGAATCAGAACTTCATTGCAATCATGTATGTGGATGTCTTTTCCAAAGGTGCCACCTAGAGGATTCACTGGGTAAACGTGACTATAGAGTAAAAGTCTGATCTAAAAGAATCACCGCCCCCCTCTGTGAGCACATTGTTTATTACTATCTCTTGAGTCAGCATGACTATAAATTTAAGCTAGGAAAGAATTTTAAGTGTAGGTAAGTGCACCTTTTTCCTGGCATTAACACTTATGTTCCTCATTTCTTTTAATCTTTATTATTTATTCAATGTTTTAATTAAACCATACAGAGGATGTTCTCATTAAATAAAATGAATTGGTGTATTTATTTCCCTGTGGCTTTTTGAAGTGCTGAAAGGTCTTTGTGAGGTTAAAATACCAAGAGGCTCATGACAGTCGGGAGGGGTAGAATGATGGGTTCATGGGGTGGCAAATAACACTGTTTCCTTGTAAATAAGTGCAAAGAGGCAAGACACAATTAACCACACCCACAGGGCTGTAATTAGTTTTATAAAATATTATCTGTAATTAGTTTTATAAAATATTATCGAAGGGTTTTTTTTCCTATTTTATGGGAATGTGCAGCAAAAACATGTACAATTTAAAAGCCATTGCTAGCAGAATATGTTTGTTGTGGTGCAGCTACTTTTATTGAAATACTAGGCTACATAACATGGTAATCTGTAATTGTAGTATCCAATTCATTGCATATATCATTCAACATTAAAACAGCACATTGGATAAGTTTAAGCAGCAATGGCTCTTTGGTGTTAAGAGTTTTCAAGTATTCTGATATCCTTTCATGGCCCCAGGTCTGTTATTTTGTCACAGTGTTCTAAGTACTCCATTACCTAAAGGAGTGTTCTATTGCCATAAATATATTTAAAGGGGTTGTTCATCCTTGATTAACTTTTAGCATGATGTAGAGAGTGATGTTGTGAGACAATTTGCAATTGTTTTTCATTTTTTATTATTTGTGGTTTTTGCGTTAGTTGGCTTTATATTCGGCAGCTCTCCAGTTTGCAGAGTTTAACAGTCTGGTTGCTAGGGTCCTCATTTCCCTAGTAACTATGCATTAATGTAAATCGGATACTGGAATATGTATAGGAGAGTCCTGAATAGAAAGAGGAATGATTAACAGTAGCAATAACAATTAATTAGTAGCCTTGCAGAACACTTGTTTTTAGATGGGGTCAGTGACCCCCTTTTGAAAACTGCAAAGAGTCGGAAGAAAAAGGCATTAAAACTTAAATAAACAAATAATGGAAGAACAAATGAAAAGTTGCTTAGATTTGTTTATTCTTTAACATACTAAAAGTTTATTTTAAGTTTAGTAGTGTCTTGTCTGCTGTGTGTTCCCTGCCTAAAAAGTTTAAATCAGCTTTCTAGTTTTTAGCCCTGTCCTGATATTAGTAGGTGCTACTAGTTAAATCCTATGGTTTGATTACCAATAATTTGAGTTGTTTTTGAGGTTCATTTTTTAAACTTGGTGTTTGATATTGTTGGTATGGATAATTATATATGGTAGATTGCCAATGCAATGCCTGCAAGTCTCTCTTTTTGCTATAAGCTGTATATCTGTGTTTAGCATGTACTTCATTGCCTTCTTTTAGTGGACTTCCTCTTACATTTAGGTTTCTATACACATCTACATGCATTGCACTTTACCATCAGGGTGGAGACAGGCTGCAGAAAATGAAACTTGTTTGGCGAGGTTGCCAGGCTTGTAACTTTGCCTGTCTTGGCCACAGTGGTGGTGACCATAAGACTATGCAGACTCTTTGGTAGTCCCTTATACTAAACATGATTTCATCAATTACAAATCATATGGAATGTGGTCAAGTGTGCCTATTTAAATGCTGTCTGAGCTGGTGCTGGAGTCTTCTAATTTTGCTATTCTAAACTTGTAATGCAAAGAGATAAAAAAGCTCCATCCTCCAACAACTGCTGTACCATGGGCTGGTCACATGCACTACAAAAGCATTTCTCATGTTGCTGCTTTAAGTAACCTTAAAGGGATACTGTCATGGGAAAAATATTTTTTTTCAAAATGAATCAGTTAGTAGTGCTGCTCCAGCAGAATTCTGCACTGAAATCCATTTCTCAAAAGAGCAAACAGATTTTTTTATATTCAATTTTAAATTCTGACATGGGGCTAGACATTTTGTCAGTTTCCCAGTTGCCCCAAGTCATGTGACTTGTGCACTGATAAACTTCAATCACTCTTTACTGCTGTACTGCAAGTTGGAGTGATATCACCCCCCCTCCCTCCCCCCCCATCAGCCAAACAAAAGAACAATGGGAAGGTAACCAGATAGCAGCTCCCTAACACAAGATAACAGCTGCCTGGTAGATCTAAGAACAACACTCAATAGTAAAAACCCATGTCCCACTGAGACTCCTTCAGTTACATTGAGATTGAAAAACAGCAGCCTGCCAGAAAGCATTTCTCTCCTAAAGTGCAGGCACAAGTCACATGACCAGGGGCAGCTGGGAAATTAACAAAATGTCTAGCCCCATGCCAGATTTCAAAATTGAATATAAAAAAATCTGTTTGCTCTTTTGAGAAATGGATTTCAGTGCAGAATTCTGCTGGAGTAGCACTATTAACTGATGCGTTTTGAAAAAAACATGTTTTCCGATGACAGTTGCTCATTATATACAGTGCATAATGCATTAAAGGGGACCCGTCACCCAAACAAATTATTCAAAATCCTATTTTATCACATTAGTCAAGCAAAATGAACTTTTAATTACACACTATAAATTATTTAAATCTTGTTTTCTTCAGTCTGGGAATTCTTAATTATAACAAGCCGGCAGGAGCCATTTTGTGGCCACTGTTATTAAGGCAAGCCTTGCATCATCTCAAAACTTGACCTGATGTCCATCCCCATGCCCTGGCTACACAGTTAAACGGTGCAGAGAACGGGAGAATATATCCAGAGCAATGACATCTAGGAATTGCTGAATGGAAAGTGAAAGTAGTCTGCCCCGCCTCTATGCCTAAGGCATAGAGGCGGGGCAGACAATAATTTATTGACAGCTGAGATTTTTAAATGAGCTTACAACAGCTATGAATGCTTTAATAAATAAATTAAATTGGATTTCATGTTTAATTTGAAAAGGACTTTTATTATACAGCTTTTTGTGTCTGTGTGACAGGTCTACTTTAATGTCGAGCACTCCTAAGCAAGCCTGTTTGAATATATACATTTATCTAGAAGAGCAAACATTTACCCTAGTTTCCAACCACAGTTTACAAAATTAGACTGCATACTGATCCACCATTTTACTGTTGGCGCTGCTCTACAAATCCCATTTTTATATTTTAACATATTCTCAAAGGTTATACTATTATGGAAGATGTAGTCCATCAAACCTCAGGATTGTATCCCTGGAATAATATTGCATTATAAAACTTTCCCCAGCTCTCCAGAGCCAGCAATAAATGCGATGTAAAGAATCTTTCCTTGTGACTCCTAATTGATGTGTGCATCTGCCTCCATGTTGATTACCCCTGCAGCTGGAGCTGGATGCATTAAATAGATTTATTTGTACAGAGCTACTTGCATACGCAACTACATTAAAGACATACAGGGTTCAATATATTTAATATATAATAAATATATACACATGCATTGTATTGTAATATCAGTCAATTGTTATGCCAGATAGTCTTTAAATTTATTTCTGAAGATACTGAAGGTGAGTGTCTCTGGCTGAATTCAGGAATGGAATTCCAGCTGTAAGGAGTAGCAACAGAGAGAAGTTTAGGCAGAATACAGCAGTGGAAGTGGGTGGTTGCAACCATACAGTGTCTGTAAAGACCGGAGGAGGATTCCAGGAAGGTATGGAGATATAAGAGAAGAGATGTAATGAGGTGAAGAAGAATGAATGGCTTTAAAAGTTATGAGAAAGTTCTACATCGATTTGTGGGTAACCCTGATAAATATTTTAGCAATGGTGGCAACTGTATTCTCATTAATCTAATACAGCGTAAAGCTGGCCATAGATGTTGAGATTTTTAAAAGATCCTCATCATGAGACCACGATTTTCTCGGAACGATCGTACGAATTGACCAACTAAAAAGACCAATTTGCCAGGAAAACAAAGGGGAGCTGCCTGCTTGGCACATGTGCCCCAAGTCACATGACTTGGGGCAGCTGAGAAATTGACAATATGTCTAGCCCCATCTGTTTGCTCTTTTGAGATATGGATTTCAGTGCAGAATTCTGCTGGAGCAGCACTATTACCTGATTCATTTTGAAAAATGTTTTTTTCCCATGATAGTATCCCTTAAAGGCAAGGCTAATGTCACAATGGGGGTTTTGACCAATGATGCCTTCAGACATAAAAAGGAAGCAGGCATCTACACAGAAATTCTCAAGCGGATGCCATTGAAACCAGGTCTGCTTGCTACTGCTATGTCTGCTTCAGCCCCCACATTTCCTATTGGGGAAGAGGGGATTTTGACAATCGCAGCAGCCATCAAAACGCCCCACATGAATATAAAGACACTTGATCGCTCTCCCTTTATTGCCACATGTTTGGCAATCCAAACAGTGTATTATCAGGATTAGAGCCACTGTCCTATTTATGTGTAGAATTTCTGGCATAAAGGAAGGTAGGACTTTTTGTTTGCTTGAAAGGATACTAAAATTCTCGTATCCCTACCAGGAAATAATTCTTCCATGTGTGCATGAAAAGTGTCGTCAACAGCTCAGTAAACAATCTTTGTCCAAAAATACATTATTTTACACTATAAAAGGACAATTGTTTTTAGACACTTTTTTATTCTGCAAGTAGTAGCCTTTAATTATTTCCATGGTCGAACAAGTGGCATGGGCTTTTTATAAATTATTTTCCTAAAAGGCAAGTTGCGTGGGTTTGAAAGGAAGGGACTGATCAAAGCATATTTCTGGCAGTAGTCAACTTGGCAAAAAGTTGTTTATTCTGAAATTGGTATTAAGGTTTTTTTTTTAACTAATCAACCAAGAGTGATGCTTTCTTACACGCAGATGAAGCTGCTAAAACAACACAAAGGACCTTTTTTTAATTCTTTCATTGCTGAGGTAAGCAGTTTTTTTATGGACAATTATAATATTGTGGCACCCTTCCCCAGGTCCCCTAACCCGAGCTTCTGAATCCTTTTTCCTCTAAAATTCCTTATAGGGATCAGTGCAGATGCCATCATATAACCTTCTTCTGGATAGTTGGTCTTGACTGAATCCGTTGGACCAGGATCTTGTTTCAGTCAAAAAGCAACAATGCTTGGTGTGTTGGCTGGGATTTGCTTTGCAAACCTCAAGTTTAAAAATTGTGGCTCCCTGTCATCATAGCAAGTTCCTTCAGCTGCCTGGCTTTTGTGGGGAAGGCACTTTATGTAGGTGCAGCACATTTCCATGGTTACCAGTTATGCCAGCACATGTCCATGATTACCAGTTATACTATTAAGCGGAAACCAAACCAGCCCCACCTAATTTAATTTTATGTACTTGTTAACGGAGTATTACCTATCTTCCTTATGTTTCATTGCCCTTAACTACACATGTTTTAGTGGGTCATTGAAAAATGTCCTGTCACTTTAAAGATATTCTTTATGTAGGGTGTGAAGCAAAATCATATGTAGCGGAGGTATTCTTTGAACCTTCTGCATAATTTTTGCCTTGGGGCTTTACACTACCCATCATAAGCCTGGAGTGCATATTTTATTCAAGCCATCATAACCCAATGTTTTATTGATTGCGTGTAATTTAAAGATCTACTGGCCTTATGGTAGTTGAGATTTTTAGAGTTGCTTTAACACCTTGTGTACCAACGTAATTTTTTTTTTTCTAAACAAACTTTATTTATCCCCTCTAGTAATGCAATATATTTGTATAAACGTCTTGCATTTTCTATTGCTCGTATATTTAGCTTGTGATTTTTACATATCAGGAGGTATGTACGGATTTAACTTAGATGGAGTGTGGCTTCTTTGTGCAGATATATTTCAGTTTGAAGAATAACATTAAAGAGAATGTAAAGGCAAAAAAATAACATTTTTACTTTTTTTAATGAAACACATCTCCAATATACTTTTAATTAAAAAATATTTACCATTTTTATAAGAAACCTAAATATGCAGTGAAATTTCCCCCTTCATTTGCTTGCTCTGACTGCTGTGGATAGGAAACTTAAGATGGTCCGACCGTGTAAAGATTAATTTCCACAGCAGTCAAAGCAAGTAAACGAAAGGGGAATTTCACTGCATATCGTCAGGTTTCTAAAAAAAATTGTAGATTTATTATCGGGGATAGGTTCTTTTTTTTTTCCCCCCAGTTAATAATGTAAAAATTTGATTTTATTTTTGTCTTTACATACTCTGTTTCCAACTCCAGCTGCCAGATTTGAACAGATAAACTGATTATACTTGGAGAATTATTTTGCTGCAGCCACTGGTTCTGTAGAGTTGGAGAAAGTTTTTATTAAAAATTCACAAACTATAATATCCACATAGAATATGGAGACTGCACTGGGTCCTGTGTTGTCATGTAATCCAGTTTATTAATCAGTCTTGCTGTATTGGCTTCTGGCAGATATTTGATTTCTGTTTTAATAATTTGTCAACCCCTAAGCTTCTCAACAGCACCCAGACCACACTGAGCATGTGCACGGTCTTGGTCTTGCAGCGATGTATACCAAAGTTACAAGATGTGGCCAACTTTGAAAGCATAAATCATTTGTTTAATTAGGCTTCTGGTGCAGTTCGTGTTAATATTTTAGAATACAAAATACAGCATTTCTAGCATTATTCTATTTTAGACTTTAGTTTCCCTTTAAAGGAGGACTAAAGCCCCAAAAGATTGCTAGAGGTGCAGTATTTTATGTTAACAAACAAAAACGGTCCTATGTATTTAGGAAATGTGCAACTTGAAATTAAGGGAACCGTAACACCAAAAGCTAAAAGTGTATCTGCATAATTATAATGTACTGTTGCTCTGCTCTGGTAAAACTGGAGTGTTTGCTTTAGAAAGACTAGTATAGTTATACAAACAAGCTGCTGTGTAGCTATGGGGACAGCAATTCAAATTAGAAAAAGGGAGAAAAGGTACAGGTTACATAGTAGATAACAGATAAAACATTGTGCTTTACAGGGATTATATGTTATCCTTTATTTATGTAATCTGTGCCTTTTCTCCTTTTTCCCCCATCTTGAATGGCTGCCCCCATAGCTACACAGCAGCTTGTTTATATAAACTAGAGTAGTCTTTCTAAAGCAAACTCACAGCTTTTACCAGTGCAGATTAAAAGTATATTATACATTCATAGCTTTTAAATACTTTATTTATCTGGTGTTACTGTTCCTTTAAACACTATAGATTTCAGTTTTCAGACAACAAATGGTTGTCAATGAGTGCAAATTTTTTTTATGTGAAATCGCTGCTTAATCTTATTTTATTTTTTTTCTGTTTGAGAGTAAAAGCCAAAAACCAGAATGGTAGTTTTTGTTCAAGAAATATGTACTGTTGTTACATAACCAGAAAACATCATCTCTCGTTACAAATACAATTGTCTTTTCCTAGTAAAGGCAATTTAGTCTAGTTTTGCAAGACACCTGGCAGTGTTGAACAAGCTGAAAATGGGAAAAACCATAGAATTAAAAATCCAGCCTGCTTCAGTGGGAGCAATTTATCTGCAACCTTTGGTTATCAGTAGCACAGTAGTAGGGGAATGTAATAAAAGTCGCAAAGAGCAAAACAATTCGCACCAATAAGACTAAAAATCCACATCTCGCAATGTAATATTGTTCCTTAAACTGTTATTGCATTGCGAATTTTAATTGCGCATTGCGACTTTTAATTGCGCATTGCGAATTTTAATTGCGCACTCATAAGAAGTGCTTGAAGGTGTCGTAATCTTTTGGAGCAAACATAACGACTTTTTCAGTAAGAAGTTTTATTACATTGACTGCGCATTGGCGCAAACTATAAAATTCGCACACGGTCTTTCACTGTCGGAAGTGGTCGCTAAACAGTTTCCGGGCTCGCAAAAGCTATATTAAATTCGCACAAAGCAAAATTTGTTCGCGCAAAGGCATAACTTTTCGCATTGCGAATAGTTTTTCCGTTAGCGATTTTTATTACATTCCCCCGTAAGAGTTTAAAATGTGGCAATAATGAGTGCCTTTAAAGGGGAACTCCATGAAAAATTACATTTTGAATAAATGGAATCCTAAGCAACTTTTCAATATACTTTAAAATTCAGTAATTTTAAGATGATTCTAAAAATAGAATTTGATCATCTTTCAGTCCTTTTCACTGCTGGTTTTGACTACAAGACTCTTATCTTACACTCTAATTCCTGCAGTGCTATGTGATCATTATGTATCTGTGTAGTGGTTTAATCAAAACTACTCGACTCTTAACACTGTTTCTCTTCTTCCCTTGTTTGCAGCCTCTTTGCAGTATCTCTGCATAGGCTGTGTTCAGTGGCGTAACCAGGGCCAGCCTTAGGCCAATTGGACCAATTGGGCCCCGCACCTCTGGGGGGCCCCGCACCACAGGGCAGCACAGATAATATTTCCCTCAGCACATGATGCTGCCTGGCCTGCCCCCAACTTTGAGAGTCCAGCCCATCCCCAAATCCATAGGTCTAGCCTGCCCCCAACTCTCATAGGCCCAGCTTTCCTCCAACCTTGATAGGCCCTGCCTGCCCCCAATCCAACCAAGCCTGCTCCCAAGCTGAATCGGCCCAGCCCCAAACTAATTGGCCCAGTCCACTCTCCTATTTCCTCCCTCTCTCTCTTACCCTGTGTGCCCCTATTATGTTACCTTGTCTGCCCCTTTCCTTTCTATTTTGTGCCTGTATGCCCTTATTTTCCTAAATACTTGGTGTGTCAGTAGCCAGCAACACTTTGTCTAGGGGCCCCGCCAACATGGTCCCAATTGGGCCCCACATTTGATAGGACCAGCCCTGGGCGTAACTAGTTGTTACTGGGCCCCATAGCAAATTCAATTTAGGGCCCCAAAATATTTATAAGTTGGCCTATTTTTTACCAAGATATATTAAAATTGCTAATTAATTAGGGTCTCACTGGGCCCCCTACACTCCTGGGCCCCCCTGCAAACGCAGGGTCTGCTTCCTCTATAGTTACGACCCTGGCTGTGTTTTTCTGTACCCCTGGCCTTCTGTAACCTTCTGTAGTTAAAACAAAGGTGACCTTGTGTATGTGCATTCTCATACTGTTCATGCCTTATGACCTACTTTTTCATCACTCGAAAATAGCACAGAAGTGCACTGCTGTTTATATATTGGTATATTCGGGACATTTCAGTAAC
Organism: Xenopus laevis; assembly: GCF_017654675.1. Classification (NCBI taxonomy): domain Eukaryota; kingdom Metazoa; phylum Chordata; class Amphibia; order Anura; family Pipidae; genus Xenopus; species Xenopus laevis. The sequence goes on along the minus strand of NC_054382.1, from coordinate 32,831,818 downwards.
CCCAAAAGTCATTGTTGGGGTTCCATAAAACTATAATTTTAAAGGACCAGTAACAGGAATGGAAAATTATTTTAAATGGTTGCTTAGTAGACCTGGGGAAACCTTTGTGCTTTTTAGGGTAGGACTCCATGAGCGATTTTTGTCGCAATCCGACGCGATGCAACAACGCATGCGACAAAAGTAAGGTAAGAGAATTGTCGTATGGTGTCGCAGCACTGACCCGACGGAACATCCAACAGTAGTGTCACGTCGGATCAACACTGCGACACCATGGGACAACTCTATCTCTTACCTTATTTTTGTTGCATGCGTTTTGTCGCAGCGTGTGGATCGCGACAAAATCGCTTGTGGAGTCCTACCCTTAATCCATTATCCCATATGTCTGCAGTGAGGTATCTGTAGATAGGCAAAGGCATTTTGACTAGTCGTCAAGCACACCTGGCCTTCTGACTACCAATTTTTGTATTTCTACCAAGAACACGGTGGTCAAAACATTTATTCAACATTCATATACAATGAAGGCCTATTTTGCTTAGCAGATACAATGTTTAATAGGAATAGCATTGTATTATAAGTATTTATACGGTTTCAAATATCACTGCATACCTATAAGTTGACCGCCTTTCTTATATGAATCCTGTTGTAGCTTTATTGTTATATGTATGATATTGTGTATATAAAGCATTATCACTATTTACTACAACTTCACCTTTTCACAAATATTTGCTGTACTGTATCTTATGAATGGCTGGGAATTACTCTCAAATGCTAACGAAAAGCAAACTGAAATTTGTGACACTGACAACCTACTATGTGCAAGGTGCACTATCTGATGCTTTGTCCTGACTATCTTATTAAACAGGCATGCTCGCAGGGTAACGGAATGTTTTCTTGTACTATCACATAGCTGGAGATGCATTTCTTCATAGGTCACTGCATAGTTAAAAGTGTGCAAGAAACTGCAGGCGTCACTTTTACCTCTCCGCTGCCAGCTCAGTTAATAGTCCAGTGCTCTGCCTCACTGTGCTGAGGGTTAATGATACTTACATTGTGCTATGAATAGTTCCATTTTTTTTCCATCCTTTACTTGGGTTTCTTTTGCCTTCTCCAGGCTGGATGCTTTCTAATTTTATGAATGAAACTCCAGTTCAGAGAGACATCTGTGGCACAATAAGTGAGGGAGAACTCAATGCGTGCACAAATGCTGCAACTTAGCACAAAAAGTGACTTTTTGCAGCTTTAGATTTAGTGAGCCATAAAACAAATAAACTCTTCTTTTCAGCTGCCCCTTGGAATTACTTGCCCTGCTAACTTGGCTGGGCTTCCCTCTGATTACATGAGAGAACTTGATAATGAGAGGTTACAGTGAAACAGCTGAAAAATCTTTTGTTTCGTGTTATTGATTTAGATTTCATTGTGTGAGATTATGCCTAAGTGGTTCATTTCTTCTACCTCATATCATTACTCCTTTTGAACTGCTGTTTATTATAGGGGTTCTCAACATATCTGTTACCATGCTTTGTATGTGCCCTTTTAAGAAAGTTTTTTTCTAACACATATAGTATCTTATAGTAATTTTAAGGTAAACCATTTCATTCCAAAGCATTTATGGGTCCAAGCTAAAAATTATAACGTGTTAAATGGATTCTGTCATGATTTTTATTGTAGTTTTTATTTCTAAATTACACAGTTTACACTGCAAATAATTCACTCTACGATATTAAATGTCATTCCTGAACCAGCAAGTGTTTCTTTTTTTATTTGTAATATTGGTGTGTAGGCAGCCGCCTCAGGTCATTTTGCCTGGTCATGTGCTTTCAGAAAGAGCCAGCGCTTCAGGATGGAACTGCTTTCTGGCAGGCTATTTTTCCTACTCAATATAACTGAATGCGTTGCAGTGGGACCTGGATTTTAACCATTGAGTGTTGTCTTAGATCTACCAGGCAGCTGTTATCTGGTTACTTTACCTTTTGTTCTGTTTTTAGGCTGCTGGGGGGGGTGATATTACGTCAGCTTGCAGTAAAGAGTGACTGAAGTTTATAAGAGCACAAGTCACATGGGGGCAACTGGGAAACTTGACTTTGTTTAGCCCCATATCAGATTTCAAAATTAATTAAAAAAAAAAAAAATCTGATTTCAGTGCAGAATTCTGCGGGATCAGCACTATTAACTGATGTGTTTTGGAAAAAAAAAAGCCTTTTTTTTCCCATGACCCTTTAAGGTTTAAACATTTGTTTTAAGTTTGTTATTGTAGTGGGAACAGTAAAATAAGTTCTACGTGCTTATGGCTTTTCCTGGTAGTCATATGACTTACAATAACAACAAGGATGTTTTGTGTGTGTGGCTAATAGCAAGTCAGGCAAAATCAGCAATGGCTTATATGTAAGAATCCAGTTACAAACTGTTGCTTTGAGGGGCCTTCTAAAAATTCTTTCTACAAAAATAATCCCAAACACTTAACAATGTTTAGGGAAGCATCAGCCGTGAAAAGTAGTGGTGGCTTCCGAGGAATCTGTGGGGAAAAAATGGTTATTGTTGTTTTTCCAAAGAATTATTGCTGCAACGGAGATTTGAGACTTTCTAATAATATCCTTCTGTAGCATGCGTCTGCTCATGACAAATTTCCTGATGCAAGTAAGTAAAAGCAGAGAGATCCTCCTTGTCTTCCAGAAAACGAACAGCTTGCCTCCACTGTGCCTGTGTATATATACTCCCATGTAGACGCTTGCTAATGCAAGGTGGGCTACTGTAGTTGCCTATTTTAAGTTTTAGATTGCAATTGTAGCCAGAGAAATACCATGCATCAATTGTCATCATAAGCAGAGGATATTGCCCACAATTATGTGACATGAACACAATTTGCATGTAAAAAAAAAAAACAATTACAATTGGTTAGATTGCTTTCTTGCCAAGTGGTTTCCGTTTCAGAAGAAAAAAAAAAAAGTGAATTCTGTATCTCTTACTTTAGCATATGCTTATTGACGCTGGGTTTTTGGCTGCACTAACGCATGCTGCTGTAGCTATCCACCCCTGGATACTTGCACACACTGTTCTGTTGATGGAATATTAAAAATTAATATGGTTAAAATGCCAAATTTTACATGCTGAACTTATTGCACCAGCCTAAAGTTTCAGCTTGTCAATAGCAGCAATGATCCAGGACTTCAAACTTGTCACAGGGGGTCACCATCTTGGAAAGTGTCTGTGACACTCACATGCTCAGTGGGCTCTGAGCATCTGCTGAGAAGCTAAGCTTAGGGGTCGTCACAAATTATCAAGCAGAAAATGAGGTTGGCCTTTAATATAACCTGATGCTACACAGCTGATTACTAAATTCTGATGCTAGTTGCACTGGTTTCTGTGCTGCCATGTAGTAGTTATCTGTATTAATTACTAATCATCTGTTCTATATATTGTGAGTGGGTTCCTAATCACAGTTAGTGACTGCAGCACAGAGCATGTGCAGTGAATCAGCAGAAAAGATGGGGAGCTACTGGGGCCTCTTTAGAGGCACAGATCTTTACTGCTAAAGGACTGTGGTTGCCTTTGGCTGGTACAGAAGCCCAAAACATAATGTACAACATTTCTACCTACTTCTTTAAGCTTTAGTTCTACTGTAAGGCTATTTTTAAGGTTGTTATAACTACAAGCAGTCGTGTTTCAATGTCTTGGTGGTGGTTGGCACTAACCAGGGAGATCACTGATGGCTGTGGTTTGACCGTGCTGATGTGCTTGATGGCTCCTACACATGGGGGTGTTTGATGCACACATAAATGCATCTGCAATTTGATTCCATTACAGTCATATGAAAAAATTTGGGAACCCCTCTCAGCCTGCATAATAATTTACTCCACTTTCAACAAAAAAAAGATAACCGTGGTATGGCTTTCATTTCCCAGGAACATTGGAGTACTAGGGTGTGTTCTGAACAAGGATTTTTAGTGAAGCATTATTCAGTTGTATGAAACTAAATCAAATGTGAAAAACTGGCTGTGCAAAAATTTGGGTACCCTTGTAACTTTGCTAATTTGAATGGCAAATTGAATTTGGTCAATTACAAACTGTTCCTCTGTTTGATTCTCCTCTGAAGAGTGACAGCATGGGATCCTCCAAAGCAACTCTCAAAAGATCTGAAAACAAAGATTGTTCAGTGTCATAGTTTAGAGGAAGGCTACAAAAAGCTATCTTAGAGGTTTAAACTGTCCGTTTCAAGTTTAAGGAATGTAAACAGGAAATGGAAGGCCACAGGCACAGTTGCTGTAAAACCCAGGTCTGGTAGGCCAAGAAAAAAACAGGAGAGGCATATGCGGAGTATTGTGAGAAGGTTACGGACAACCCAAAGATCACCTCCAAAGACCTGCAAGAACAAGCAGAAGGTGTATGTGTACATCGTTCTAGAATTCAGCGCAATTTGCACAAAGAACATTTGTATGGCAGGGTGATGAGAAAGAAGCCCTTTCTGCACTCACGCAATCACAAACAGTCACTTGTTGCATGCAAAAGCTCATAGACAAGCCAGTCATTTTGGAACAAGGTGCTTTGGACTGGTGAGGCAAAAATTTAGTTATTTGGTCATAACAAAAAGCGCTTTGCACGTTTGAAGAACACTGCAGTCCAAGAAAAACACCTGCTCCCTAATATCAAATTTGGTGGAGGTTCCATCATGCTGTGTGGCTAGTTCAGGGACTGGGGCCCTTGTTAAAGTCGAGGTTGGGTGGGATGAATTCAACCCAGTATCAACAAATTCTTCAGGATAATTTTCAAGCATCAGTCACAAAGCTGAAGTTCCAACAAGACAATGACCCTAAACACATTTGGAAATCTACAAAGACATGTATGCAGAGGGAGAAGTACAATATTCTGGAATGGCCATCACAGTCCACCGACTTGAATATCATGGTAAATCTTTGGGATGATTTGAAGCAGACTGTCCATGCTCGGCAGCCATCAAATTTAACTTAACTGGAGAGATTTTGTATGGACGAATGGTCAAAAGTACCAGTACCAGTATCCAGACACTCCTCAAAGGCTATAGGAGAGGTCTAGAGGTTGTTACATTCGCAAAAGGAGGCTCAACTAAGTATTGATGTAATATCTCTTTTGGGTACCCAAATTTATGTACCTGTCTAATTTTGTTATGATAAATATTGCATATTTTTTGTTAATCCAATAAACTTTTGTCATTGCTGAAATACTGTTTCCATAAGGCATGTTATATATTAAAAGGAAGTTGCTACTTTGAAAGCTCAGACAATGATAAACAAAACTCCAAAGTTTTTCATATGACTGTATATTCTCCTTGTTTATGCTTATGTGCATTTAGAATTATGCTTTATCTAGAATAGAGATGTGTTTTGAACTTGCAAAAACACACTTAGCTGTATTTACAAATATATAAATATTTATGTATTTTACAAATATATAAATATTTATATAATTTTAAACAATGTATATAACTTAATCTATGGTTTTACTTTAAAAGTAAAATTTTGTATAAAGAATTACACAAGAGAACCATTTTTTTTCCTGCCTAACCAGATTACACCAGTTACTGAAAGCAAAGGGGCACATGCTTTTGCCACACACACATTTAACATTGGATACCATTCCACTATAAATGAATGAACAAGCCTTGTTTTTCTGAGTTATTTGTTTGGGTTCATACCTTGTTTTTAGGGATTGTGTAAAAACCAGATCAAGTTTTAGTTCAGATTTATACAGAAATATGAAAACTTTAAAAGGGTTCACCATTTTGTGCACCACTATCATCAGTGTATCTGTGTCTCAAAATAAAGCTTTTGCACTACCAGGGGTTTATTCTTTTTAAAAAAAAAAAAAAATGTAATGTTACAAGCCCCCTGGTAGTGCAACAGCTTTAATTTACTATTTTTTAGGGATACAACAAATCCAGGCTTCGGTTCGGGATTCGGGCTTTTTCAGCAGGATACGGATTCGGCCTAATACTTCTGCCGGAGTACTCGTACTTTACTAATGCGAGGTCTGCTTTTAGTGATGTCCCATTATGATCTGCATTCATAAAAGCATTCTCTTCCATGGAAAAATATATCTTAAATATTGATTTATGAGTAAAAGGAATAGTGTTATATTTTAACTAATTCTTATGTAACCTTAACATAAAAAATATCTAAATGAAAAGCACGAAACAGGAGGGTGACTTAAACAAGCTGTTTGTTGACAGAGTCTTAAGATCTACTAATCACCAGCTAAAGGTCTACTGGTAGATCCCAATCTACCTTTTGGGTACCCCCGATTTAAGAGAAATGTTAAGATAGTTTATAGCACACTCCTCAAAAACTGCTGCCACCCTCCTCTGTTTATTTCTGTACACTCCTCACATTCGTATAACAAATGTACTCATCCTGGAATCTGCACGGACCACAAAACAACTCTCCGTGCCTTTATGCAGGGGATTAAAATCATTTTATAGGGTACAGCGGAGTGTATTGAACGGAGACATTCATCCAAGTATGCACCAGCTGCATCGTACCAATGTATTTGTTCAATAATGAATTGTGATTGCTTTGCGTTTATGACCAGCATATGTTATATTACAATGTGGGACTCCTGCCTTTGCCCATATTGTTTCCAGGGAATAGGGATTCTTCACATTGCATGTCATATTTAGCATTTTATTATTGATGTCTGCATTGTTTATTTATGAAGTGCCAACATTCTGCAGTGTTGTAGAAAGGGATAAATAAAAGCAAATCTAGGCCTTGGGCTATTTGTGAATGTGTCCAAGTAAATCATTGGTCAGTGTTCCAGATCAATTGCCCTAGTCTGCTGATACTATATAATTGATAGCATTAATGTCATACATTGTCATACAGCAGTAGCACTTTATATAATAAATAATGGGGTAATGTTGTTTCAGTTGAGGTTTGCAGACCAATTTTGATTCAAATAAACTTTATTTCCTTTACCAATTGCATATATTCATAAGCTTGTATTTCTGAGCTATTTATAAGCTTCAGAAGATCATTATAAGCAACTCATGGGCTGTAGATTGGCACTTGCAATGGTTGGGCATTCATTTCTTTTTGTACATATGTGTATATATTTGTTGTTGGGGTGGCTTACTTAAAGGAATTGTTCAGTGTAAAAATAAAAACTGGCTAAATGGATCGCTTGTGCAAAATAAAAAATGTTTCTAATATAGTTAGTTAGCCAAAAATTTAATGTTTAAAGGCTGGAGTGTCTGGATGTCTCACATAATAGCCAAGACACTACTTCCTGCTTTCTTCATTGATTTGTTTAAAAAATAAATAAATAAAACGCAAACCATGCAATATGACAGTAAATATGAGTGGATACAAGATATTGTGGAAATTCTGTAGATGGTAAGTGTAGATTGGCACTTGCTATCAGGGCCAGACTGGCAATCTGTGTTTTAGGTTGGTGTTTTTTCTCTTTCTGAATATTTAGAAGACACTGTGGATTTTTAAATGTGAAATTGTCAATACTTGCACAACCCCTTTCTTCATCTATTGTGTGGCTGTCACAACGCCATATATCCTAGCCAAAGTGTGTGTGTGTTCCCAAGATTTGGTAGCATTTCTGTCCACTGTCCTAAATTTCCATGGAAATGCCATTCTGGAGATTTCTGAGCTTGGAAATGTCTCTGCTATTTACATGCAGAGGCTTTTATATACGCACACACACACACACGTACACACACACAGCCAAAATGTTACTGTACACAGTTTGCTCTGTGTGATTGAAACAAGCCCTTGATTATATACAACATTCATAAAAGTGTTCTGCAGTGCTGTACAATATGTGGGTGTTTACACTAAACCTAAAGATTACATACAACAAATGTAAAAAAGGGGCTATACTATCCCTTCAAACTTGGAACAATAAGTGTCACATTGTTGCTTTTAAATATTATAGCATTTACATTATAGACAAGATAATCTTTTAACCCTTTGCCTTCCAGCAAGTCCGCCCCCCATCCAATACACATTACCTGCTTTTACAGTGTTGTCTTCTCCTGTAAACCAAAGCCTCTTGTGCACAGCATGAAAATAAGACGAAAATGCTGCTGCCTTGCATGTGAGATGGGGCAGAAAGGAAAAACTGTGGTCCAAAAAAAAAAAATACAATGTTGCCATGCACTGGCTTTGTCATGTTGGGTACAAAATAGTTACTTTAAAAACAGATTTATTGGAAAATAATGAATCCTTATCTTTTGCCAATATGCGTGAATATGTATGCACAGATAAAGCTGCAAAACAATTGTTCTAGTAAACAGAGAGAAAATGATGACTACTGAAGCGTCTGATCACTTGCACATGTGGTTGGGAGTCCTGCCCATCGTGTGTGTGTGTGTGTGAGAGAGACAGGGCTGGTGCCTTACAGTGATGGTATTTACAGAGGTGTGTTCCTAATCCAGCGCTGCACTACTGTAATAATGTTAAGCTGCCCACTGCAGACAAGTCTATTAGACTGGATGATTGATATTTAAGTTTCCATCGTCAGCCACTTGCAGGGAATTTTTCTAACATGCTGCTGTGATAACAAAAGCCTTTTTCTCGTGTGTCCTAGTTTGGGTGTGTTGCACCATTTGTTAGTTGTACACCGTGGCTTTTCTTTAGTTGAATCATACTTTAGAGGAGGAATGTGTTTTTATTTATGATACTTTTAAATGTGGTTCCTTTGAGGATATTACATTTCTTCCCCTCCCACCTTTTCCGTCCTTGCACCAGGGCAGCTCTTTGTTCTACGTTTTGGAGGAGGAGGAAAAGGGAATCCCGACTTTAATCTTCTTTCCATTTTGAATACAATGAGACTGGGCAGGGGGATCTCCTCCTCTTCCATGCCCATAATTCCACATTGGATTCTTTCTTCACTTAGCCTATGGAATTTACAGTGCTACAGAATTCTGCCCTTCAGTGCCACCCAATGTTAAAGTCAGGGAAATGTAAAATGGGAAATCCTCTGACTCTGCGCCTTGCTTACGCAACTGAGTTTGTGAGGAATTGTCATTAAATGCTGTAAGAAAGGTGGCCATACACAGGCAGATAAAAGCTGCTGACAGATGCCAATGAGGCAAGTTTAAAAACCAAGTTGGTTGAGGAATGCATTGGCCTGCCCCTCCTTTGTCCAGTATTCCCTACCTGAAGGTGAGCATATCTGTAAAAGATCTGCTTATTTGGCAACCTTGCCACAACCATTTTATCTTTGCATCAATAGCCGGTTTAAGCCGTCTGCCCAATTTAAATCTTAACCCAAATAAATAAAGGAAGCATCATTTAATTATCTTTTTTTAAAACAAGCACAAAATACAATATCATTCTATTTTGCAAGTTTTAAAAAAACAATTGAAACATAGTCTTTTTAAATAACCCACTTTAATGTTGTACTGAGATCTCCAGAATACATAAGAAATTATTTTGTAGAGAGAATTCTGCAGATATTAGTCCAGAGTGGCAATTAGATCAGTGTATGGCTCCATAGAAATCAGTGCAGCCAGCATTGAAGAGGATGTAAAGGCAAAAAAATAAAATCCCATTTATACTTCATGAGAGAAATTTATCTCCAATATACTTATGCATCATTTATATAATAAACTTGACTGTATGCAATGAATTTCCCTCTTTATTTACTTGCACTGACTGCTGTGGATAGGAAACTTGAGACAGTCCCTAACTGCTCTGTAGGGAAATAATCATACTTTCAAAACAGCTGGGGTGAGAGACTTCCCAGAACTCTAGCAGTTTTGTTTGTTTCCCTGTAGAGCAGCCGGCAACTGTGTAGAGATTTGTATCCATAGAACCAGTGCAGTCTGCATATTCTGATTATTAATCAGTCTTGCTGTATCAGTTTCTATGGCAGAAATTATTTCAGTTGTGCTTTTTTTGATAATTTATGACGATCCCTAAGCTTAACCTCCCAACTGACGCCCACACCACACTGAGCATGTGCGTGGTCTTGCAAAGATATTTAACAACGTTACAAGATGACAGGCCCGTGCGGCCAACTTTGAAAACTTAAATCATTTGTTTGATTAGGTTTCTGGTGCAGTAAGTTTGTTTTACTATACAAAATACAGCATTTCTAGCATTATTCTATTTTAGACTTTAGTTCCCCTTTAAGCATTAAAGCTGTTCAGTTATTAGCCTTGCTGCATCAGTTATTACACTGTTTTTATGAAGGCTTCTAAATTTTCTTACAGCCATTAGAGCTCAAACACTGACCATTTGAATTGTCTTGTTTTAATTTTTCTTTTAATGCTATACGGGGGAAACAAAATTATGTTTTAACAATTTTTTGTTTTTGTTCTAGGTACTGGACAGCCTATTAGCACAGTATGGGACAGTGGAAAACTGTGAGCAAGGTACAGCATACATACAATATTTATATTCCCACCCTAGCCATTTGCAATCTCTGTATGTATAGTAATGTAATGTTTTTCTTCACACTTCTAGTTAACACTGATTCAGAAACTGCAGTAGTGAATGTAACATATGCCAATAAGGAGCACGCTAGACAGTGAGTTGAACTTTTATTTTTGTCTACCTTGTATGCATGAAAAACTACATAAGCTGTTATAGAAGCTGTACAATCATATCATTGTACTACAGCTTCAGTATGCATATTGGAATGGATTGTAGGCTCACAACCCTAATGAGTGCAAGTACTTTGTTTTACAGGCCAGGGCATCATGATGTGGTTCAGTTCCTGTTTGCATCAGTGTGAAACTCCTTAACCACCTTGTTTTTTGCGGCAAATTTTCAAGGCCATGTGTTTCGAGGAAGAATAGTGGGGGAGGCAACCTAATGGTGTGGCAGGAATTTCATCACCAGATATATATTCTATATGGTGTATAAAACTAGCATAGAAGCTGGAGCTGGAAAACTTAATGTAAAAATAATTTTATTTATTTTTAGTGGCTCGTGTGTGACCATAAGCAAAGCACTTGTAGCTGGTTGTGCACCCTAGTGAGGTTGTGTATGTACCCCATAGAGACAGCGATGTCCTTAGGCTTTCATGTTAAAATTGCAGCCACAGTGTTGGGTGATTAGCAGAGATTAGGGTGAGAGTCCGGTGTGATTTTAGGTTTGTGGTTACTAGGTTTTCAGCATGCATCAAAAAACTTTTTTCAGATTAATTTTGGATCTTTCACAAAGGATTTGGTTGAATCCCAAACACTAGAATCCCAGAACACTTAAATAACACATTTTAAGTGTTCAAAATTGTTTTAGTTCGAAAAAAGCTCCACTCTTACTGAATCCGATCAAGAATTTCATGCTTCCCCAGTTAAAATGCCCCATGCTGACTAAAATGAAGACTAATAGCAATGCAATCTGTCAAGTCACATAGGCCGCCAGGAGTGCCCATACTTATGCCAGATCTACTTTTAGTGATGATGTCCCATTATGATCTACATCAAGGTGTGTTTAGCATTCTATTCCATGGAAAATATTACTTTAAATATTGAGAATTGTATATTGCTATATTCAACAAATAACCATTTCTTATGTAACCTTAAAGGAGAAGGAAAGGTACCAAGGCAGTTTATTGCCAATAGATTAGCCACAACAGTGCAAGCTAGAATGCTATTTTTATTCTTTAGAATGCTTTTCCATACCCGAGTAAGCAGCTCTAGCACAGGCCCAGACTGATGTATGCCAGAGGGGTTGTTGTAAGATGCCTTAGACCAATGGTCCCCAACCATTGAGCTCATGAGCAACAAGTTGGTTACCAACCCCTTGAATGTTGCTCCCACTGGCTGCAAACCAGGTCCTTATTCCTCACTTGGGAGCAGTGGTGTAACTACAGAGGAAGCAGACCCTGTAGCTGCAGGAGGGCCCTGGAACTATAGGGGCCCAAATGAGACCCTAATTCATATATGACTTCAATAAATATTGGTAAAACCTGTCAATCACTAGATATTTTGGGGGCCTATCGGCCCACCCCCCCAGGGTTGCCAGCTGTCTGGTTTTGACCCGGACAGGCTGATTTTTTTGAAGGGCTGTTAGGGTCCAAACTGGATTTCCAGAGATTGATGCGGTGATCGGGCAATGGTCGATCTACACTTCATAGCCCTGCCCCCACCATCACAGCCCCGCCCTGTCATGGCCCCGTCCCCCTCTGCATCACAGCCCCGCCTCCCGTGGATTTCTTTCGGGGTAAAGGTGGCAACCCTAGCCCCAGTAATTTTCTAGTTACGTCACTGCTTGGGAGCAAGTTTTGGTTGCATAAAAAACAGATTTACTGCCACACAGAGTCTCCTGTATGCTGCCAGTCCACATAGGGGCTACCAATAGTCTATCACAGGCCATAACTGGCACCCGCAGGATCTTTTTGCATGTTTGTGTTGCTCTTGCTCTTTTTAACATTTGAATGTAAAAAGTACTGTAAGTACATAGAGGTCAATTTTGAATCCCTGTCTGGGCCATTAACAACTACTTTGGGGCAGTATAAATCTTGCTGCTTGGCAATACTAACACCGGTGTGTTTTATTCTTTAACACCAATGATTACAAATATGTAATATATAAAATATTTGCCCACAATACTTCAACCAAATATGGAGGTAGTGGAAACTTGTTTTGTAGCAGTGTTATGGGAATTCGTCTAGAAATACTGAAGTAGGAGTTCTTTTCCAGACCGTTTGCCACGCCTACTGCATTATAAAAATTCTCTTTAAAAAGCTGTTCTGCTTTGTTTGGGATCGGCTGCCACCTTGTGGTTACTTTTTGCAATCTCCTGAATGGTTACATACTGGTTTTGCGTGTACGTAATCAAGGATACCACAGTTCTGATTGTGCAGTACCACAAGTGCAATGCATTTACTGATGCCATCCTGTAAACAAATCAATATTACACTAAGCTAACTCTCTGTATAAACAAACCCCTCCCTTCTCACATCTGCAGCCTGTTAGGCTTTCCAATATGGAGCAGCTTGTTATACAGAGGGTTCTTGGTGCTTGTCCACAAACAAAAAGTATAATATGGCTATATTCAATGTCATAGTTTGCCCTATTCAGCACTAGAAATAACCATAGATACTTTGTAATTTAAAACAATTGGCCCTATTAGTCATATCACACTGTATTATAAATGGAGTATATTGACCCTTTCTATTCCTACAGGTCTTTGGTTGGCCTGAAATGATGTGTGAAAGCCAAAGCAACTGCTACGTGTTAATTCTTTTAAAAATACAAAGTAATCTTGGTTTTACACAAATTGGGGTTCTCCCATCTAATTCATGATATGCAGCATAAATTGTGTATGCATTGTAACATCCGTACCTGGTATTCAACTGTATCAGTAATGTATATTATAAAATATGCACAGGGTCTAATAAGTCAATGTAAACCGTTTCTCTTTTAAAAAAAAAAACAAAAAACAGAGGACTCGAAAAATTAAACGGCTATCAGCTTGAGAACTATAGCCTGAAAGTGACGTATATACCTGATGAAATGGCAACACCGCAATCACCATCCCAGCAGCTTCAGCAGCCGCAGCAGCAACACCCTCAAGGGAGGCGTGGGTTTGGGCAAAGGGGACCTGCCAGGCAGGGGTCCCCTGGTGCTGCTGCAAGACCTAAGCCTCAGTCAGAGGTTCCACTGAGGATGCTGGTGCCCACACAGTTTGTTGGGGCGATCATTGGAAAAGAGGGTGCCACCATCAGGAACATCACTAAACAGACCCAGTCAAAGTATGTGGTTATGGTTCTCTTAAATATTATGCATGTATGTATAAGTCATACGTTAAACTTTAACTCTTTCTACTAGGCATGTTAAAAGGGAAAAGAGAATCAAAATATAGAGCCAGTTTCAATTTGAATTAGTCTAGTGCAAATATTAAAGGGGTTGTTCACCTTTGAGTCAACTTTTAGTATGATGTAGATGGTGAAATTTGTGGAGTTGTTTATCCAGTTTTGAATTGCATCAATGTGGTTGCTGGAGTCCAAATTACCCTAGCAACCATGCACTGATTTGAGACTGCAATATGAATAGAAGAGGGCCTGAATAGAAAGACTAGTAAAAACGCACAGCAAACAAACAAAAAATAATGTTCTATAACATGCTAAAGGTTGACTTAATGGTGAACCTCCCCTGTAATGGGTAAATACCTCATTATATTTTGCTTCCCGTTGTCCTATGATGCCACTGGCTCAGTTTTGCTATTTTAGCTCTTTCTAAACCTCTCCAACAACTTTCCTTATTTACCTAAGTAGCCAGCCTATAGTGTCATAACCCTCTTACCAAAGCCTGCAGCGGTCCCAACCAAATTTGTATAACCTTTACTGGTGAGACTATGCCTGCACAATGCCAGTTTATACAGGTATGGGATCAGTTATCCAGAAAGCTCCAAATTACAGAATGTCTGTCTCCCATAGACCCCATTTTATCCTATTTTTTTTTTTTAAATGATTTCCTTTCTCTGTAATAATAAAACAGTAGCTTGTACTTGATCCAAACTTAGATATAATTGATCCTTATTGGAAGCAAATCCCGCCTATTGGGTGTGTTTAATGTTTAAAGGGATTCTGTAATGATTTTTAGAATGTAGTCTTTATTTCTAAATGACACTGTTTATACCGCAAATAATTTCACTCTACAAAATAAAATTTCATTCCTGAACCAACATGTTTATTTTTGTTTAGTTGTAATATTGGTGTGTAGGCATCTCGGGGCATTTTGCCTGGTCATGGTTGCCTGGTTAATTTGCACTGTATACTGATAAAGCAGAAATCGATATGGCCTTTAAGCACTTACAGATACAAATCATCTTGTATTTACCGTATTTAACCTGGCTGCTCTCCTTGCAGAATAGATATTCACCGTAAAGAAAATGCTGGTGCTGCAGAGAAACCGATTACGATTCACTCAACCCCTGAAGGCTGTTCAGCTGCATGCAAGATCATTATGGAGATCATGCAGAAGGAAGCTCAGGATACCAAGTTGTAAGTAAAATGATCTCTCTACAGTCACCCAACTTACATACAAATCATACTTAGATATGGGGAACAATTACAGTAATGTACTGTGGTTTGCTTGGCCTTTATTCGCAATTAGCTTTAATAAACAATTGTCTAATGCAGAGTACAGAAAGGTGAAAAATAAATACTATGTTAAGACAAACATCTGTCTTGTTGCATTTAATAAGTAAATGTACTGTATATGTTTCAACTCAACGTATAAATTCAACTTAAAGGAGAAGGAAAGCTACTGAAGCAGTTTGCCACTAGAATAACCACAATAGTGCAAACTTTAAAACTATTTTTATTCTGCAGAATGCTTTACCATACCTTAGTAAGCAGCTCTAGAAACTCTCTCGTTGTTTAGGATTGCAGCTGCCATATTAGCTTGGTGTGACATCACTTCCTGACTTAGTCTCTCCCTGCTCACTCATAGCTCTGGGTTCAGATTACAGCAGGGAAGGGAAGATGGAGTGAGGAGTAAACGGAGCATGCTCAAGCCCTGGACTGGGATTCAAATTAGGCCCTGGCATTCCTAGTACACAGAGGCCCAAACAGCCACCACCTGCCCACTTAGTAGTAATTTTCTATAGCATTTTACAGCAGCCCCTCTGGTATTTGCCAGAACCCTAGCCCTGCAGGTTTATGCTGAAAATAGGAAGTCTGATACAGAAGCCCATGTGTAAATCTTTCTGAAAAAGCTAACTTAATTTTAGCCTTTCCTTCTCCTTTAAGAACAAACCTACAGACCCTATCTTGTACGTAACCTGGGGACTGTCTGTATATCCAGTATATTTTTGTGGCACTTCAGAAAAATAAGCATTTTATATTGTACACCCATCACTTTCATGTGTAACTATACCAACAATCTGTGTGAATTTGTAAAGAGCTACTATAGACTTCTTTTTTTTAATATTTTTTATTAACTACTATTTCAGCACTGAAGAAATCCCCTTAAAAATATTAGCACATAACAATTTTGTTGGCCGTCTTATTGGGAAAGAAGGAAGGAACCTTAAGAAAATAGAGCAAGACACAGATACCAAAATCACAATATCTCCGTAAGTAATAGGTTACATCTGTGCTGCTATAACCTTTTGTTCTAATGTGTGTCAGATCCTTAACCACTCCGCTCCCTCTGCATTTTATTCTTTGTGGTCTCAGACTACAGGACTTGACACTGTACAATCCTGAACGGACCATTACAGTAAAAGGCAGCATTGAGACATGTGCCAAAGCCGAGGAAGAAGTCATGAAAAAAATTAGGGAGTCCTATGAAAATGATATTGCTGCTATGAATGTAAGTGATTGTTCTGCGCTTTCTGGGAGGGTGGTATGGGGGAAATGTATTCCTATAACATTGTACAGAGTTTAGCATAAAGCTGGAACGGAAATGATCACATCTGAATGGAATGATGCTTTACAATTCCTGGGGCTCGCTAGCACATTCCTCCTAAATGTATAAATGGGCTTTTAACCCATACAGCTGCAAACTGTAGGTTCTAGGCAAGTATTTACTTTAACGGCAGCTTTGTTCTGTATACCAAAATTAATAGTATAAATGTGTGTATTTTGATATATAGATTTTTTGTGTATGCATCTTTAAAAGCATTTTAGACTACACTAGCTGTTTACAGTATAGGTCATTGCTGGGTATCGTTAAAGACCATAATAGCAGTGTCTTTTTGTGTCTGGGGAATTTCCTGATTTGGCAGTTAGATAAAATGGAATAATTGATTAATTCTGTGTCTATTTGGAGATGCTCCAATTTTGACCACCGATGGATTTTGATATAAGCATTTGTAGTCTGTGTTTTTTATTCCATAAAATTAAGAAAGGCAACATGCTGCAAAAATGGAGTAACTAAGCTAGTCCATTACCAACCAAGCATTCTTTTCGTTTTTTCATGATTTACGGAGAGCTTGGAGGTTAATCCTCCTATTACCTGTGCAAAGGAATACATATGGCATCTCAGGCTCTCAAAAGATATAAAGTGGATAAATTATACAAGCTATTAAAATTGATGCCAGTGCTTTATATAATAATTAAAGAAATTGAAATGCATTTAGTATAGATTTGTTTTTTTTTGTTTTTTTTTAGTTTTCAGGTGTAAACTGTGGTGTGAGCATAAGAGACTACTAATCAAACTGCAAACATTTATTCCCTGAGCCCATGCATGCCGGTAGTTCTATATAAATGATTTTACACATTCTTGCATTAATCTTTTAAACGATAAGCTTGGTTAGAGCTATACCAGTGATCCCAAACGAGTGGCTCATGAGCAGCATGTTGCTCACCAGCTTGGATGTTGCTCCCAATGGCCTCTAAGCAGTTCCAGGCTTATTCCAAGCATGGAGGCAAGTTGCATAAAACCAGGTGTACTGCCAAACAGAACCTCCTGTAGCCTGCCAGTCCACATAGGGGCTACCAAATAGCCAATCACAGCCCTTATTTGGTACCATAGGATTATTTTTCATACTTCTGTTGTTCCCCAACCCTGTTTACACTTGGATGTGACTCGCAGGCAGGGGACCCCTGATCTATAGGGGGCATGTTTATCAATGAGTGAAGTCAGAGATCGCCACAGTCCATTAGTGATGTGCGGGTCGGGATTTCCGCCCAAGCCCGACCTCCGGGTTCCTTTTATAGACCTGTGCCGACCCGCCGATTGCATCACAAAAGGGGCAAGGAGTGAGTCGCGTGTTGATAAAAATTCAAACCGGAAGTCGGAAGCCGGCATTTGGAAGGCAAGGAGAGCAGTCAGAAGAGCTCAACCTGCACCCGCGACCCGGAAAGGAGCGTGCAAGGTCGGCCCAAACCCGCTGCTATCAGGCCGGTCCGCACATAACTACACTCCATTGAGTTAAATTTCCGTTGCTCTCCTTTCATTTCTATGGACTTTTAAAAAGATCATTTATCAATGGTTGAAAGTGAAAGGAAAACAGAAATGTCTGCAAATATATCCCCAAAAATTTTACCAGAACTGGGAATGTAAAAAGCAATTAACTGGATTTGTTTGACGGATATGGGAATCTCCCACTTTCACAGCCATATTACCTGCCTGTCAGCCTTGCAGATCAATTTGGGATATGCATCTGGTCACATGATATGAACAGTCTGCATTCATTGGGCCATGTCTCCAGTTGACACCTTGTGTGGCTAGGGTGTGATCACTACTGAATCTTTGTGTATACTAAATGCCTCTTTAGCCATGCTCAGTCAGCTAGCCCTAGTAATCAAATCAAGTGGGTAGCAGAGTTTTTAATGCTAATATTATGGAGTATATAAAAGTGTCAATGATATTCTTTCTATTGTAGCTACAGGCACATTTGATTCCTGGTTTAAACCTGAATGCATTGGGCCTTTTCCCACCATCCTCGTCAGGAATGCCACCACCATCTGCTGGAGTTTCCTCTCCGACAACATCTGCTTCTTATCCACCATTTGGGGTAAGGCCTGTGCAAATAACTACAACTTTTGCCTATAGTTTCCTTAAAGGAAAACTATACCCCCAAAATGAATACTTAAGCAACAGATAGTTTATATCAAATTGAATGACATATTAAAGAATCTTACCAAACTGGAATATATATTTACATAAATATTGCCCTTTTACATCTCTTGCCTTGAACCACCATTTCGTGACTCTATCTGTGCTGCCTCAGAGATCACCTGACCAGAAATACTACAACACTAACTGTAACAGGAAGAAGTGAGGAAGCAAAAGGCAGAACTCTGTCTGTTAATTGGCTCATGTGACCTTACATGTGGTGTGTATGTGTGCACAGTGAATCGTACGATCTCAGGGGGCGACCCTTATTTTTTAAAATGGCAATTTTCTATTTATGATTACCCAATAGCACATTCTACTAAAAAAGTATATTATTATAATAATGGTTTATTTACATGAAGCAGGGTTTTACACATGAGCTGTTTTACACAGTATCTTTTAATAGAGACCTACATTGTTAGGGGGGTATAGTTTTCCTTTAAATGTAAAACTTTTTTGTTTTTTCAAATGCCCGTTTTGCTTTAATTCGATTTTTTTTGGGGCACAGCAAGAGTATTTGGATAAATGTATATATGCTAGAGATGGCTTAGACAACCTGTTAAATATGTACTAAATCAAACTTTGAGGTACAATCCTGCATTATTTAAAGCTTAATGATATCCTTTGGGCCACATGAATTCTTATATTTTAAGTTTGTGAAATATGCAACAATATGCATCTAAATTTAAAATATAAGGATAATAGAAGTCATCTTGAATTACCATCATCTCTATAAAAGCATTTCAATTGCAGCATTGCTTCATGGTGATGTGTAGCAATCATATTAATGGGGTTTGTCACCTTTGAGTATGATGTAGAGAATGATATTCTGAGTCAATTTGCAATTGGTTTTCATTTTTTTATTTGTGTTTTTTGAGTTATTTAGCTCTTTATTCAGCAACGCTCCAGTTTGCAGTTTCTGGTTGCAAGGATCCAAATTACCCTAGCAACCATGCATTGATTTGAGACTGGAATAGGAGAGGCCTGAATAGAAAGATGAGAAATAAAAGGTAGCAATAACAATCCATTTGTAGCCTTACAGAGCATTTGTTTTTAGATGGGTCACTGACCCCCTTTTTAAAGCTAGGAAGAGTCAGAAGACCTAATTCAAAAACTATCAAAATAAATTACAAAGACCAATAGAAAAGTTGCTTAGAAATAGTCTTTCTATGATATTTTAAAAGTTAACATAAAGGTGGACCACCCCTTTAAACCTTAATATGTATTAAAACATTATACCTATAAAAAATAAACTTTTAAATTTGAACAATACAGGACAAAAAGTATGCGGAAACCTGCCTGTGTCCAACATCTCACTCCCAAACCAAGGGTATTTGATATGAATTTATTTCTTCCTTTGCTGCTATCTTGGACTTTCCTGTGAGAAAGCTTTCCACTTAATATGATAGGATTTGCTTCCCCTTAGCTACAAGAGCATTAGGGAGGATAGACACTAATATTTGGGATCAGGCCCAGCTCGTATTCGGTGTTTAGTTCATCCTGTAGGTATTCAGTTGGGAGCTCTGTGCTAAAACCGTTTCTGCAAACCAGTATGATCCTTATTTTGTTCACAGAGGGCATTTTTGTGTAGAAACAATGGCAAATATTTGTCATAAAGAAGACATCACAACATATTCAAGAATTATCCACATTCTTTTGGCCAATACATTGTGTGTATTTAAATATACAGTATTAGATTTTAAAACATAACTGGGTATTGCTGAAATTATTATTAAAATTCCTTAAAACAGCACTCTTCAAATATGAATTGCTGTATCCCTCAAAAAACCATAGTTTATCGATGGGGGAGATAACAACAAAGTTTTATATAGTGTAGTATTTATAAAATAAAATTCGGACCCTTAGTGATTATTTATAACTTTATAACAACAGTGCATTTGTTCACCACTTTTTACTTTCTCCGTAAGAAGTTATTTAACAAAACAATCTGTGATTGAATATTACACATTTTTAGAACTGTGAAATCGTAAAATCCTCACCAATCCCATTCGCCCTATGAGCATAAGGTGCTGTGTGCAGTGATTCCCACAGTGTGAGAGCGTAACTAGGGAGGTGGTGGTATAGCAACCGACCTCTAGCATCCTAGTGCCCCCAGTGGTATATTATACTCTCTAGACGTGAGACAAGGAAGGCGTTGGTTGAAATCTATTTCTTCCTGTTCTGAGGCTTCTTCTTTATCCGCTTAATGTGGAGAGATAAATGGACATGTGTGGAAGTGTTTTTCACAAGTTTAATAAATAATTAAAATCACACTCCATTGTCAAACCGCATTAAAAGTGTCCTGTGCTTTCCATATTGCGCTTTCGGTTCCTCTGCATCCCTTAGAGTCCAATGCACAGATCGGTGACACGCTTCCGCAAATTCAGAGCAACGCCGTCCTCACTGCCGCGTTTCACCAAACTGGCTTCCTCTCAGAGCGATGACGTCCCCTCCTGTTCGTCACTTATTTATCCTCCACCATCAAGTGTCGAGCAGGAGGGGACGTCATCGCTCTGAGAGGAAGTGTTTTAAAACGGGCGGAGGAGAGCCTATCTGATTGCTGGAATTTGGGAACATCATAGCTCCAGAATTCAAACTTTTATTTTCCTTACAGCAGCAGCCAGAGTCAGAGACTGTTCATCTCTTCATCCCAGCTTTAGCTGTGGGAGCAATTATTGGAAAGCAAGGACAACACATCAAACAACTGTCGCGTTTTGCAGGAGCATCTATTAAGGTACAGTTTCTTGGTTCCCTTTTTAATAATGCCCTGGAAGTCTACACTGCCCATGAAATGTATACCAATCTTTGTGCCTTTTTGCATGTCTCTGCAAGTTCCACCCATATCATGTCATAATCTCTGAAACTTCCACTCTTTTTCTATAGTGAACTTTTCTTCAGCAGCTTGAATAATGAACACTGGTTGGTAACCGTTTACAATGAATTTCTTAGGTCTCAATAAAGGAAAAACTTGCCAATTAGGAGAGCGGAAGAAGAGGATAACTGTATAGAAAAGAGAGCAGGCACTTCCAAAGACCAATTTTCCAGACAGACTTGTCAAATAAAAGGTATTTTATTTCAGTGCACCAGGATATCATTCAGATACTTAATCATAGGCTATGATTAAGTATCTGAATGATACAAACGTGTAAGGCTGTATCCTGGTGCACTGAAATAAAATACCATTTATTTGACAAGTCTGTCTGGAAGATTGGTCTTGGAAGTGCCTGCTCTCTTTCTATGCGATTTCTTCAGGAGAGCTGTGCAGATTTATATTTTGGGTCCTTATGATTGTCCTCTCGTGTTTCCGGTTTGCTATTGGTTTGTCCTTAAACTTTTGCTGACAGTAGCCGCTCTGACATAAGATTACCATTAATTTAAATAGGATGTAGAAATGCAACATTCTGTACCTTCCTTGCCAGCAACATTGAATTTACATTGCTGTCAGGGAAATTAATGCAATGGTTTTGCTCCTAATCATGTCCAGGCAAACTGCTCCTGACAATCTCATCTTTTTGTTCCAAATGGTCCTCTGTAAGGCAGTGCATACAATACAATCCTGCCTTGCAGTGGGACAAATAAACACCTGATCTGCTTCAGTTCACAACGCACTGTCCCCCATGTCCTCAATGTATACAGCTCGTTTCTTTCCTTGATTCAAGTGCTGTTATTGATGAGTGCTGTGCTGCTTCCTACATGCAAAAACACTTCCTACAGAAAGAAATTCAAATATTGTTCAATGAATTACATAAAGTGCTGATTTTGTCTCAGCTGTGTTCTATTGTGTAACTGTTTTATGTTGGCCGTGGAGATTTACCAAACTGTGTTGCTTTAGATTGCACCCGCAGAGGGACCTGATGCCAAACTAAGAATGGTGATCATCACTGGACCTCCTGAAGCCCAATTTAAGGTAAGTTTGTAATGTAAAGAAAGTGTGTTTACAATCATTTTGAGCCACAGTATATTCCTGGTTTGCAAAGTATCTAAAAATGGGACATTAATCCTTTTGTAGATCTGTTATCCAGAAATCTGTTTTGATCAAATACAAATGTTTTCCTTTTTTTCTAAAAATAAAACGGTACCTTATATGGGTATGGGATCCGTTATCAGGAAACCAGTTATCCAGAAAGCTCCGAATCACGGAAAGGCCGTTTCCCATAGACTCCATTTTATCCAAATCCAAATTTTTAAAACGATTTCCCAAGTCACTCAAGGCAGACAATTCACCAACATGGGTTAATCCCGTGTTGGTGAATGCTGCCATGGAAGTGACTTGGAAATAGAAATTACAGTGAGTATGAAAAAATTTCTATTTCCTTTTTCTCTGTAATATTAAAACAGTAGCTTGTACTTGAGCCAAACTAAGATATAATTAATTCTTATTGGAAGCAAAACCAGCCTATTATGTTTGTTTAATGTTTACATGATTTTCTAGTAGACTTAAGGAATGACAATCCAAATTGCGGAAAACCCTAGGTCCCGAGCATTCTGGTTAACAGGTCCCATACCTGTACTTGATCTCAGCTAAGATATAACCAATCCATACTGGAGGTATAATGGAGACAAAGTATGGTAAGGCCACTTATCTGGACAACCCCAGGTCCAAAGCATTATGGCTTATAGGTCCCATTCCTGTATGTATAGGCCAACAGTTATTCTAAAATATTGCTCTGGAACTTAATGCTCTACAGTAGAGCAGGTGCGACTATATGTTTTCAGTTACGTATTGTAAAATGTCTCTATTCTGTTGCTTCTTGTTTCTGATTGTAAACTAACCGCTCATTTCCTGTAGGCTCAAGGAAGGATCTATGGTAAACTTAAAGAAGAAAACTTCTTTGGACCTAAAGAAGAAGTGAAACTTGAGGCCCACATTAAAGTGCCGTCATATGCTGCTGGACGTGTTATTGGCAAAGGAGGCAAAACAGTAAGATAACAGGAGCTAATTTCATTTTCACAAACGATGCACACTAAATCAGTGTTCCCCTTTTTATGGTCTGGGTATAGTAATACATGTAGAATGGTTTCTGCTGGGACATCACATGTTTTGTGACCAATGTCTAATAAGGTTTCGTTTCAATTTCATTATACTTGGCTGACCATTGTTTTCAGGGCTGGATTAATGCACAGGCTTCTCCAGGCTATACCCTAAGGGCCCAGTATGATCAGGTCCATCAGGTTTTCTTTTAATTATTTTTAATTGTTCTGTGCATCTGCTGTGAGAACACTGGCAAGGCATGTAGGTGCACCCAGACCATGCAGATCCAGTGACGAACCCTGGTGCCTGCCGAACCCTGTCCAGCATAGAGA
This sequence comes from Xenopus laevis, assembly GCF_017654675.1. NCBI lineage: Eukaryota > Metazoa > Chordata > Amphibia > Anura > Pipidae > Xenopus > Xenopus laevis. The sequence continues at coordinate 32,808,009 of NC_054382.1, read as the reverse complement.
GTTTAGGACATAGCAGTAGCATGGGGGCCCTGTGTGGATGCACACATTGCATTAATCATTACCCCACTGGTTGTTGTTGTTATGTAATAAATTAATATATATTGTCATAAACCATTGAAGTCAATGGAACAGATTCACACAGGACAAAACATGTGTATATACAACTCATAGTAAACAAAGAACTGTGCTCATCACTATCTTTAAAAAAAAAAAATCAAAAAAGACATGCTTGTTTATTGCCATTACTTCACACTGTGCTACACATTCACACAATCATAAGCAGCTCAATAAAAGTGTGATTATTATTAATTTTTTTTTTACATGGCTTAACATGTCCTTAAATTAGCAATATTTGCTGTATTTCAGCCCTTTAGAATTATATGCCTCTTGGTTCTGTCCAGACTGATGTTTCTATTGGTATAGCAGGGTATTCTCTTTAAGTTAGGGGTGCACCAAAACCACTATTTTTTTTATATTTCATTTTGAAATCTGGCATGGGGCTAGACATATTGTTAGTTTCCCAACTGCCCCCATTCATGTGACTTGTGCTCTGATAAAATTCAGTCATTCTTTCTGCTGTATTGCAAGTTGAAGTGATATTCTGACTGGTCATCGTTAGGAATGTTAATCAGGGGAAACCAGCAGCACCAGTAATAGTCACATTGTCCATGTCTGAAAAGGTGCTTGAGCCAACACTGATTATTTATATGATTACCAGTAGGGGGCAAATTTTATTCACTCTGATAATGTATTTTAAATAGGGGGGGGGGGACAATAAGCAACAAAATAATCAGATTGCTGTGTGCGCTGCAGACTCTGTAGACTTATTCTTGCCTTTGTTTAAAAGCCTCAGGAAATAAAGTAGCATGGGGAGGAGAGGCTAGAACAGGATTGGTTTATGAATAGAATAGTTTGCTTATGGTTTGTAAAAACATTGTGTTACTGTATTTAAATGCTTAAGTTTTTGTGTGCTTGTTGTTCTAGGTAAATGAACTTCAGAATTTAACAAGTGCAGAAGTTGTTGTGCCCCGTGATCAAACACCAGATGAAAATGATCAAGTGGTTGTTAAGATAACGGGTCACTTCTATGCTAGCCAGGTATGTGCATCCCATGAAGTGCTGACCAGGAATTCCATCTTAAGTTTTTCTATTTCATTTCACATCCAGTTCTCCAGCACAGGGTATTGTGGTTGCTGCTATTTGGAGTGGTTTTCAAAACTCATCCTATCTGTGGTAGATTCATATACACTGATCTCAATGGTATGGACCATGGGTCACTTGCAGTGGCAAGTTTCACCCCAAAAACATAGCAATGTTCATTGTTCGCAAATAATCACCCTTGCTTATACCTCCCAACTGTCTAGTTTTTAGAGGGACAGTCCCTCTTTTGACTGCGCAACCCGCAGTCCCTCATTTGTACTGGAAAGTCATGTTTTTCTCTGCATTGTAGAGCCAGAAAAAGAAACAAAGTTTCTAACTTTAATTGGCTTTTGGCAGAGAGCCCAGAACAGCCACAGCAGAAGATGATACTTTTGTAACAATTTCTAGATAAGCAAATAAGTATATAATATAACAAGTCCCTTGGGTAAAGTTAGATTCACACCTTAAAGGGCAATTCACCTTCATTAGCAAAACTGTAATAACTGGGGAAAAAAACACAGAAATATGTTCAAACTTTCATAACCTGCCAAATTTTGTAAAATGAACATGGTAATTAAGGGGTGTGGCTACCAAATGGATGTGGTCAAAATATTTTTTGTCCATCTGAAATGTTGGGAGGTATGCCCTTGCTGGGTGTCCCACTACTCTTACCTGCCACAGGTTGTATGGGCTGCAAGTAGTGATGATCACAGTACCAATATGCTGTAGCTTTTAAAGGAAATTAAAGTGTTTTAAACGAAAGACAATGCCCTGCACTGGCAAAACTGGTTAAGAAAAACCAGTAGTAGTTTATATAAACAAACTGCTGTGTAGCCATAGGGGCAGCCATTCGGGCACAGGATACAGAGGAGATAAGCATTGGTAGTATACATTGGGATTCTTTAGAACTTATCTGTTATCTGCTGTATATTCTGTGCCTTTTCCAGCTTTGAATGGCTGCCCCCATGGCTACAGAGCAGCTTGTTTATATAAACTATAGATGTGTTTCTGAAGCAAACACACAAGTTTTATCAGCGCAGCACAACAGTACGGTACATTATATTTTTCTTTGTTTCGGACACTTTCATTTTTTGGTGTTACTGTTTCTTAAAGCATTCTATAGCACTCGTTGCAACCGTTCCACAAGCACACTGCCTTGCCAATTGAGTTTGACGGACTCTGTTTCAGAGCGAACGCTGAATCCTTGTAGGCTTAACAATCTCCAGATGAATTAACTTTTGGGCAGGGGTAATGCTGGCCATTTTGCTGCCTGAGACGGCCATCCTTTTGCCACTTCCCCCTCCACAAAGCATTCAAGTTTTCAGTGCCGGAGGGGGTCAGAGGGGTCCACGTCGCTATTGCTGAGAGCCCATTTGCGCCCTCTGCACTAGAAGAGCCAAATTTCTGGGTTGAAAAATGGAAATTCGGCTCTTGGTTACCAGGAGGGGAATTTTTACAGACCCTGGCAACCAGGGAGGGCGCTGACGCCTCAGGCGAGTTTCTCAATTCACCTCATTTGCGGATTGCCCCTGCTCTTAGGTAACCATGTTATGGAAATTATGATGTGGGATTTGGAGCCATCAATTTTTATTTGTCTAATTGAGGAGCTTATATAAATTTGTAGTGTTGCCTGACACCACTTTCTGTTAACAGCTTGCACAAAGGAAAATTCAGGAAATACTGGCTCAGGTAAGAAGACAGCAGCAGCAACAGCAGAAGACAGCGCAAAGTGGACAACCCCAACCAAGAAGAAAATAAAGGTTCAGGAAAATGGCCCTTCACAGAGACAGATGCCAGACCAAAGACAGACTGAGATAAAGACAGGTTCCACCTCTGTCTGTGCTACGTGGGAGGAAAACCACCTAGTACATCCCCTGTTTGAGGACCAGGCAACCATTGAACTGTCTCTGAGAATGTATTATTTAGGCTCTCAAAACTTTTGAAACCCAGCTTTAAAAATGGAAAAAAAAAGGCAAAAAAAGAAAATGAAAAAAAAAAAATAAGGTCCCCTTCACTTCCCTTTTGATCTATTCTCACAAGTTAACATAAACCTTGTTAGTCTTTTTTTTATTGTTCTTATTCCCCCAACAATTTTAGAACTTTGTTTAATGAAGCTTTCTCTTATGAGTTCTGGTTCAAAAAAAAAAAGAAAAGGCATTGCTCGTATACGTCCAATTGTATTAAAAGATATATAGTGGCGGGTGGGATTACTGTTGGGTTAGAGTTGATGAAGGTTATTGACAAGATTAAGTGTTAGTCCCAGTGTTGAACAAGTGGCATTTTTTTTTCTTTTTCTAATTTGGTTGCATTTTTACTTAACACTGCCATGAATAACCTAAGGGAAGTGTAGAAAGGTGTTGGCCAGGGCATAAAAAGATATATGCATTTTACTAAACTACCTCAGGCATTTAGTACCTCAATGAGAAATTGTTCCTTTTTGCTTTTTTTTTTTTGTTTATTTTCTTTTTTGTTTTATATTTTGTATACTTTATAAAGCTAATAGTTCTTGAGCATTTTATTTTTTTAATAAAAAAAAATAAATAAAATATCAGCCAGCAGCTAAGGAGTTACTAATATTTGGTGCAAGAGAGCAGACTAAAACTGCTTGCTGTTGGCTGATGGGAGTAAGAGATGGGGGAGTTGCCTCGGTTTTCCTGAGGCCTTTCAATCCATCCTATTGCTAGATAATTCAGTGAATGTTCAAAAATAGATCCGGAAAGACACCACCATTCTGATATCAGCAATGCCGTTAATTTTTTCTTTTACTATGGGTTGAAAATAAAGCTTGACGGTACTTTTTCTGGGAACAGGACACAAGGAAGTGATGGAAAGAGGCCGGCCGGGTTTGGGAATTTTTTTAGGATGCAATAGACTGGAGTTTTTGTTGTTTTTTCTTTTCTGGGAATTTTTGTTTTCCTTTCCCCACCCCTCCTTTTTTTTTTTTTTTTTTTTTTTAATAATTAAATTTTTTTTTTTGTGCTGCTTGGTTGAATGCAATGAACCCTTTGTGCCTTTGACCATCACTACCTATAACAATGCTACATTGAAACATTTGCAGCCCGTTTGAACTTTGCCATTCTGTTCAAAGAGCAAGCTTCATAGTCAGTTTGGTAAAAACACTTGATCTGTGGGAGGATAAATATATATATATAAATTCATATATATAAATATATTTTTTATTTTTTCCTTTTTTTTATTTTTTATCACAACCATCTATCAATGCTTCCCATAAGATCAGCACATATTACGTTCAGTTACCATGACTGGGGGAGAGGGAACTGGGGAGGGGGTCAAACGCTTGTTTGATCACGCAGAAGATAACGACAGGCTTACGTTTACATATCCAGCCGCAGTAAAAAAAAAATTTTTTTTTTTTTTTTTAAAAAAAAGTAAAAAATAAAAGGGCCACACAAAGCCACTTGAAAGGTTTAAAAGCTGAATACAACAGTCTATCCCGGCAGCAGGGTTTATGCACGTTCTTTTTAATTTTCTTTGCAACCAATCATGAACCCTCTGGCTGCCAGATCGGCAAGCTCTGCCGCTGGCAGCTGAAGGGTAAATACAAAAAGAAAGTCAAAAGGCAGGGACAAAAGGAAAGCTACCAAATTCTTTTAATTTCCGAATGTAAATTGAATGATGATTGTGGTAATATTACACATTCAAGTTTCTACAATAAACTTCAGTCTACCTCAGTTTTGAATATGTGGCAACACATGGTGCATAAAGACTGCTGTGTGTGTGCGCGTGTGTGGTCTTTAACAGAGCCATGCAATTTACCTCTGAACCTTTATTTTTTTTTTTTAAATGTTTTTGTGCATGAGATGATCACAATCACCATGCTGCACTGATTTGAGGGGCACAACTAGCGAAAAAAACCCATTTGTTTCATCATTTTGTTGATCTACCTCTTAGATTCATATTGAAATAGAGGCATTTCTGCATAGACTAGATAATTTTTTTCCCAAAGATCATTGTTGTACAGATTAGAGCTTTTTCTTCTTCTTTTGAAAATGGTCTGAAGTGCTTTTTTTTTTCTTCTTCTACATCTTTACTAATTTGGTTAAAATAAAGAACTCGGAACCTATGTTGTAGTTTTAAGAGAAACCTTAATTTTTCTTTTTTTTTCCTTGACGAGAGTGACTTCATGTAGTGGTTAGAATTTTTTCTTTTCTTACATTGATTAAAAGAATACTGAACTATGAAAAGTCATTAAAATAGCATATTGAACTTTAGTTGAGGCTTAAGTACTGGCCCAACTTTCTTTTTCTTAACATGTTGAAGCAGACATAACTTGATTATTTTCCATGAACTTTACTTTTACAGATAGGTGCTGCATTTACATCTGCTGATTTAAATACTGTCATATCTCTTTAAATTTCTAGACTGTTAGTGTGGTAAATCATGTTATTTTCAATTGAGACTTGGTAACTTGGAGTATTTTGGCAATAGCTACAGTAGAGAGTGATACTGTAAATGAATTTAATATCCGCAAAGCATGGATCATATTTCATCTGTAATGTGCCCCCAACGCAGCTCCACTTGCCAGATGCCTCTGAATGGAATAAAGAGTTTAACTCCTACACTTTGTGTATTGTGCATTTCTGTTACAAGATTGTCCCTCCAGTGTCCGAAACCCACACCCATCAAAAATGATTTGCACTTCCAATAGGAAATGAAGCTTCCATAAAAATGCAAATAAACTAGCTTTGTATGATTTTCCATATTCACCATCACTGTCCGTAGATAGTTAAACAGCCACAACCGTTTCATGGCCGATGTTCTGATTGTTCAGGTCGTTGCTCACATCAATTAAAATACATTAATACTCCAGGAAAACGGTAGCCCTACACTGAATGGGACCAACACCGCCTACGCTCAAAAAATCGATTAAAGTTATAAACTCCCAGCTGGAACTTTACAAACTAAAGGTGGCCATACACGGGCAGACTAAAGCTTCCAATATCTGTCCTTTAGACCAATTCAGCATCTTATCTGCCCATGTGTGGGGGCTCCCGAAGTCTCCTCCTCCAAAAATCGGGCAGATATCGATTGGTCGTCTTTTCTTTAATTTTTTTTTTTTTTTTTTTAGTAAGATCCAGGACGGCATCGGCTAGTTGATGCGGTCCTGCGACCCATCAGAGCCCATTCGTAGTATTGTAATCCGATCGTTCGGATCCAGCCGTTAGTGGGCATATCGGGTTAATATCCGCTCGTTTGGTGGTGACCTTGCCAAACGAGCAGATCTTATAGTGTATGGCCACCTTAAAGGGGAAGGAAACCTAGTCGGTGCAAACCCCCCACCCCCCCTCCCGTTTGTTGCCCACCCTCCCTCCTCCCCCCTGGCCTACCCGTCCTGCTGGGCAAATGCCCCTAACTTGTTACTTACCCTTCTGCGCAGGTCCAGTCCAGGGAGTTCACAGACGACATCTTCTTCCACGCGATCTTCTTCCTGCTTTGAACGGCGCATGCGCAGTAGGAGCATTTCGCCGGTACGATCTACTGCGCATGCGCGTGACTTTTGGCGCATGCGCAGTAGATCCGTACCGGCGAAATGCTCCTACTGCGCATGCGCCAATACACCGTTCACAGCAGGAAGATCATCGCGTGGAAGAAGATGTCGTCTGTGAACTCCCTGGACTGGACCTGCGCAGAAGGGTAAGTAACAAGTTAGGGGCATTTGCCCAGCGGGACTGGTAGGCCAGGGGGGAGGAGCGAGGGTGGGCAACAAACTGGAGGGGGGGGGGTTGGTTTGCGCCGACTAGGTTTCCTTCCCCTTTAACTTACATTGCCAGAGGCTGCCCACAGAAATTTGAAAAAATATGGACTCCTTGGCTGGACTTACCCGCAACAACAGTCCAATAATCCTATTTAATAACAGTCCAACATGTCCTCTCCCGGTCTACCTCTCCTTCTTACTATACCTTCCTTCTATATTTTGTTTATTAATGAAAGTTATTAAAGTTAATATTAAAAAAAAAAAACATTAATACAGCATATGGCTTCTGTATGGGATCTGTTTTCCAGAATGCTCTGGACCTGGTGTTTTCTAGATAAGGCAGGGGTGCCCAAAAGGTATATATATACTAGTAGACCTTTGGCTGGTGATCAGTAAAACTGTCAACAAACCGCTAAATCACCCTCCATTTCATTCAAATATTATGTTTAGGTTAAATATAGTGATATAAAATCTTTCATAAATCAATAAATATAATATTTAAGTAATATTTTCCATGGAACAGAATTCTAACTGCTTTTATGTAGGTAGATCATAATGGGACAACCTCACTAAAAGTAGACCTGACATTGGGCACTCCTGAGATAGGGGATCTTTTTGTTATTTGGATCTCCAAGTCTGCTAATAATAATTTAAATATTAATTTAACCCAATAGGATTACTTTGCCTCCAATAAGGATTCTAATTATCTTTGTTGGGATCAAGTACAAGGTTTGGAAAACAGATTACATTTTTTAATAATTGAAATATTTGGTTAGAATAGAGTCTTCCACGGCCTTCCCATAATTCTGAGCCTTCTGGAAAACAGGTTTCCGGATAACTGCTCCCATACCTGTATCGTACATTTGGGCAATGTGCCAGGCAGTCAAATTCTGTATCCACTCAAATACCAAGATAACCTGAATATAGCGTCAAGGTTTTCCTTTGATTTATACGCTAAGAGTCAATTATACTCACTATATGAAGGATAAAATTTTGCAATACAGTTATGGGACCTGTTATCCAAAATGCTTGGGACCAGAGGTTTTTCTAGATGATCTTTATGTAATTTGGATCTAGTCTACTAGAAAATCATGTAAAGATTAAACCCAATAGGCTGGTTTTGCTTCCAATAAGGATTAATTATATCTTAGTTTGGATCAAGTAGAAGCTACTGTTTTATTATTACAGAGAAAGGGGAATCATTATTAAAAAATGTGGATTATTTTGATAAAATGGAGTCTATGGGAGCCTGCCTTTCCATAACTTTCTGGATAACTGGTTTCAGGATTACTGATCCCATACCTGCACCACAATATACAACGAAAAGGTTTGTGGAAAAGCAGTTGTCTTGCTTCTCACTGATATCAAGTTTAGACAGTCGTGGATCATTGCAAATTCATTTTTCATGTGGTGTAGAAAGTGTGAAAGCAGAACCCCTCTCTGGAGCACAAGAAACACTGGCAATGCCACACACTGTTGTGGGATGAGGTTTTGATGAGATTTTTTTCAGTAGGAAAAATTCATGACACCCAAACAAACACAAGCAAAAAATACATATTGCATCAAAAACAAATGCGGGACCCTGGAGTTGCATTATACTTTGCTGTACACTTATCTGAAATTATCCGAATGTTCCTATTGCTGGATTGCCATACAGAGCTGGAAGATGGCTGTGAAGGTTTGTACAGGTAAGATTGGGTTCATCACTGCAGCATAGGATTAGACTTTCAAGAGATAGGGGAGAGAGCTGATCTGTAATTGTGGGACCTTCGGGATGGTGATGGGGTAAATGTTGCCCAACTCGGTTGATTGTAGTGGATGTATGGCAATAAGGCAGGACGGAAGTTCTATAGGCCTTAAAAAGTCATTTGGACTTCAGTATCACCTACCAGGGCTGCCATCGGGGGGACAGTTGTCCCAGGCCCCGCAGGGTTTTGTGTCTTAGAGGGGCCCGGCCAGTGGCGTAACTAGATATTACTGGGCCCCACAGCAAACTATTTTTCAGGCCCCCAAAATGTTTAGCGGTTGACTTGTTTTTTCAATATTTATTGAAACTGTATATGAATTATGGGCTCATGGGGCCCCTATACCTCCTGGGCCCCCCTGCAGCTGCAGGGTCTGCTTCCTCTATAGTTATGCCGCTGGGCCCGGCCATGCTTCACTTACTTGATTAGCCAGACCGCCCTGTTTTCAGCTTGCTGCCAGCTTTAGCAAGTAGGACAGCAGCTCCGTGCACGCAAGATTTTTCTCCTATTCAGATTCTCTGTACCCTCATTGGTCCTTTAAGGATAAGTCCCGGTAAAACTGTACAGGGATTGGATAGGTGAAGTAGGAACTTCCCCTTCAGCCTATCCAATCCCAATGCAGCTTTACCCGGACTTATACTTAAAAGAACCAATGAGGGTACAGAGAATCCGAATAGGAGAAAAATCTTGCGTGCACGGAGCTGCTGTCCTATTTGCTAAAGCTGGCAGCAAGCTGAAAACAGGGCGGTCTGGCTAATCAAGTAAGTGAAGCATGGCCACTAATTTTTTTTTTTTAACTTAAAGGAGTCCACCAATGGCGTTTTAATAACTTGGGGAGGGGCAGGCCAACAAAAATGTTGGCGTACAGGGCCCCGTGATTTCTGAAGGCCAATTGTGCTTCTACAATAAAAAGTATACAAGGTTTATTAATACCACCTCTGTATTTCATCTTCTTCTTTCTGGAATATGCCAATAGATGGCACTATTTAAAAATGTATAAAGCTGTTGGACCACTTGTGAATCAGTAGCTTGATAAAGGACCCAGCACTGAACTGAAACATATTTAATGCAAATAAAGGCTTTTAAGATGGTGCTTTACTTTGTAAAAAAACAATTGGAGATTTTTTTCTAACCTGACAGGAAACATGGTGCCTCCTATGTGAACAGAAGCATACATACACCATAAACGATTGTCTTTATAATATGTCTTATAGAAAATACAATTGATCAGATATACAATATATATATGATCCTGTGTCTGATTCTGTTTAGTGCCTTTGGTATCTCTGGGCTCAGATTACAGCAGGAAGGGGAGAGGAGCAAACTGAGCATGCTCAAGCCCTCCAAGCCTAAGACTAGCAGTTTAAGGGTGATGCTAGGAGACTGGGGCCACAATGTGCAGAAATGTGTACATCGTACGCATGATTGCAGACCCCAGCTCAGAAATATAAAGGGAGGAGCATCATGCTGGTGCTAAGGAAAGGCTTAAACTATACCCAGAATCATGCTCCGTGGAGCAAAAGATGTGACCTATTACTGACTGGTTGCTATGGGTAATTGTATCGGTTCATCCAGTTTAGTTGGTTTAGCCAGTGAAATTGATATAACTAAAAGGTCTAGTTGTTCTTAAATCAAAAAAAATGTTATGAAGATTTCCTGTACAGATTTAATTTTATGCACATTTTAAAATGTGCACATGAACTACATGTCCTCATTCTGTAGTCTCCAAAGTTAAAAATCCCACTTATTAGGTAAAGAACCGTACTACTTTCACAGTGTACTGCACCATGGCTTGGATGTGCCTCGTAGAGAATCTACCGACCATCACAAAATGGTCTGCAAACTTCAGTTCAGGGGAGACACGTATAACGCTCAGGTCTTTGACATTCTCTTGCATCAGCAAGCAAACCAGGGTATGAATGTCAAAACTGGGACACAAATCTTCTGTACAAAAACATAATATTAAAACAGCGTATTCCATTTGAATTGTGTTTCACTAATGTCAGACTTCTGTATAAAAAAAGCCACAGAATTAAAGGAACAGAAAGAAATAGGCCGACAATGACTGGTAGATAGGGTTGCCACCTGGCTGGTATTTTACCAGCCTGGCTGGTAAAAATGATGGTTGATCCCAATGTTATTAATAGGGACAAAAGATAAATATATAGGTAGGCCGGTATTTTTTTTCCAGAAAAGGTGGCAACCCTACTGGTAGATTTTAACAGAATGCAGAAAGTTTGCAAAATATCTCTTCTTCCCCTTTAAAAGCTTGGTGGGAGGCGGCTGAATCAAAAGCAATTTGGGCACTTTACATGTGCATAGTATCAGTTGTAGCTCCGCAGTCAATTCCCAGGATCCCCTGAGGGCCACCACCACCACACATAAGGCGACTTACTCATACCATGCACTTCCGGCTCTTCACCGGCGCAGGCGGAAGGATCAGTGGATTCCATATACACTATGGTATGACTAGAGATGCCACCCGGCCGGCATTTTACCGGCCTAGCCGGTAAAACACCTGCCAAGGCCGGGGCCGGTATTACAAATTTACCATTGCCGGTAATTTGTAATACCCTTTAAAAAAAGCCCTGGGCCTGCCCCCAATTCGCAAAGAACTTACCTTTTTCCAGCGCCGTGGACGTCTCTGCGATGTTGCTCAGCCCCTTTTGCGGCACACCGTGTAGCTCCGCCCCTAGGAATGACTAGAATACGATACCAGGTTTAGCGCCAAATTGGGCTTGTTTTAAAATCAAGTGGCGGGTTTTAAAAGTCCAAACCTGCCAAGTACAGTTTCAGGCTAGTTTTGATAGGTGCCGCGGGTTTGGACTCCGAAAACCCGTCAGTGATGTCCGTTCACTGGAGACCAGTTTTGAGGAGAGAGCAAGAGAGAGACTACTGCTGCTGTGCTGCCCCACGGCTTCGCTGGACTGTGTGTGTGGAGACGTCACGGCTGGGCTCAACGCTCACGTGACTCAGAGTTGCCAGAGAAGGGAGGTGGCTCAAGTCCAGAGAGACTCAGCTGGAGTACACTCGTGAACTTAAACCTGCAGTGAACGTGTTGCTCTGCTACTGACTGCACGCTGCTTCCTGTCTTTATAACAAGACTTTATAGTGAGTGCCACTGAATGCTTGTCAGTAAGATTAACTCTAGGGTTAGTCCACACGAGGAGATTCGTGGAGAATCTCATGCACATGCAGCGCTTAGTTTTCCAAAGTCGCCCGAAGTTTCAACTAAATTGGCTTTTGGCAGAGAGCCCAGAACAGCCACCAGGTGCACTTGGAAACTTTTGTAACAATTTCTCATAACCTGCCAAATTTTGTAAAATGAACATGGTAATTAGGGGGTGTGGCCACAAAAATGGGCATGGTCAAACTTTGTCCCTCTTTTTGTTTCCAAAATGTTGGGAGGTATGGCTGAGAAGCAAGCTTAGGGGTCAATATAAATCATAAAGCAGAAAATAAGGTTTGGCTGTCATAAGTGGATGCCACAGGGCTCTTGATTAAATTCTGATTTTAACTGGGCTGGTTTCTGAGCAGTCGTGTACCAATAAATATTTAATAATCAGCCTCTTATTGTGACCTTTCTATTCTATGTGTACTGTATATTGTGAGTGGGTCCCTAAGCTCAGTAAGTGACAGTCACAGAGCATGTGCAGTGAATCAGCAGTAAAGAAAATGGGGAGCTACTGGGGCATCTTTGGAGACATATCTTCCCTGATAAAGTGCTGTGGTTCCCTTGGGCTGGTACAGAAACCCAAAACAATGTACAACATTTCTGCCCTACTTCTTTAGTTAGGCTTTAGTTCTCCTTTAAGTTTTTGGTTTTTCTTTGGACTGTCCTGTTCAAAACCACCAGCCTGGGCTTCACTGTTCTGAAATCTAAATGCACTTCCACATGAAGGACCCAGTGTATCGTACATGTCATATGGCTACTGTGCGTTTCAGTGCATATTGTTGCTATATACACACAAAGCAGAACAGAGTTTACTCTTCAAATGGGTTTGAATCTCACTTCCATTTTTTTTTAAAGGCAAACTGAACAAGAATAAGATGTATTAAATTTTAAGGCAAGCATTTATTGTACAGCAGTCATGTAAAAACAGACATTCCACAGTTCAGATGACGTCCATAGGTAGTCCGACATGCCATTAAATAGGACGTGCTGAAAATGACATTAAACAAGGTTTCATGTATAGTCCGATAAATATTAAGGTGGCCTGTTAAATAATGCACCAAGTAAACGAGTGCAGTGACAGAGTTGGCATGTTGGGGTGTAAATAACAGTTTGAGTATACAACAATTTAAACAAGCCACACAAGTGCTAATTGAAGGATTACTAATTAAAATATTATTCCACTAGTTTGAAAGGAAGCAGGTCATGACCCTATTGAGTCTTACAGTAACTTGGAAAGAAACTAAATGATCCCTTGCTTGGTTTTCAGAAGTGGGTCCTGCTCATTGTTTCCTGAAAATAGAGCGGATTTGACTTGGCTGAAATATACACTTAGCCCACGATTATCGCCGGCTGCTGCATTGTCAATGGATCTGTATCCCTTGTATTTTCTGTAAGAGGAAAAAACAAAAAAAGTTAAACAACCGAGATTATAGATATTGGTTTTTTCTATAGGTGGCAGTTTCTCAGCCTGCGAATTAAAGGTAGACTATGTCTGAGAAAAACCTTTAAACTGGCGTTGCAACAGCAGAGCTAACCATAATGAGCGCCAGAGGCAAATGTAAAGTTCCTAAAGCAGTTTGTTTCAGCCTTGGGAGAAAACACCAGTCAACTCTCCATGCTGTCTACCATAAACATGACTATAGCCACTGGTCATTACTCAGCCTAATAATGTCATCAGTATGTAAATGGCTGGTGACAGTTTTATTGAGCATTTGTCCATCAGATGCAATAAATTGGTAGAAAAATACTGCATATGCCTTAGGTTCGTGGTCCCCAACCAGTAGCTCGCTATAACATGTTGCTCACCAACCCCTTGGATGTTGCTCCCAGTGGCCTCAAAACAGGTGCTTATTTTCTAATTCCAGGCTTGGAAATATGTTTTGGCTGCATAAAATCCAAGTGTACTGCCAGAGTCTCCTGTAGGCTGCCAGTACACATAGGGATTACTAAGTAGCCATTCACCAGCTATGATGTGGCACCAACAAGGAACATTTTTCATGCAGATGTTACTCCAACACTTTTTACATCCGGATGCTGCCGACTGGTTAAATAGGTTAAGGACCCCTGTCTTAGGTAGTAGAGTCCTGAATTTCTGTCACTACAGGGCACGTTTAATTGAAAGTGGGCATGCCCGAGTACAACTGGGAGTGGATTAAATAGTACCTCACCCTGCTCAGAAGTATATATTTTAGCAATAGTGCCAATTGAATTTGCATGGCTGCCATAAGGGGGGCACAGATGTACCGGTCCTAAAGGGGCCCAGCTATGCTGCACTTTGAGAAGAAGATGGCTGCTGTGAATAGAATCTGCATGGAGGAGTAAGTAAAGACTTAGGGGCATGTGCTTGGGGGGGGGGCAGCTAGGCGTTTTTTATTAAGGGTTTGTTTCTCCTTTAAGCGGTGAGTCTAAATTCTCCCAATAGACCTGTTTATGTTAAATTGTTACAATTACTCATTTGCTTATCTCAAAATTGTTACAAAAGTATCTTAATGCACCTGGTGGCTGTTCTGGGCTGTCTCCCAAAAGCTAATTAAGTTAGAGACTTATGTATGTTTTTCTGGCTGTTCAGGCAGGCAATGAAAGAGGAAGTTGGGACATTTCAGTAACAAGACAGGACTGCAGGTTGAGCTGTTAAAAGCTGGACTGTCCTGCTCAAACCAGGACAGTTGGGAGGTATGAGAAGTTTTGGGGCCAACACATGCATGTAGTATGTTATATATATTATTCACTTACTTGATCAGAATGGCACTAACCACAGCTGCAACTCTGACCACAAATCCTAGAGGAATCAAAACAGCTGCTTTGTAGATCCTAAGGAAATGACAGGAGGAAAACAAACACACTGTGACAATGACTTGTGGCTTATACCATGTTTCTGAAAAACTGTTTTTATACAACCTCCCCCCCCCCTGCAAGGAATAAGTCATGGTAAACCATTAGCGCTTCTCCACTTACAGAAACCAAAGTACTTGCAAGAGCAAGGCTTGCATCATTTCTTAGGGTAATATTTACACAGTAGGTTCCTGGTTCTTCAAAGGCTCTCCTTAGGGTTAGTGAGCCTTGGTCAGCAGGAGGGACCTCTTCACAAACCATATTCTGTGGAACCATGCACGCTGAGTCGGAAATGAGTGTGCAAACATCCTTAGGCAAACTGACAGGTGAAAAAAGGGGTTATACTAGTGAGCAAAAAATATCTACTCACAATGAAGTAGTTTAGAAAGATAACCATCATGCCATTGGTCACACCGTACCTTCCTTGGCAGGTGACAACAAAGTCAATCAAAGCATTTTCCATTTGAGATGCAGGCACCTGGACGTTTTTTCATTTCAATAATATTAACCTCTAAAATACCATCTTAAAAACAAAATGAACACTATGAATTAAGAGTCTTACTTCAAGTAGATAAGAGGAAAACTATACCCCCAGAACGAATATTTAACCAACAGAAATTTAAAAGGCAGAACTTTGTCCATTAATTGGCTTATGTGGCCTTATTTTTTTGTGTGGCATTTGTTTGTGTGCACGGTGAATCATGTGGCCCTTAATTATTAAAATGGCAATTTTCTATATAGATTACCCAATGGCACATACTACTACCTGTACTTTATTTTTTCGATAAAGCAGGGTTTTACATACAATATATTTTTAAGGAGCCCTACATTTGGGGGTATAGTTTTCCTTTAAGTAAATGAGAATGCCACATACCTACAACGGTTATATTTGTACTGTAATAGCTGTATCTGTAGATAAAACACCCTGCTGCAGCCGTTGTGTGGACTGTAGTTGTGGTGGTCCTTGCAGTAGTTGTGGTTCTTGTACTGGGGACAGGCTCTGTAGTGGGGACAGCCTGTATGAGGGGTCACAATGCTTTAGGTGATATCCTTGCAGCGTTTGTATCAATTCGTATCAGCTCTCAGACAGGGTGCCTGACTCCGCCAAGTCAGGAAATCTCATAGATCAATGAATAAAGCTTACCCTGGAGAACCTTCAAACAATAGTATTGTTTATTTCGATATACACAACATGTTTCGAGTCCAAGGACTCTTCATCAGGTGCTTATTACACAGTGAAAAAGAACAAGAGAATAAATACACCCCCAAACCCCATCATGTGATGTCAGCTCCACCCTCTGGCCAGACCATAATAATATCAAATACATCTTAAAGAGTACTGCCATCTTGTGGCCTACTCCAAAATACACCTTTTTACCATATTCGTGTAAAATTATACATAGTAGTAATAGTCTTGATACAGTATATACATTGTTTCAAAAGGAAGTAGTGGTTTCCTACCCTTTGTAGATATTTAGTATCTTTAACTGTCGTAAATACAATGTTGCAGTTCAATTCTGCAAAAAAAGGACAAGTTTATATTAGTGACATATTCATATTACAAAAAACATTTAATACTGAAGGCATCGTTCAATCCCCATGGTTCCATTGCATTAAGAGTATCTATCCACTTGGCTTCAGTTTGTAACAATAACATTTTTCTATCACCACCCCGTTTCGGTATTTTCACCTCCTCAAGTACTTGCCACCTTAGGCTGGCACTGTTATGTCTATAGTCATGGAAATGTTTACCCACTGGGGTGTGAGTTTTAACATCAGTGGGGTTGTAATTCGTAATGGAGCGTTTATGTTCTCCAATTCTAACCCGCACTTTCCTCTTAGTCTGACCAACATACATTTTGCCACAGGGGCATTTAAGTCCATATACTACAGACTCTGTATTGCATGTGCTGTAATGTTTAATAGCAATTTTATTACCTTTTAAGGGATGTGTTACAAAAGGACCCTTTATGATTGAGTTGCAGTTACTGCAGTTAAGGCAAGGGAATGTCCCATACTTTGGTGGACCAAGGAACCTTGTGTCTGATTTAGATTTTAATATATCGGATTTCACTAATTTGTCTGCAATGTTTATACCTCTTTTATACGAAAAAATAGGTTGATCCTTACAAATTTCATGTAATGTTCGATCTCTCCGTAATATAGGCCAATATTTATTTACCACACGTTGTATACTTTTGCTTGTTGGGCCATAAGTCGATACTAGTGGTATCCGCTCATTTTTTTGTTGTTTAGTAGAAGTAGTTTGTTTAGGTCTCAGTAGTGTCTCTCTCTCAATTTCTAACACCTTATCTCTTGTGTCAATCAATTCCTGTTCATTATATCCCCTTTCACAAAATTTTTTAATAAGTTTATTGGTGTTAGTGATATATTTTTGGTCATCAGATGTAATTCTTCTGATTCTTAAAAATTGACCTTTAGGGATCCCATGTAGTGTCCCAGGAGTATGGTAACTTTTTTTATGTAATAGGTTATTGCATTCAGTGGGTTTAGTATAGAGATCTGTCTCCAGTCTGCCCTTATTATTAATCACCTTCACATCAAGATAATGTATTGATTCAATGCTGTATTCAGCAGTAAATTTAATTGTTTTGTGTTGGATATTTATAAATTGTAGGAATTCTTGTAATTCAATTTCCTTTCCACTCCAGATCAAAAAACATCATCCACAAATCTCAAATAACATTTGATGTGGTCCTTAAATACATTATTAAGTATCAAATTCTGCTCCAAATAGTGCATAAAGATATTCGCATAGCTAGGCGCGAGGTTACTACCCATCGCGGTCCCTTGTACTTGAATATAAAAATCATTGTTAAAACGAAAATAGTTTTTCTTAAGTACTAGGGACAACAGTTCTAGCAAAAAGTAAATCATTGCATGTGACAATTTGGTTGACAGAAGGGCTTGTTCCACATAATGAATTCCTTCCTCATGTGGAATGGATGTGTAAAGCGATTGCACATCTATGCTGCAAAGTATCCAGCTAGGGTTAATATTAGAAAATTCTGACAGTCTCTATAAGAAATCAGTAGTGTCTTTTAGACACTGGGGGATGTTTTTCACAATGTCCTGTAGAAACGCATCTACAAATTGGGACAAAGGTTGTAGTAATGATCCCATTCCTGACACAATTGGCCTGCCCGGGGGATTTTCATGGCATTTATGGATTTTGGGGAGTAAGTAGAGGACAGGGATTCGTGGGCAGTCAGTTATCAAAAATTCTTTATTATTCTTTGAAATAATCCCTGATTCCCATGCTCCCAAAATAACATTATCAATCACTTTTTTTATATCCCAGGTAGGGTCTCTATCAAGTAGTTGGTAATGTTCACCATTATCTAATTGCCGCTCTGCTTCTTTCACATAGTCTACCCGATTAAGAATGACAATGCCACCCCCTTTATCAGCCTTTTTAACCACAATTTCAGCATTTCTTTCCAAATCTCTCAATGCTATCTGGTTACGTTTAGTTATGTTAGGTTTCACTTTATTCTCTTTTTCCCACAGTTCCTCAACTTCATGTAATACAATACCTTCAAATATATTTAAGGAATCATTATTCACTTCTGGTATGAAGTCACTCTTAGGTTTAAATTTCGCAGTAACATCCGTAGTATTGTGACTTTCTTTAGTACTATCAATGTTGGAAAAATGTATTTTGAGTTTAAGGCGTCTAATGAATTTCAAAAAATCAATTTTCCAATCAAAAAACTTAGTTTGATAAGTTGGAATAAATCCTAATCCTTTATTAATCACTTCTCGTTCAGTATTGGTAAGGACATGATTAGACAAATTAACAATAAGCTCATTAGTCCCAGCAGTAAACGCTCCATTACGAATTACAACCCCACTGATGTTAAAACTCACACCCCAGTGGGTAAACATTTCCATGACTATAGACATAACAGTGCCAGCCTAAGGTGGCAAGTACTTGAGGAGGTGAAAATACCGAAACGGGGTGGTGATAGAAAAATGTTATTGTTACAAACTGAAGCCAAGTGGATAGATACTCTTAATGCAATGGAACCATGGGGATTGAACGATGCCTTCAGTATTAAATGTTTTTTGTAATATGAATATGTCACTAATATAAACTTGTCCTTTTTTTGCAGAATTGAACTGCAACATTGTATTTACGACAGTTAAAGATACTAAATATCTACAAAGGGTAGGAAACCACTACTTCCTTTTGAAACAATGTATATACTGTATCAAGACTATTACTACTATGTATAATTTTACACGAATATGGTAAAAAGGTGTATTTTGGAGTAGGCCACAAGATGGCAGTACTCTTTAAGATGTATTTGATATTATTATGGTCTGGCCAGAGGGTGGAGCTGACATCACATGATGGGGTTTGGGGGTGTATTTATTCTCTTGTTCTTTTTCACTGTGTAATAAGCACCTGATGAAGAGTCCTTGGACTCGAAACATGTTGTGTATATCGAAATAAACAATACAATTGTTTGAAGGTTCTCCAGGGTAAGCTTTATTCACAGCCTGTATGAGGGGGCTGCTATATTTGTGCAGCAGGAGTCCGTTAGCATTGCAAACTTTAACCGACAGTCTGAGATGGGACAGTCAGGTTTAGGAACTTCAGCTAACAATTACTTACTATAACAAACCTCTCCACAAAATCTCTTATGCACCCTAGTACATAATGTATTGGGCTTGCATATGTCAGAGCATCTTCAACTTTCTTGAAGACGCTCAGTAGTAGATAGCAAAAGATTTAAGCCAGAGCAGAATTCAATTATTTAGTTTTGGATACTGGGATCAAACCAATAGGTGTGTTTGATCAGAATTTCAGATTAAGTTCCATTATTAAATGTTGCACTAAAACAGGCTACCATTGGGGCCCTTAAATGAAGAATTAAGGACTACTGGGGGCCCTGACTGACCTGTTTGCATCAGGCATTAAAAACCCGAATATTCTAGCCAATAATACCCATAGATAGATTATCCATTGAGAACCTTCAACATATAGCTATACTGCTTCTAAGAGAGAGCATAAAGGGGCAGTTGACCTTTACGTCAACTTTTAGTATAATTTAGAATGGCTAATTCTAAGCAGCTTTTCAATTGGTCTTTTTTTCATAAGATTTTTTTTTTATTGATTTGCCCTTTTCTTCTTTCAACTTCCAAATGGGGGTCACGGATGTAGTGATTGCTACTTTTTATTAATCATCGGACTCTAAAGCCCTTCCCTAGTCATATTCCAGTATTTTATTCAAATCAATGCATGGTTGCTAGGGTAATATTTAAGCATTGAAACAAGTAACACTAGCAAGAAATCATGTTGTTTACTTAAATGTCTGCATAAAGCGTTATTAGATCCCAATTAGGTTATAAGCACTTGGATAAACACCACTAATTAGTACATAGAGTTGAGTATATCACTTAGTAATGAGTTATAAGGTGCTGTGCAATAACTGCTGCCTAAATTGTTTCTATCCCTGGGCAGCAGTTTTGAGACAACTTCACCTTCTCTCTTTTCATTTTCCTCCTTTTTTCATGAATTCGAGCATTGATTTTAAAATTTATCCTATCAAATGGCAGTCTATTTAATTTAATCAATTGAACCTTACTTTTCACGTAGGAGTATTAACTAATACAGCACTTGGCACTTTAAATTTAATGAATTAATTCTCTCCATCGATTATTTCCTGTAACAATCAATTTATTTATTAACATAGTAACTATCAAATATGAATTTAGTCATCATTCGTGGTAGCACTTAACTAATCTGGCACAACATAATTGATTAATTTGGTAGGGTACAAATCTGTGTGAAAAGGTCCCGTCTGAATTCTATGATCTATTGCAATATAGATCTTTTTGGATTTTTTTTTTTTTAATATTTAATTAACTTATTGCACTGCACTTTATAACTTATTGCACAGCACCTTATAACTCATTACTAAGTGATATACCCAACTCTATGTACGAATTAGTGGTGTTTATCCAAGTGCTTATAACCTAATTGGGATCTAATAAGTGTGTAAAAAATTCATTGTGACTGCTCTAGTTTAACGGATCAAGTGGGTTCTTTTCTATCTCTTCTGATACTGTGAAATTTTGAATACTGACTGCAGTCAGACCTCTGCTTGAATCAGAAGGATAAAAACAAAGGGACAGTGGGGTGGTTTGTGTTTTTCTACTGTATACAAAATAACTAAATAATAATCTTAACTAGGTCTAATGAAGGGGCAAACTAGAAATATACCATAGAAATAAGCACATCATTTCCGTTTTTGTACAGGCATAGCCGCACAGATATTCCCTTCAATGGTGGATTGAAAAATCTTTGTACAAAAAAGCATGACTGGTTTTGCAGCTGTAACATTAATCAGGACTCCCAGTAGTTGCACAGTCTGCTCCTTTTCTGGTTATCCAATGCAGGATATCAAAGAGAAAGTCGGGACATTTCAGTAACAAAGCCGGGGCTGCAGCTGAGCTGTCAAAATCGGGACTGTCCTGGGATAAACGGGACAGTTGGGAGGTATGGTAGAACGGCAAACCCTATGTTCATACAATTAATGCTGGAACCAAACAGGAAAAAGTGTCCAAAATGTTTAGCAGATTTATAAAAAAAATTGTTAACAGAAATTGACCCACTCCGACTGCTTTTTAAGTATGGAGCGTGGGGCGGCTGCAGCCCCGGAATCACCCATGTGGATGTCTAACATAATAGCCAGAACCCTACTTCCTGCTTTTCAGCTCTCTTGGTCTGCCCCAAAGCAAATTAGTTTTCAAAATGAGGGTTTGCTTCCGCTATAGTTACACCCCTGTGGGCCATAACTGGTGCTTTTGAATCTGAGCTGAATGCTGAGGATCAATTGCAAACTTCAGCATATAGTCACAAATAGAAACTTTAGAAGTTAATAGCTTGCAAATGTCCAACCACAAATGTTGGGTCTACCAAGTGGAATGAGGAGGGAACACATCTACCCCTAAGTGTGTACAGTTGGGTCTCTCATCTGAGGGTGGTACACCCAGGACTCATCCTGTTTTCCTCGTAGGATCTTCTCCCATGCTATAACCTTCTTCCACCTTACTGCCCAGAATCTAAGAAGAGACAGCAAGCTCTAAAAGTGTCCCCCTTTTATAAAATAGCACAATGACCCCTTTTGGTTAATTATGGAACTGAGAGGACATTTTAAGGATGCAGAGTTTTCTCCTCTCAAATGTAATTTAGGACCAAAACTTTAGCTTTCTATAAACTCTAGGAGACGGTCTGTGAATAAAAAGGGCAACTTAATTACCAGTCCCTACATAATGAGGAAATATATTTTTTTACATTTATTTTTAGCTTTTATTTCTGTCCAGTAAGAAAGCCTTTGCATAAGGAAACCCCTCCCTTCTCACAGCTGGAGTCTATTTGGTTGTAAGATAAGCAGCAGCTTCTTAGTGGACTTATTTGGTTTACAATTTCAGTTTTTGGTTTACAATTTTCAGCCTTGTCTCCTGTTCAGCAGGTGAACGACTAGCTCCTCTACTAGTTTGTATCTGTCCATTCAGCACCAACACGTAAACAGTTCCCTAACGTCTTATTTTATATGATCTTCATTCTATAGTTCTGTAGACATGAATGGCATTTGAAAAAAATGTTTCTAATATAGTTAGGCAAAAATGTAATATATAAAGGCTGGAGTGGCTGGATGTCTCATATAACAGAACACTACTTCCTGCTTTTCAGCTCTCTAACTCTGAATTAGTTAGTGACTTGAAGGGGGCCACATGGGACATAACTGTTCAGTGAGTTTGCAATTGATCCTCAGCATACAGGTCAGATTCAAAAGCAACAGATATAACCCATGTGCCCCCCCCATCAAGTCATATTTTGGTTACTGACTGGTAACCAATGAGAAAGCTATAGTTAGTGACATCTAGTCACTAACTGTATTGAAAATATTTGTTATTTTTCACAGCCTATTTATTTACTCAGTTTTTATTTTTATACTGAACAATTGCTTAAAACGAAAAGCTCTCTAAGACAAAAATTGTTTATTATTCCTATCCAACAACCATATCACAGAAGTGTCTATTGACAATGACTAGTAGTTATCATTGATTCTGCTGTACTTCACAGATCATATCCAATCTATACTAAACCATGTCACTATCATTTAATAAATATTTCCAAAAATGCTAGAATTTATCAAAATGCTAGGACATGTTGGCGCTCTTAAATATACTTTATATACAGCCTAAAGTACAAGTATGGGACCTGTTATCCAGAATGCTCAGGACCTGGGGTTTTCCAGATAACGTATCTCTCCGTAATTTGGCTCTTCATACCTTTAACCTTACTAAAATATAATTTAAACATTAAATAAACTCAATAGGCTGGTTCTGCTTCCAATAAGGATTAATTATTTCTTAGTTTGGATCAAGTACAAGGTACTATTTTATCAGAGAGATTGTTTTATCCAAATAATCCACATTTTTGAAAATGGAGTGTATGGGAGATGGCCTTCCCATAATTCAGAGGTAGGATCCCATACCTGCACATGGGGTCTACTTATCATGCTGTGTAAAAAGTGGAGTAAAATATTATCAGTGATGTTGCCAATCAGCAATTACATTTCAACAGTTAGAAAGAAAAATCTGATTGGTTGATATGAGCAACATCAATGTTTTGCTCCACTTTTAACACAACATGATAAATATACCCTTGAGTGTGGAGGGGGAAGGGTTATGGCAGTTACCCATGCATGCTTAAAGGAGAAGGAACCCCCCTAGGTGCAAAAATATCTCCCCCCTCCCCTGTGTTGCCCCCCCTCGCCTACCTCTCCCCCGTGGGCAAATGCCCCTAACTTGTTACTCACCCCTCTGCGCAGGTCCTGTCCACGGAGTTCACAGGTGCCATCTTCTCCCGAGCGGTCTTCTTCCTGCTTTGACCGGCGTTTTTTGGTACGAATCTACTGCGCATGCGCTGAAAGTCACAAAGTGAAATTGGAAAACTTTGTGACTTTCGGCCCATGCACAGTAGATCCGTACCGGTAAATGCTCCTAATGCGCATGCGCCAAAAACGCCAGTCAAAGCAGGATGATTGTTTGGGAGAAGATGGCGCCTGTGAACTCCTAGAGGGTTTCCTTCTCCTTTAAATGCTTACTGTTAGAGTTGCCATCTTCTTGGGAAAGCTTTACAGGCCAGGGTTGGTGGGTGGAAACATGAGTGGGAAGACTGTCATAAATGGGCAAGTCAGTGATGTTACAGGGGTGGAGCAGAGTAGTGGGACATGGAATCAGAAGGGAATTTGGTAAGTATTGTAGCTAGGAAGGGAAGAAAGGGGCTGGCTGGGGGCGGATCGGAGGCAGGCCGGGAGCAGATTACTAGTGATTGACTAGTGATTACAAATTTACCAGCAGCTACATTGCCATTAAATTTGTAGTACCAATCCTGGCCTTGGCTGGTATTTTACCGGCTGGGCTGGTGAAATACCGTCTAGGTGGCAACCGATCTTACTGCACTACGAGCCATCTTAAAGTGAGGCATTATAATTTATTAAATTCTCACACACACACACACCTCACATGCTGTTCACACTTCACAAAAAAAAACCATGGCAACGAACATGTTTGCACTGCCTGCAAATCAGAGGAAACAAATAAATGAAGACATATACTGCATACATTCCGCAGAGTTCTGGCGCACATACAGTAGCAGATTACCCCCTAAGCACTAAAATAAGATGTACACAATGTTTCGGAGAACAGTCATTTAATATAAACATGATCAAATACATAAAACATGCCTACACAAGATAACTAAAAGGAAATGTAAAATATGTTACTGTGAACCAGCTCTTTATTAGGAATGCACGGAATCCCGCAATTTTCAGTTGAAATGAAGCCTTTTCTTTCCTGAATTTGGTCAAATCACGAGTTCCTGGCTGAACCAAATCCAATCACACAACTTTATACCACTGGACAACTAAAAAATTTTGTTTTGTATGCTGATTTTTTTTATATTCTTGGGTAGTTTTGCCAATTAGTAGACACGGGTTGGAATCATTTGTGATGGATTCAGTATTCAAAGCTCCCCTTGCCTATTATGTGAATAGTCAAATAATATTTCTGCAATGGGTCTCAATTCTAACAGGGGAGCAGCTAATTAGTTACCGTCTCTTCGAAGCCAACCCATGATTTTTAACCAAACCTGACAGTATCCCTTTTAAGAAAATAGTCTGCGCTGATCATATTTATATATAAAGGGAAGGGGCTGTTAATTATCAGCCCATTGCGGTGTAATTATACACAGCTTTGGCAAAGGACACGGAGATTAATTACTCCAAAACAAACAAAAGCTTTTGTTCAACTAACCAGCAGTACTGTATTGTCTAAAAAAAAATCTGAATGATTCACAACAAGAGAAGCATGTTGGTCATTCAAGTTGTTGGTTGTATCGCTAATGCAAAATTAAAAATCAAGCTTAGAAACATCTTTGTTGTACAACACAAGATAACACAATTCAGCAAAGCAACATCGAATAAAGGCACAATGCATCTAATAATATATATATATACTCACACTTAATTGGTAAATGTTTAAATAAGGTGTTCCCCACCCCCAGATTTTATCTCCTGGTACATCTGACTTGTGACTTAATGGAAACCTCGGAGACTGTTGGTTCTAACAAGGGAAAACAGATGGAGGGGGGCTCATCAGCTTGCACCAGAAAATGTTAGAGAGCACAGTAATAAAGTTAAAATATTTACTAACTCTCCAAGCTTCTCAGGAATATGTGCTCTTACTAATAAGAAGTATTTTGCATATGCTTATGTTTATACTGAATGAAAAAAATATATTTCCTATATGAAAAGGGGTAGAATTTAGACAACAACCACCATCACTAACAGAGGGCAGTTTCAAGTATGAAGACTGCACGGTCTCAATGGTATATAAACAGTATACAACACCTGATTTGGGAATGACTGGAACAACGGACTATACAATAAAACAACAAGATTTTTTAATGAAAAGTAAGTGGTTATCTCCTGATTCTAGACAAAATCTTACATCACCCTACCATAACAAGGCTGCAAGTACAACTGGGGTTCCTATAGATCGGTTACTTTGTTTTCTAGGCTGTAATATACAAATCTGGAAGCGTCACTGTTTGAGAGTTAAAATGAACGGAACCACTAGGACACACAACACATTTTAGCTGGAACCGCTGGCGCATGACCGACTTGGTCTTTTTAGATGAAAATGTCAGTCAGCAAGAAAAGCAAGCAACAGGACAAAAACACAAAATATAACAGTAGAATATAATGCGTCCTCAAATATCCAAGGTGCGCCAATAAGTGCAAACAAAAAAAAAAACACACACACACAAAGTGGCAGCCATCTTTAAACCACCTTTCCGTGTTTTTTTCTCTGACAATAGAGTTTGCGTGTTATTCCATTCTTAGTTCCTTCATGGTTCTGATACCAAGGTTAAACGATCCACAATGTCACAGTACTTGTCAGGTCTCTCTTTCCTTCACGTAGAGCAGACGCCAATGAAAAGTATTTGTATATCTTAGTCTTTAATAAGTGGAGCAATTATTTGCTTCCAAGATTCGTGAGCTTAATCAGGTTTCCAGAGTCTCTTCATTTGCACCGCAAGTGTCAACCACGCAGATCAGGCAACTGGTCACTGGGAAGGCCCGAACCTTAGAGTTTGCTATCCACTTGTCAGCTTCTGTGTTATACTCCAAGATATGTCCTAAACGACCAACGCCTTGAAAACCAGCAAGGACATAAATTACAGAGCCAACGGCTGCACATTTTACCGTCACGCCTTTCCAAGGCATTGGAGACACCAACTTCCATTCATTCAGCTTAATATCATAATATTCCACACTGTCCAAACCACCTAGTAGTAGATTGATGAGTGAAAGTTACCAGCACATAATATTTCAGTTTATTTCTTAAACAATTGTATTCCCTTTACTTTATACATTATCAAACATTTAACTTTTACTGCATTCCCCCCCCCCCAATAGGTTATGCTGTAGAACGCCAGCTGATTAAAGTGATTTGGTTTGCTTTTAAAGGAGAACTAAAGCTTAACTAAAGAAGTATCCTAGAAATGTTCTACATCTGTACCAGCCCAAGGCAACCTCAGCCATTTAGCAGTAAATATCTGCGTCTCCAAAGATGCCCCAGTAGCTCCCTATCTTCTTTTCTGCTGATTCACTGCACATGCTCTGTGCTGCTGTCACTTACTGAGCTTAGGGACCCACTCACAATATACAGTACATATACAATAGAAATGTCACAATATAAGACTGATTAGTAATTAATACAGATAATTTCTACATGGCAGCACAGAAACCAGTGCAATTAGCATCAGCACTGTAGAATCAGCTTATATTACAGGCCAACCTCATTTATTTTCTGTTTGATAATTTGCGATGACCCCTAAGCTTAGCTTCTCAACAGCTGCTCAGAGCCCACTGAGCATGTGAGTGTCACAGACACTTTCCAAGATGGTGACCCCCTGTGACAGAATTGAAGTCCTGGATCATTGCTGCTATTGCGAAGCTGAAACTTTAGGCTGGTGCAATAAGTTCAGTATATAAAATATAGCACTTTTAGCCACATTCATTTTTAGAGTTTAGTTCTCCTTTAATAATGCTCATTTGTTTAATGCTGCTTGTTTGAAAAGTTTTACATTTCAAGTATGCATTTATTTTTATTATATTTATGTATTTGTTTTTTCACATGATGTACTCCTGATTAGTTTATTTTTTTGGCCAGATATCAAATCCTTAGCATGCAGGATCCTTTGATATCACTTGTATTACAGGCAAAACGAGTATATGAAATATATTTTGATTTAAGTATTTTTCATAAAAAGCAGTTTCCTCATTCGGTTTTAGAAATGCCAACAGAGGGAAGGCCTTAAAAGAAGGAGGGTTCATTGGTCTTAAAGAAATAGTAACACCAAAAAGTGTTTTAAACTAATGAAAATATAAAGTACTATTGCCCTGCACTGACAAAACTGGTGTGTTTGCTTTAGAAACTGTACTATAATTTATATAAACAAGCTCCTGTTTAACCATGGGGGTAGCCATTCAAACACAAGAAACACAGCAGATAACAGATATGTTCTAAACTAAAGAATCACATTGTATATTATAGAGCTTGCTATCTGCTGTGTATCCTGTGCCTTTTTATTCTTTTCAGCATAGAATGGCTGCCCCCATGGCTACACAGCAGCTTGCTATATAAACCATTGGAGTTTATGAAGCAAAGCACAACAGTACAATATATTTTTGACTTTAAAACATTTAAATTTTTTGGTGTTACTATTTCTTTAAGTACAGTGGTGGGAAACACAAATTTTTAGGAAAAAAAGATCTTGGAAGATACTCATATCTGGTATCATTACATATAAATAATGATGTTACATCTTTCTAAAGTTGACTAATGTACCATGAAGTTGTCCAGCCAGTTGCTTACACCTAAGTCCAAGCTTGCCTCATAAGACCATAGTGAAGAACCTGAAGATAATTCCAAGGTTATTTCTTTGGTGTTTACCAAAAATGTAAAATACTGCTCTGATTACTCCTTCTAAAAGCCCTCTGACCATAAAACTGGCTTTACAACTTCTAAACCAGCATGAGGGTAAAAAAAACACAATCAAGCAGCACATATATACATAAATATATACACAAAATGAAGGGAAATTAGAAAAACAAAATTACCTAAGCCATTTTGACCACCAATAGCAAATATTTTGTCCTTTACAAACACCAATCCATGGTTTTTTCGAGCTTCTATCATTGGACACAACTCTGTCCACCTGTAAATAAAAAATTGAGATGTGTTCAGTGAGGACACACACACACACACACACACGATTAAAACTTATTTTGTTGAACCAGTTCAAATCAAGCTTCACAAATGGATCGGTCATGTACAGTACCATAATTTCATGTAGACAGCATGAAGTAGTACATTTTATGAAACAGTATCTCATTTTGTTTGTCTTTCGGTTTAATTTGCTTTGCTTTGTTAAAATTAATAAAATTTACCTTAAAAATATAGGCTTCCAAACAGCCATGCTTCCTCCACCCAATCTATCCAACCATTCAAAGAAAAGGTAAAACTAAGCCTTCTGGGGTTTCTTGGCTTAGATTGGCCTATGTCTCTAAATTAACTTATCTTTTGTATGTCATACTCACGTTTCTGTTGCTGGATCATACACCTCACAGCAGTTTAATACTCTTCCAGAGACATTGTTTCCCAAACTGCCACCACATACATAGATGAGTCCATTTGCTTCCACCATTCCGTGGCTACATCGCTGGGTCAGCATGCTAGGCTTGGTGTGCCAGCTCTCTGTTCTGGTATCATAGCATTCAAACAAATACAGGGCATTATTTCCTTTAAAGAAAAAACAAAAACACACGTTAATTGTGATTCCTTATCTGGAAACCTTTTATACAGAAAGGCTAATTATGGCTCCAAAAGTGTCTATTTTAGCAAACAAATTCTCATTTTAAAAATGATTTATTTTTTTCTCTGTGGTTCCTTGCACACCACTTGACAGGAAATTCTGCTTCTCTTGCCCTTGGTTGCCTCCACCCCTACCCCACTTTGGCAAACACTGTTCTAGACCTACCCCCATGCATTATGCAATGCATGTGGCTAAGCTTTAGTACATACATACTGGATGGTATTTTCTTTGGGGTCACAGTTCAGCTTTATCAAAATCAATTCATTCTCACCTACTTCTGAGCCTCCCGATGTGTAGATTTTGCCTTTGGCAGCACAGGCAGCTAAACTATCTCTGGGTGTAGGGGGCCCCAGTTTGGAGTACCAAGAGTCTTTTACCACATTGTAGCAGTCCATCCGCTTTATAGGAAACAGTTGAGAACCTCCCAAAATATAAACCACATTATCCCAAAACACACATGCTGCATCCCTCCGCTTCTCAAATGGGCATCGGATGTCAGACCAGTTATAATCCTGTGGTCAAGCATAAAAGAATTTAATACACAAAAATCTAAAAGCCCCCAAATTAGCAGAGCAAGGTGCAGTGGGAAAAAAAGTGCATACTTTAGGGTTGAAGTATCTACAGGACTGTGGCTGAGATCCACCAAACAATGCAATCCGATAATCATGTTTCTTTCTTCTTGGCCTAGTTCCTTCTACCAGCTCTTCTCGATCTTCTGGAGAGAGTAAATGGTATCGCATTCCACCTGTTAGAAGGAAGATTATAAGTGTATATTTCATTCCTGATCAGGATTCCTGTCACCCTGACAACACAGTTTGTATTATCACACCATGGGCTCTGTAAAAGTCACAGACTACCTGTGAGGAAGCTTTGGGGGCAGTGCCATCCACCAGGTGTATTACTTGGGCAACAAGTAAAAATGGAACTATAAAATAGTGTTTAACTAGGCCAATACGTTGTGGCCAAATTTAGCTTGGCCTCTGCCACAACTTTAACCAGCCAAAATGTGTGCAGGTTATCCACAGCACTGATGCAACTACACCAGTTCTCAACAAGTTACTACCCAAGTAACAGTACTTGGGAAGCATGTGACCACCTAACATACAGCTCACACCTAAATACAATCTGCCTGGGCCCACTGAGCTTCTAATAACCTTAAGAGGATGAATTGTAGGCAATTATTAGCTGCCAACAGAGTAAGCACACAATCCTTGGGAGAACAAAGGGAAGTTCTTTCTCTGGCCTTGTTTGGGAATGGAGGGTAAATTGAAGGGGGTTCTAAATATAAAAAATTAAAAATAAAAAAATTGCGGTTTACTTAGTCAGGGTGCTTCTCTGAGCACTTTTGCAATTATTTTTTTATTTTCAGTGGTTTTTGAGAAATGTTTGCCTTATTTACATTGCTAGGCAGGCTTCAGCTCAACAATGGTTTTTCAAGGTGAAGCATGTCAGTGACAGGTGTCTTATCAAAATTTGGATTTGTGTCATTTTAGAATTAAAAAAAATATATATGAAAAATCCAAATATGAAAAACTCAAATGAATAATATTGTTGATACAAACAAACCTCAAAAACTAGAATTTAAGTTTAAACATTACCTTCGACATGATGACCTCACAAGCTTTTAGATGGTTGAGTTGGAATACGAATAGTATAATATAATATTACAATAACAATACATGTGTAGCCTTACAGTAGCCTTACAGAGAATTTTTTTTTAGATGGAGTCAGTGTACCAATTGAAAAATTTCTTAGGAATGCCCATTATATAACATAATAAAAGTGAACCAACCCTTTAAGGTAAACCCCATATGGTGGTCCAAAACAATTTACAGTATCTCTGGTGATTTAACTCTAATCATTTTAAAGATCACTATTAAAAGGGACAGGTATGAGGGTGCTACAACCACATGGAAGTGGCCATTCTTTTTGCATAGCAATTTTACCTGCAAAATATAGTCCCCAGGAACAATATATCAGAAACCACACAAAAGATACAGACATTTTCTGGTATGTTACACTACCAAACAATTCAAATTGCCATGTTTTAGTTATTTCCTTATATTGCTCTTCATTGCTCACTAACTTGGAAAGCAAAATATTTTCCTTGGGCATAATGAACATGTTTGTTCTGATCACCTAGCAATCAATATGCAGTGAAATCCCCAAATTCAAGTACCCCCAAGTAACATTTTGATCAAATAAAATTCTTACAACCCAACAAAAAATTCAAAAATCTAACAAGAATCTTACAATAACAACATTCACATAATTTGTAAAAACATTTTTTTAACGGCAAACAAACCCGTATAATAGTAAGAAGAGAACAGCTGACTTATCAGGCAGAATCTATCCTGTATAAAACCTAAAATGAACTTACTTATCACCATTTTTAGGCATTCTGGATTATCCTGTATCAGAGGTTCAGCTTGAACAGTTTTACTAAGAAAGTTCTTGGAAATAAGAGGAAACCGGACTTTGGCAAGAATGTCTACCATGTATGGCTGCCGGTTTGGCTCATCGTATTTTAACCATCGAACAGCTGCATCGTATACCTAAACAGAAGAAGAGCCAGAAAAGTTTTAGTTACTGTACAAATTCTTGACAAGTGTTAGCCTGATATCTCAGCATTATACTACAAATCAATTTTCTAATATTACAGTGTATTGTTTTTCAGTTTTTGCTGGCCCTTATTTAAGCAGTTTGTCTGCACCCAGGCTGACACAGCGGATCTGGGTGAAGTCACAAGAAAAAGGCAAATGCCCAAAGATCGCTAATTCCTGGCCTGTAGCTATGAGCAGGCAAATAATCAGCCCCATGTGGCATTTGCCTAAAGGCTATTGTTGAGGGTTAAGCTGGCCATAGATGTTAAGATTTTTAAAATATCCGATCCTCATCGTGAGACCACTATTATCTCGGAACGATCGTACGAATTGTCCATCAACTAAAAAGACCAATTTGCCAGGAAAACAAAGGGTAGCTGTCTGCTTGGCCCTGTAGATAGATTGCACTGGAACCGACAAAGATTTTTTTTTACCTGGCCGATCAATTTCCTGACAGATGTCGGCCAAAAAAAAACGTAAAATGTCCAATCGTTCGAATCCCACTAAACGCACGATAATTTCGAAGGATTGGTCGGACTTCGCTAAAAATCGGTCGTTCGGCAAGAGAAATCTTTGCGTCTATGGGGACCTTTATTCACAAATAGGCAGTAAAGGGGTGGTTCACCTTTAAGTTAACTTTTAGTATGTTATAGAATGGCCAGTTCTAAGCAACTTTTCAATTGGCCTTCATTATTATTTTTTTTTGTAATTTTTTTAATTATTTGCCTTTTTCTTCTGACTCTTTCCAGCTTCAAATGGGGGTCTTTGATCCCATTTAAAAACAAAATGCTTTGTAAGGCTATACAGTTATTGTTATTACTACGCATCTTTCTATTCAGGCCCTCTCCTATTCACATGGTTGCTAGGGTAATTTGGACCCCAGCAACCAAATCGGTGAAATTGCAAACTGGAGAGCTGCTGAATAAAAAGATAACTCAAAAACCACAAATTATAGAAAATGAAAACCAATTGCAAATAGTCTCAGAATATCAATGTCTTCCGCATGCTAACAGTTAACTCAAAGGTGAACAACCCCTTTAAGCAAACTATATTTCCCGAGCTTTATAGATCATGTTTTCCTGTTTTATTACCACCATAAAATTGGAATATGGATGGCAGAGAAATTTACATCACCGTGTTGTTTTCTAGGGTAGGCACTCAAACAGCAGTCCTCCAGGCAGTAATAGTAAAAAACAAGTCTTTTTTATTGAGGTACAAGTGTGGATCACAGCCTTACGCGTTTCGTGTTCTCACAACACTTAATCATAGAATCATTTTATTCTCCGGTGCACGAACTGCAAATACCCAAGAGGAATGATGGATTCATATGACAGCAAATATTTACCTGGTCCTCTGCACGGACAGTGAGTGTGTCCTGATTCAGCAGATGAGTAACTCGTTTTACATCCAACTGCAGAAATTCATCTGTTTTATAAACTTCGGTGAAATGCTGATGGATAAAGTCATCAGCAGTAGCCTTTAACTCTGGGCAGTCAAGGCATTCTGCCAAAACGCTAATTCCTACAGAATGTCAGGTAAACAAAGAGGCATAAGAAATTGGCTAACTGCTTTTAGTACATATTAATAAACACAAATGCGTGTCTACATACATGTATTGTGAATTTCTATATTTACACAACTTACCTAAACAGTTAGAAGCATCAACTTGTTCTTTGAGAAATTCCACACACATTCTCTTTACTGGTTCAATCTGGTATTGATTGGCAGCATCTAACAAGGACTGTACATTGTTGCTATTTACTGAAATTCTAAGGAGGTAGAAGATAACTTTATCTGAAAGTGAATTTTAAACCAATATAAAACTAAACACTAATTTAAAAAAGTAGTCCACCAAATTCTAAATACCGTAGTTTGTTAAGTGTATAATACAGAATTTAAAACCTTAAAAAAAATGTGGAAAAAAACCAGACAGATTTCTACTGAAATGACAAGGAAAAATACCATTCCACTAAACATTCACAAAAAAGAATTATGGAGTTTTCTAAATACATTTGTTTGCACACAGTGTAATGTGGCAAAAATGCAGTAATGTAACTTAAATTACAAATTTACCGTACTCTTAGTTTCATAAACAGGCCCCTATATACATCAACTCTACTTATAAAATATAAGTATTTTTTTTGTTAAAGGTACATTTTTTATTGTTTTCAGAAAAGATAAAAAAATTTAACAAAACCAAAAATAAATAAAAACAAGGACTAAAATAACATAATTACAGTAAATTGGCAGAAGGAACGTTTTGGGGTCACATGTGCAAGTTTGTGAGTTTTATAGCTTTTTTTTACCTCTATGGTCAATATTATGCAAGGTTTTCTGTTTGTTTCTTTCCCATACTGGAAGGTAATAGAGCGGCATTTCACATTAATGATCTCCTTGGTCTAAGCTAAACTTGTAAGGTGGTTGCTAAGCGGTGGTTCCTAAGCTCCTCTAGGGGCCCCAGACCTTATCAAATTTGGTATGTGATCCCCTGTTTTCATATGTTACTTTGTACAGAGGGGTCACTGCCGACTAGTAGTTTCCAGGATTTTAAAGTAGGAGGTGTGGTGCCCATCCAGTTCATGGCTACCATATTTTGGCGTAGAAAAGTAGTATTCTAAATAAGACTCTAGAGTGTTTCACCAGTATTATTTCATCCAGAACACCCAGGAGGCATGTTGCTGGAGCGACCACTCTGGGAAAGGCTAATTGTTTGCCAGGTGTTTTATCACGTAGGACCAAAATCTGTAGATTTGGGTCAGGACCAAATCATGTGAGTAAAAGTTGGCAGAGGCCGAGCCACATCTAGGGCTGGAATCAGTAAGTATTTGTGCCATCAGATGGAGTTTTCCTAGGTATACCAGTGATGGAAAGTTTTGTATTGAATAAGCCTGTCTCTTATTGAGACTAAGTGATTATAAATATTGTCTGTCGCTTTTTCCCAGTCATTAGAAGTGAGTTCAGGAATGTGGGGGTACCACCATTCCTCTGCTGTTCTGAACGGTTTTGGGCCTGTTAACAACAGGTTTTGGTAGATGTTGGAAGTTAGTTTAACCGGGCTAGGGGAGTGGAGGATTTCCTCTATAGTGAGAGAGGTTAATTCGGGGGAGAGAGAATCAAATTGAGATTTAAATGTATGTCTCGGCTGAAAGTATTTATTGAAGGGGAGCTGTGTCTTGGATCTTTTCTTGGATTTGGCTGTAGGTTGGATATGCCGTGTGTAAAAGGTCACTTAGATATTTAATTAACCATTTTGATGAGGTTTACTCTCCCCCTGAGTGTAAGCGGCAGTTTGGTCCATTGGGTTATTTTAGTCTTAAAGGAGGAAATAATTGGGTCTATATTTAATTTGATGAATTTGCCCAAGTCAGTATGTATTAATATCCCTAAGTATTTAAAATGTTGGCTCCATTGTAGGGGGGTCCCTGGGGGTAGGGTTTGTGGTTGATTAGTATCAATAGGGAACAGTACAAATTTTTCCCAATTAATCTGTAGTCCTGAAAAGGTTCCTAATTTGTTCACCAATTGAAATAGTGCAAGAAGTGAGTTGGTTGGGTCCGCTAGGTAGATGAGTAGATCTGCATATAATTGAGCCCTGGTGTAGGTGGCCTTGGAGGAGTATAGGTTTTTATAATACCGTGCAAGAATTGTTGCACTATGAAGTGGGGGTCTGTGGTCTAGATAGGTAGGCTAGGAGTTAGTGAGCTCTGCTGCCACTCTCTTAAGGGACGTGCGATTAACGTGCGTTTAAGGTAAGAGGCCGTAGTGGGGATTACAATGTGTTCGGCTTCGGAGGTTTGCAATTGATTCTCCGCCTCTGTCACTGGTTCTTTGGTTTAATTTTTAGCATTAGCTATGGCTTGAGAGAGGGCTCCTCTCATAACCACCTTGGAGGCATCCCAGAGGGTTGCCTGTGAGTTGTCATTGTGCTCCCAGTATTCTTTGTAAGTACTACCATTCAGGATGGCCACTGTTACATTCCGCAACCAGAAAGGGCTCAGTCTCCAGGGTCTGGCCAAGCGGGGTGGGTTCCAGCGGATTGTTAGTTGGAGGCGTGAGTGGTCTGAAAGCACTTGGGGTAGGTATTGGACCAGTGTTACTTGAGAGAGGACCCCTGGGGAGGCTAGGGCTAGGTCTATTCTTGAGAAGGATTTGTGAGTAAAGTGAATGGCATGAGTATACCCTAGCATTTGGGTGTTTCCACAAGTCTATTAGTTGGAGAGCTTCGATCCACTGTGCAAGATTAGTGGGGGTTTCTAGGCTTGTCTATGGAGGGATACATGCAACAGTTGAAATCCCCTAGTATACAAAAGGGGCTGGTAGGGAATTCAGCCAATTTGTTGCTAATCTGGTCTAGGATGGACACTGCAAATGGTGGGGGTATGTATAGGTTTACAATTATTAGTGGTTTGTTCAAGAGGTGGCAATATAGGATCTGCAACCTACGGTACTGGTCAGAGTGCAGTTTATGCAGCTCGAAGGTAAGATTTTTGAGTATTAGGGTTGATACTCCTCTTGAATAGTTGGAGTATGTGGAATGATAATGCCAACCCGCCCATGGCTTTTTTAGGGCCAATATTTTCTGCCCCACCAAATGGGTTTCCTGTAGGATGAATATTGAGGGTGGATGCCTCTTTATATAACTGAACATCAGACTTCTTTTAAATTTGGAGTTAAGGCCCCTTACATTCCATGAAATTATTGAGAGAAAAGCCATTTTGCTGTGGTGTTTGTATGGATTTGTTGCTTACAGTGTCCAAGTCTAATCATCTTTGTAGAGGTAACCAACCAAGTGTTATACAAAAAACATAAAAACCCAACTTTGTTCCCCAAACCTGGGTGGGATGAAATATAATTTTTATTTAAAAAAATCCCATTTGAAGCATGTTATTGATATCCATTTTCAGTACAAGAAGCAAGCACAGATCTTTACTTAATATTACAATTAAAGAAAATGAACACTGTGTACTAAATATTATAAGTTTATGGTTTGTTCAATAAGAACCAAATGGTAACCCACCAGCAAACCCTGGTCTCTCAAAAAAAGTAGGGATGCACCGAATCCACTATTTTGGATTCGGCTGAACCCCCAAATCCATTGCAAAATTTTCAGCCGAATACCGAACCAAATTTGCATATGCAAATTAGTGGTGGAAAGGGGAAACCATTTTTTACTTCTTTGTTTTGTGACAAATAG
This sequence comes from Xenopus laevis, assembly GCF_017654675.1. Lineage (NCBI taxonomy): Eukaryota > Metazoa > Chordata > Amphibia > Anura > Pipidae > Xenopus > Xenopus laevis. The sequence goes on along the minus strand of NC_054382.1, from coordinate 32,771,119 downwards.
TCACGTGATTTCCCTCCCCATTAGGATTCGGTTTGGCTGAGGAGAAGGATTTGGCCGAATACGGCTGAAAAAGGCCGATTCCTGGCAGAATCCCGAACCGAATCTTGGATACGGTGCATCCCTAAAAAAAAGGCTGATCTGGTGCACAGTATGAGGGATCGGCACCCTCCAAATTTAACAGAAAAAGGAAGAAATTACAGGCACACAGGACTCCATGCAAGCAAGATAAACACTGCATATTTATTGAATTGTAACGTTTTGGGGACAAGCTCCTTTGTTAGACAAGTGTAAGGGGCGTGCCCCAAAATGTTACACGTCAATAAACACGCAGGGTTTATCCCGCTTGCATGGAGTCCTGTGTGTTGGTAATTTCTTAATTTTTTTGTTCAATAAAAAATGACTGGCATTTTCAAAACTCTCCCTTGGCCAGACTTCTAAAAAGGCATACGGCCTGATTTAATAAAGAAACAGAATTGATTAAAAGATTCAAGTATAGTGTGCTTTAACTGTCGCTTTAAAAGGAAAAACAAAAGTGTTTTAGGGGCACAGGTAGGGCATGTAGCCGGTCAGACCAAGCCATGAACCCAAACTATACCGTTTTTTGCATAATAATGTTCTGTGTGGATAAAAAGTTTATACTAAAGGCCGGTCTATGGAAAACTAAAAGGCAGATTTCTATTATTAATAACATGTATTTATAAAGCACCAACATATTCCACATAACGCTACAATAAATGGGTGTATACACTAGGGATGCACCGAATCCAGGATTCGCCCCTTTTTTTCCAGCAGAAATCACATGACTTTTTTTTCACAAAAGAAGATTTTTTTATTCCACTTTTTCCTTTCCTGACACTAAGTTGCATATGCAAATTAGGATACGTTTTTGTATTCGGCGGAATCTTTCACCAAGGATTCAGCTGAATACCAAATTGTGGATTCATAGTATACACTGAAAATACAAATAACATACACAAATAAAACCAATAAAAGAGGTACAGGGAGCTTGCACTCTAGTCTAAAACATCATTTTGATATGTAGCCATACAATTTCTTTCTCCTTGTAAGCTTAGTGAACTCACATTTCTTAATTTGCTTTCAGCAAGCAGCAGTTTACACTTCAACGTGTAGCTTGGAATGAACTTATTCTCACCAGGGACATAAAGCGAGAAGGGCTACTTGCCATTACCTTGCAGTGTATGCAAACTCCACAAGCTGTTCAATGATATCAGGCTCAGCATCCTTCAGCTCCACCTCAAAGGATTTCGATTCAAGCATGTTGGCTTTATTAAAAAAAAAAAAAAAATGAAAAGAATGTTGCTCAACCAAATCTATGTAAATGTATTTGTGTGTGATTAACAGTAAAACAAAACTCCATATCCCTCATGTTGGTTATGGTGGCAGCTGGTCTTTTGTATTATTTCAGGAGGTTCCTTTGCTAGGCCTTTGTACAGCAGAATGCAGCTCTCACCATGAAACAAGGTGTTATAAAATTCTGTGTGAATGGGAACAGGCCCCAGGCAAACAAAAGCAGGAATGCCATGATAGACAAGCATGACCCAATGTTTCACAGAAGCTAAATAGCAAAACCAATATGAACATCACATTTGCATGTAAAATGGTAGGAAAAGCTTTGTGACTGCTGGGTAGTCACATACACTTTCAGTTCTACACAGACAGCTGCAGTTTGTACAGGGACTATTCAAATATATGATCCCAAAGTACATGGGGTTAAATACATACTGCCCTGGTATGTACTAACATTACACTATCTTATGTGCGCTTGGGGAATCCACATACTGCTATGATATACATTGGTATGGCTAGACTATGCACCATATTTACTGTATATACAGGTATGGGACCCGTTACCCAGAATGCTCGGGACCTGGGGTTTTCCGGATAAGGGATCTTTCTGTAATTTGGATCTTCATACCTTAAATCTACTAGAACATCGTGTAAACATTAAATAAACCCAATAGTCTGGTTTTGCATCCAACAAGGATTAATTATATCTTAGTTGGGATCAAGTACAAGCTACAGGTTTATTATTTCAGAGAAAAGGGAAATCATTTTTTAAAATTTGGATTATTTCATTATAATGGAGTCAATGGGAGACAGCGTTTCCGTAATTCGGAGCTTTCTGGATAATGGGTTTCCGGATAACGGATCCCACACCTGTATAGCATAACATAACCACTATCTTAGATCTCAAGGAGCCCTTTCACAATAGAAAAGCAGGAGGCAACAGTCCTCAAATATCGCAAAACCTGGTTTTTACCACAAAACCCAAGGTACAACTTATGATATATCTGCCCATAAATCAAACCATTGGCAATGACAATTTCAAGTGAATGTAATTAAAACAAACAAACAAAACAAAAAAAAACAGGGAATATTTTTCTGAATTAAATTGACAAAATTAAGAAAGTTAAATTTAAAACAACCAATATTTTTTATCAGAAATTTCAGATTCTAACAAGAAAAACAAACTTTAACTGTACCCCCCTAGGCCAAACCAAAATGATTCAATATAGTTAAAATGTAATTTTCCTACCGCACACCTGTAGTTCACCAATACTGCAATGGTGGTGCGTTCTTCCATTGGCCCGGCCGGGTCCCTTAGCAACGTACAAGTATAGAAACGGATCTGCACACACACGAGGTTATGCAGTCATGGAGTATACTCCTTTTATTATGCCACCAAACAAATCAACGTTTCGGAGGGGGGGCACCCTCAACGTTTCGGAGGGGGGGGGGGCACCCTCGGGGGGGCACCCTCCCTCATCAGGATGATCCGTTTCTACACTTGTACATTCAATACAGTTAAAACCATTAAATATATTCTTGAAAGTGTGTTTATCTTTGCTGTGTTACGGATTTATCAAATATGTTAAATATACTCACTGGTAAACATTAGGTTGAAAAAATGACTGGCAGCTGCAAGAACTACACGATGAGCAGGGATTTTTCTCTCTTGCACCATAAGAATGACATCACACAAGGTTTTCTTTAAAAAATAGAATAAATCAGTTAAAAACAAGGAGATAAAACAGAACAAACACAAGAAAAGAAGTGATGCTGTAGAGATGACACAGGCTGACTGTGACCCTTCAAGGGTTTTTCAGTGGTCCTTAGCATGTCCATGGCCTGTGTATACATCTTTGTATGGCATCATCGTTTGAACATAATATGGCCCTTGCTCAAGTTTTGGCCACAACATGTAAAGAGCTGGACAACTGAACAAGAACATGAAAGAAATTATTAAAAATATATATTTCATTAATAGCCATGTATTCATTGCATGTGATCACTATGAATTAGGGTCCATTTAGGCTAAATTGTACCAAATGTAATTAGCTAGATAGGAAGACTTTTGGGCAGTTGTTTCATCTACTGCTTCTGTAAGCCTCTCAGAAAACGTTTACAACATTTAAAGGGAATGTGTACCTCAAAAATAATTCTTCCCAATCTAACATAATACTACTCCAATAGTTTGCGCCATTCACTTCAACCACAGGCAACAAGAGCAGTGACAGATGTTTCTCCTCTGTTAGAAAGATGGCAGCAAAGCAAACAACCAGTGTGCCATGAGACTTTGGACATCATTTACTTACAGTCAGCCAATTGTTACCATGTCAGTGACTAATCAGTTTTGAGTTTTGATGAAATTGTATGGCGTGCGTGACAGTATGGGGAGAATTAGATGGAGAGTGACAGTATGGGGAGAATTAGATGGAGAGTGACAGTATGGGGAGAATTAGATGGAGAGTGACAGTATGGGGAGAATTAGATGGAGAGTGACAGTATGGGGAGAATTAGATGGAGAGTGACAGTATGGGGTGAATTAGATGGAGTGTGTGACAGTATGGGGAGAATTAGATGGTGAGTGTGACAGTATGGGGAGAATTAGATGGAGAGTGTGACAGTATGGGGAGAATTAGATGGTGAGTGTGACAGTATGGGGAGAATTAGATGGTGAGTGTGACAGTATGGGGAGAATTAGATGGTGAGTGTGACAGTATGGGGAGAATTAGATGGTGAGTGTGACAGTATGGGGAGAATTAGATGGTGAGTGTGACAGTATGGGGAGAATTAGATGGTGAGTGTGACAGTTTGGGGAGAATTAGATGGTGAGTGTGACAGTATGGGGAGAATTAGATGGAGAGTGTGACAGTATGGGGAGAATTAGATGGTGAGTGTGACAGTATGGGGAGAATTAGATGGTGAGTGTGACATTATGGGGAGAATTAGATGGAGAATTAGATGGAGAGTGTGACAGTATGGGGAGAATTAGATGGTGAGTGTGACAGTATGGGGAGAATTAGATGGTGAGTGTGACAGTATGGGGAGAATTAGATGGAGAGTGTGACAGTATGGGGAGAATTAGATGGAGAGTGTGACAGTATGGGGAGAATTAGATGGTGAGTGTGACAGTATGGGGAGAATTAGATGGAGAGTGTGACAGTATGGGGAGAATTAGATGGAGAATTAGATGGAGAGTGTGACAGTATGGGGAGAATTAGATGGTGAGTGTGACAGTATGGGGAGAATTAGATGGTGAGTGTGACATTATGGGGAGAATTAGATGGAGAGTGTGACAGTATGGGGAGAATTAGATGGTGAGTGTGACAGTATGGGGAGAATTAGATGGAGAGTGTGACAGTATGGGGAGAATTAGATGGAGAATTAGATGGAGAGTGTGACAGTATGGGGAGAATTAGATGGAGAGTGTGACAGTATGGGGAGAATTAGATGGTGAGTGTGACAGTATGGGCAGAATTAGATGGGAGAGTGTGACAGTATGGGGAGAATTAGATGGAGAATTAGATGGAGAGTGTGACAGTATGGGGAGAGTTAGATGGTGAGTGTGACAGTATGGGAAGAATTAGATGGTGAGTGTGACAGTATGGGGAGAATTAGATGGTGAGTGTGACATTATGGGGAGAATTAGATGGAGAGTGTGACAGTATGGGGAGAATTAGATGGTGAGTGTGACAGTATGGGGAGAATTAGATGGAGAGGGTGACAGTATGGGGAGAATTAGATGGTGAGTGTGACAGTATGGGGAGAATTAGATGGTGAGTGTGACAGTATGGGGAGAATTAGATGGTGAGTGTGACAGTATGGGGAGAATTAGATGGTGAGTGTGACAGTTTGGGGAGAATTAGATGGTGAGTGTGACAGTATGGGGAGAATTAGATGGAGAGTGTGACAGTATGGGGAGAATTAGATGGTGAGTGTGACAGTATGGGGAGAATTAGATGGTGAGTGTGACATTATGGGGAGAATTAGATGGAGAATTAGATGGAGAGTGTGACAGTATGGGGAGAATTAGATGGTGAGTGTGACAGTATGGGGAGAATTAGATGGTGAGTGTGACAGTATGGGGAGAATTAGATGGAGAGTGTGACAGTATGGGGAGAATTAGATGGAGAGTGTGACAGTATGGGGAGAATTAGATGGAGAGTGTGACAGTATGGGGAGAATTAGATGGAGAGTGTGACAGTATGGGGAGAATTAGATGGAGAATGTGACAGTATGGGGAGAATTAGATGGTGAGTGTGACATTATGGGGAGAATTAGATGGTGAGTGTGACAGTATGGGGAGAATTAGATGGTGAGTGTGACAGTTTGGGGAGAATTAGATGGTGAGTGTGACAGTATGGGCAGAATTAGATGGGAGAGTGTGACAGTATGGGGAGAATTAGATGGTGAGTGTGACAGTATGGGAAGAATTAGATGGTGAGTGTGACATTATGGGGAGAATTAGATGGAGAGTGTGACAGTATGGGGAGAATTAGATGGTGAGTGTGACAGTATGGGGAGAATTAGATGGTGAGTGTGACAGTTTGGGGAGAATTAGATGGTGAGTGTGACAGTATGGGGAGAATTAGATGGTGAGTGTGACAGTATGGGAAGAATTAGATGGTGAGTGTGACAGTATGGGCAGAATTAGATGGGAGAGTGTGACATTATGGGGAGAATTAGATGGAGAATTAGATGGAGAGTGTGACAGTATGGGGAGAATTAGATGGTGAGTGTGACAGTATGGGGAGAATTAGATGGAGAGTGTGACAGTATGGGGAGAATTAGATGGTGAGTGTGACAGTATGGGGAGAATTAGATGGTGAGTGTGACAGTATGGGGAGAATTAGATGGTGAGTGTGACAGTATGGGGAGAATTAGATGGAGAGTGTGACAGTATGGGGAGAATTAGATGGTGAGTGTGACAGTATGGGGAGAATTAGATGGAGAGTGTGACAGTATGGGGAGAATTAGATGGAGAGTGTGACAGTATGGGGAGAATTAGATGGTGAGTGTGAAAGTATGGGGAGAATTAGATGGTGAGTGTGACAGTATGGGGAGAATTAGATGGTGAGTATGACAGTTTGGGGAGAATTAGATGGTGAGTGACAGTATGGGGAGAATTAGATGGTGAGTGTGACAGTATGGGGAGAATTAGATGGTGAGTGTGACAGTATGGGGAGAATTAGATGGTGAGTGTGACAGTATGGGCAGAATTAGATGGGAGAGTGTGACAGTATGGGGAGAATTAGATTGAGAATTAGATGGAGAGTGTGACAGTATGGGGAGAATTAGATGGAGAATTAGATGGAGAGTGTGACAGTATGGGGAGAATTAGATGGTGAGTGTGACAGTATGGGGAGAATTAGATGGTGAGTGTGACAGTATGGGGAGAATTAGATGGTGAGTGTGACAGTATGGGCAGAATTAGATGGGAGAGTGTGACAGTATGGGGAGAATTAGATTGAGAATTAGATGGAGAGTGTGACAGTATGGGGAGAATTAGATGGAGAATTAGATGGTGAGTGTGACAGTATGGGGAGAATTAGATGGTGAGTGTGACAGTATGGGGAGAATTAGATGGAGAGTGTGACAGTATGGGGAGAATTAGATGGCGAGTGTGACAGTATGGGGAGAATTAGATGGCGAGTGTGACAGTATGGGGAGAATTAGATGGAGAGTGTGACAGTATGGGGAGAATTAGATGGAGAGTGTGACAGTATGGTGAGAATTAGATGGAGAATTAGATGGAGAGTGTGACAGTATGGGCAGAATTAGATGGGAGAGTGTGACAGTATGGGGAGAATTAGATGGAGAATTAGATGGTGAGTGTGACAGTATGGGGAGAATTAGATGGTGAGTATGACAGTTTGGGGAGAATTAGATGGTGAGTGACAGTATGGGGAGAATTAGATGGTGAGTGTGACAGTATGGGGAGAATTAGATGGTGAGTGTGACAGTATGGGGAGAATTAGATGGTGAGTGTGACAGTATGGGCAGAATTAGATGGAGAATTAGATGGAGAGTGTGACAGTATGGGGAGAATTAGATGGAGAATTAGATGGAGAGTGTGACAGTATGGGGAGAATTAGATGGTGAGTGTGACAGTATGGGGAGAATTAGATGGTGAGTGTGACATTATGGGGAGAATTAGATGGAGAGTGTGACAGTATGGGGAGAATTAGATGGTGAGTGTGACAGTATGGGGAGAATTAGATGGAGAGTGTGACAGTATGGGGAGAATTAGATGGAGAATTAGATGGAGAGTGTGACAGTATGGGGAGAATTAGATGGAGAGTGTGACAGTATGGGGAGAATTAGATGGTGAGTGTGACAGTATGGGCAGAATTAGATGGGAGAGTGTGACAGTATGGGGAGAATTAGATGGAGAATTAGATGGAGAGTGTGACAGTATGGGGAGAGTTAGATGGTGAGTGTGACAGTATGGGAAGAATTAGATGGTGAGTGTGACAGTATGGGGAGAATTAGATGGTGAGTGTGACAGTATGGGGAGAATTAGATGGTGAGTGTGACATTATGGGGAGAATTAGATGGTGAGTGTGACAGTATGGGGAGAATTAGATGGTGAGTGTGACAGTATGGGGAGAATTAGATGGTGAGTATGACAGTTTGGGGAGAATTAGATGGTGAGTGACAGTATGGGGAGAATTAGATGGTGAGTGTGACAGTATGGGGAGAATTAGATGGTGAGTGTGACAGTATGGGGAGAATTAGATGGTGAGTGTGACAGTATGGGCAGAATTAGATGGGAGAGTGTGACAGTATGGGGAGAATTAGATGGAGAATTAGATGGAGAGTGTGACAGTATGGGGAGAATTAGATGGAGAATTAGATGGAGAGTGTGACAGTATGGGGAGAATTAGATGGTGAGTGTGACAGTATGGGGAGAATTAGATGGAGAGTGTGACAGTATGGTGAGAATTAGATGGAGAATTAGATGGAGAGTGTGACAGTATGGGCAGAATTAGATGGGAGAGTGTGACAGTATGGGGAGAATTAGATGGAGAATTAGATGGAGAGTGTGACAGTATGGGGAGAATTAGATGGAGAATTAGATGGAGAGTGTGACAGTATGGGGAGAATTAGATGGTGAGTGTGACAGTATGGGGAGAATTAGATGGTGAGTGTGACAGTATGGGGAGAATTAGATGGTGAGTATGACAGTTTGGGGAGAATTAGATGGTGAGTGACAGTATGGGGAGAATTAGATGGTGAGTGTGACAGTATGGGGAGAATTAGATGGTGAGTGTGACAGTATGGGGAGAATTAGATGGTGAGTGTGACAGTATGGGCAGAATTAGATGGGAGAGTGTGACAGTATGGGGAGAATTAGATGGAGAATTAGATGGAGAGTGTGACAGTATGGGGAGAATTAGATGGAGAATTAGATGGAGAGTGTGACAGTATGGGGAGAATTAGATGGTGAGTGTGACAGTATGGGGAGAATTAGATGGTGAGTGTGACAGTATGGGGAGAATTAGATGGAGAGTGTGACAGTATGGGGAGAATTAGATGGAGAGTGTGACAGTATGGGGAGAATTAGATGGCGAGTGTGACAGTATGGGGAGAATTAGATGGAGAGTGTGACAGTATGGGGAGAATTAGATGGAGAGTGTGACAGTATGGTGAGAATTAGATGGAGAATTAGATGGAGAGTGTGACAGTATTGGCAGAATTAGATGGGAGAGTGTGACAGTATGGGGAGAATTAGATGGAGAATTAGATGGTGAGTGTGACAGTATGGGGAGAATTAGATGGTGAGTGTGACAGTATGGGGAGAATTAGATGGTGAGTGTGACAGTATGGGGAGAATTAGATGGTGAGTGTGACATTATGGGGAGAATTAGATGGTGAGTGTGACAGTATGGGGAGAATTAGATGGTGAGTGTGACAGTATGGGGAGAATTAGATGGAGAGTGTGACAGTATGGGGAGAATTAGATGGCGAGTGTGACAGTTTGGGGAGAATTAGATGGTGAGTGTGACAGTTTGGGGAGAATTAGATGGTGAGTGTGACAGTATGGGCAGAATTAGATGGTGAGTGTGACATTATGGGGAGAATTAGATGGAGAATTAGATGGAGAGTGTGACAGTATGGGGAGAATTAGATGGTGAGTGTGACAGTATGGGGAGAATTAGATGGAGAGTGTGACAGTATGGGGAGAATTAGATGGTGAGTGTGACAGTATGGGGAGAATTAGATGGAGAGTGTGACAGTATGGGGAGAATTAGATGGTGAGTGTGACAGTATGGGGAGAATTAGATGGAGAGTGTGACAGTATGGGGAGAATTAGATGGTGAGTGTGACAGTATGGGGAGAATTAGATGGAGAGTGTGACAGTATGGGGAGAATTAGATGGAGAGTGTGACAGTATGGGGAGAATTAGATGGAGAGTGTGACAGTATGGGGAGAATTAGATGGTGAGTGTGACAGTATGGGGAGAATTAGATGGTGAGTGTGACAGTATGGGGAGAATTAGATGGTGAGTATGACAGTTTGGGGAGAATTAGATGGTGAGTGACAGTATGGGGAGAATTAGATGGTGAGTGTGACAGTATGAGGAGAATTAGATGGTGAGTGTGACAGTATGGGGAGAATTAGATGGTGAGTGTGACAGTATGGGGAGAATTAGATGGTGAGCGTGACAGTATGGGCAGAATTAGATGGGAGAGTGTGACAGTATGGGGAGAATTAGATGGAGAATTAGATGGAGAGTGTGACAGTATGGGGAGAATTAGATGGAGAATTAGATGGAGAGTGTGACAGTATGGGGAGAATTAGATGGAGAATTAGATGGAGAGTGTGACAGTATGGGGAGAATTAGATGGTGAGCGTGACAGTATGGGGAGAATTAGATGGTGAGTGTGACAGTATGGGGAGAATTAGATGGTGAGCGTGACAGTATGGGGAGAATTAGATGGTGAGCGTGACAGTATGGGGAGAATTAGATGGTGAGCGTGACAGTATGGGGAGAATTAGATGGAGAGTGTGACAGTATGGGGAGAATTAGATGGAGAATTAGATGGAGAGTGTGACAGTATGGGGAGAATTAGATGGTGAGTGTGACAGTATGGGGAGAATTAGATGGTGAGTGTGACAGTATGGGGAGAATTAGATGGTGAGTGTGACAGTATGGGGAGAATTAGATGGTGAGTGTGACAGTATGGGGAGAATTAGCAGGTGAGTGTGACAGTATGGGGAGAATTAGCAGGTGAGTGTGACAGTATGGGGAGAATTAGATGGTGAGTGTGACAGTATGGGGAGAATTAGATGGTGGTGAGTGTGACAGTATGGGGAGAATTAGATGGTGGTGAGTGTGACAGTATGGGGAGAATTAGATGGTGAGTATGACAGTATGGGGAGAATTAGATGGAGAGTGACAGTATGGGGAGAATTAGATGGTGAGTGTGACAGTATGGGGAGAATTAGATGGTGAGTGTGACAGTATGGGGAGAATTAGATGGTGAGTGTGACAGTATGGGGAGAATTAGATGGTGAGCGTGACAGTATGGGGAGAATTAGATGGTGAGCGTGACAGTATGGGGAGAATTAGATGGTGAGCGTGACAGTATGGGGAGAATTAGATGGTGAGTGTGACAGTATGGGGAGAATTAGATGGAGAATTAGATGGAGAGTGTGACAGTATGGGGAGAATTAGATGGAGAATTAGATGGAGAGTGTGACAGTATGGGGAGAATTAGATGGTGAGTGTGACAGTATGGGGAGAATTAGATGGTGAGTGTGACAGTATGGGGAGAATTAGATGGTGAGTGTGACAGTATGGGGAGAATTAGATGGTGAGTGTGACAGTATGGGGAGAATTAGATGGTGAGTGTGACAGTATGGGGAGAATTAGATGGTGAGTGTGACAGTATGGGGAGAATTAGCAGGTGAGTGTGACAGTATGGGGAGAATTAGATGGTGAGTGTGACAGTATGGGGAGAATTAGCAGGTGAGTGTGACAGTATGGGGAGAATTAGATGGTGAGTGTGACAGTATGGGGAGAATTAGATGGAGAGTGTGACAGTATGGGGAGAATTAGATGGAGAGTGTGACAGTATGGGGAGAATTAGATGGGAGAGTGTGACAGTATGGGGAGAATTAGATGGAGAGTGTGACAGTATGGGGAGAATTAGATGGAGAGTGTGACAGTATGGGGAGAATTAGATGGGAGAGTGTGACAGTATGGGGAGAATTAGATGGTGAGTGTGACAGTATGGGGAGAATTAGATGGTGAGTGTGACAGTATGGGGAGAATTAGATGGAGAGTGTGACAGTATGGGGAGAATTAGATGGTGAGTGTGACAGTATGGGGAGAATTAGATGGTGAGTGTGACAGTATGGGGAGAATTAGATGGTGAGTGTGACAGTATGGGCAGAATTAGATGGAGAGTGTGACAGTATGGGGAGAATAAGATGGAGAGTGTGACAGTATGGGGAGAATTAGATGGTGAGTGTGACAGTATGGGCAGAATTAGATGGAGAGTGTGACAGTATGGGCAGAATTAGATGGTGAGTGTGACAGTATGGGCAGAATTAGATGGAGAGTGTGACAGTATGGGCAGAATTAGATGGAGAGTGTGACAGTATGGGCAGAATTAGATGGAGAGTGTGACAGTATGGGGAGAATTAGATGGTGAGTGTGACAGTATGGGGAGAATTAGATGGAGAGTGTGACAGTATGGGGAGAATTAGATGGAGTGTGACAGTATGGGGAGAATTAGATGGTGAGTGTGACAGTATGGGGAGAATTAGATGGAGAGTGTGACAGTATGGGGAGAATTAGATGGAGTGTGACAGTATGGGGAGAATTAGATGGAGAGTGTGACAGTATGGGGAGAATTAGATGGAGAGTGTGACAGTATGGGCAGAATTAGATGGAGAGTGTGACAGTATGGGGAGAATTAGATGGTGAGTGTGACAGTATGGGGAGAATTAGATGGAGAGTGACAGTATGGGGAGAATTAGATGGAGAGTGTGACAGTATGGGGAGAATTAGATGGAGAGTGTGACAGTATGGGGAGAATTAGATGGAGTGTGACAGTATGGGGAGAATTAGATGGAGAGTGTGACAGTATGGGGAGAATTAGATGGTGAGTGTGACAGTATGGGGAGAATTAGATGGTGAGTGTGACAGTATGGGGAGAATTAGATGGTGAGTGTGACAGTATGGGGAGAATTAGATGGAGAGTGTGACAGTATGGGGAGAATTAGATGGAGTGTGACAGTATGGGGAGAATTAGATGGAGAGTGTGACAGTATGGGGAGAATTAGATGGAGAGTGTGACAGTATGGGGAGAATTAGATGGTGAGTGACAGTATGGGGAGAATTAGATGGAGAGTGTGACAGTATGGGGAGAATTAGATGGAGTGTGACAGTATGGGGAGAATTAGATGGTGAGTGTGACAGTATGGGGAGAATTAGATGGAGAGTGTGACAGTATGGGGAGAATTAGATGGAGAGTGTGACAGTATGGGGAGAATTAGATGGTGAGTGTGACAGTATGGGGAGAATTAGATGGTGAGTGTGACAGTATGGGGAGAATTAGATGGAGAGTGTGACAGTATGGGGAGAATTAGATGGTGAGTGTGACAGTATGGGGAGAATTAGATGGAGAGTGTGACAGTATGGGGAGAATTAGATGGAGTGTGACAGTATGGGGAGAATTAGATGGAGAGTGTGACAGTATGGGCAGAATTAGATGGAGAGTGTGACAGTATGGGGAGAATTAGATGGTGAGTGTGACAGTATGGGGAGAATTAGATGGAGAGTGACAGTATGGGGAGAATTAGATGGAGAGTGTGACAGTATGGGGAGAATTAGATGGAGAGTGTGACAGTATGGGGAGAATTAGATGGAGTGTGACAGTATGGGGAGAATTAGATGGAGAGTGTGACAGTATGGGGAGAATTAGATGGTGAGTGTGACAGTATGGGGAGAATTAGATGGTGAGTGTGACAGTATGGGGAGAATTAGATGGTGAGTGTGACAGTATGGGGAGAATTAGATGGAGAGTGTGACAGTATGGGGAGAATTAGATGGAGTGTGACAGTATGGGGAGAATTAGATGGAGAGTGTGACAGTATGGGGAGAATTAGATGGAGAGTGTGACAGTATGGGGAGAATTAGATGGTGAGTGACAGTATGGGGAGAATTAGATGGAGAGTGTGACAGTATGGGGAGAATTAGATGGAGTGTGACAGTATGGGGAGAATTAGATGGTGAGTGTGACAGTATGGGGAGAATTAGATGGAGAGTGTGACAGTATGGGGAGAATTAGATGGAGAGTGTGACAGTATGGGGAGAATTAGATGGTGAGTGTGACAGTATGGGGAGAATTAGATGGTGAGTGTGACAGTATGGGGAGAATTAGATGGAGAGTGTGACAGTATGGGGAGAATTAGATGGAGAGTGTGACAGTATGGGGAGAATTAGATGGTGAGTGTGACAGTATGGGGAGAATTAGATGGAGAGTGTGACAGTATGGGGAGAATTAAATGGAGAGTGTGATAGTATGGGGAGAATTAGATGGTGAGTGACAGTATGGGGAGAATTAGATGGTGAGTGACAGTATGGGGAGAATTAGATGGTGAGTGACAGTATGGGATGAATGGGAGTCTGGGCATCCTTCACACTCACAGCAGTGCCCACCGGCAGGAAATGGGATGAATGCAGGGGGGCCGCGTTACCTGTTTGCGCATGACATTCATCACTCCCATAAAACTCGCCAGCAGTTTAGCCTCTTCCCTGGCCGCAAATTTCTTTTCGGTTTTCTTCTTGCTGGTGTTTTTTTCGGGCCCCTGAGCTGCCATCTTTTAGCGAGGCCCACCCTTGCTCCCCTCCCTGATAGCCCCCTGCCCTCCCCCGAATGGCTCCTTACCCGCACACTAACCGAGCCCGCAATCTCCTATAACAACAAGAGCAGGCATGGTAGCTGCTAGTTCCCAGTAGATAAAACGCCGTGGGTGACGTCACGAACGTCTCGGGGAACGTCTCTGTCACGTGACATTCGGCGCCTTCGTCAAATGGTTGTGACGCGGGGATTGGCTGGAGCCGTACGCTAATACAGTGCTCCACTTAGTAGTTGTTTACGCTGAGTAGCTTTAGGATTTTTCTTTGGGGCAGGATTTTATTCAGTCTTCCCTTGAGGCTGCGAACCTGTTACATACTCGCTGGTCTGTGTAAGGTGTGTGTCCTTAATATTAGGGGGTTATTGGAGGCTGTTTACACATAATGCTGTTGTGTGGTAACTCGGAGGGCCCAAGAATAATCAGAAGCCACCCACACGTGACGCAGTTCCATTAGTCTGATTTATAGCGGCCATTGGCCCTGCTGCATCAGGCAACACGTGCTCCTAATGACAGAAGAGTTTTATTAGACATGTTGGACGAGAATAAACCTGGGTATTGCGCTTTATAGCCACCTATACCCTAATACATACCTACATGTGAATAACAGCCACACTGTACAATGATCAAGAAGTGAAGACATATAAATATCCCAATATAAAGTGTAGTGGCACTTGAAGGGGTTGTTCACCTTTAAATTAACGTTTAGGGGCAAATTCACTAACCTGAATATTCGCCTGCGACAGCTTTGCTCACACCGCAACAATTCGCCAAATGTAGATTCGCCAGGACAACGCTAATTCGCTAAAATCCTAAATTGTGTCCAGGTCCAGGGCGCCGAACGCTGGTGAAGTTGCGCTAGCGTTATTGCGCCATGTGAAACGAAGTTGCGCTAGTGTTGCCTAATTTGCATATGGTGGGAAGTTAAAGTTGAATGGACGTACATGTTGCAGCAAATACATTACACTACACAATCCCGGGAAAACTTAACAAAAGAAAATAGAGTTGTTATATTGTCCTACACATGAGCCCAGTTTATAGTTTATGTGCCGGTTATCCCCAAAAAAATTCATGCTCTTTTTCAGCCTATCACCCTGAAAAAGTAAAAGTCGTCAGCGCTTTTTGGGACTTAAATTAAATTAAAAAATATTCAACTATTTTTTCAAGAACTCCTATCTACTCTATTGCAATTCGCCTGGTCTGAGGTGACGAAGGCAAGTCTGGCGCAAGAGAGAACGTTCAGTAAAATCCTCATCTTAGTGAATTTGTGTTGTTACGTCCATTCGCCAGAGCGCAAATTTGCCAGGCATCAGGGAGCGAAGTACCGCTAGAGTCCATCTCCTTCCCTAGCGAAGTTACGAAGTTAGTAAATCGGCAAAGTACCAAAATGACGTCACGCTAGCGAATTTTTGCCCGCGTTAGTCACTTCGCCCTTTAGTAAATTTGCCCCATAGTATGATGTACGGGTGATATTCTGAGACAATTTGCAATTGGTTTTCATTTTCATGGTTTTTCAATGGGGGTCAGTGACCCCAATTTGAAAGCTGGAAAGCGTCAGGAAAAGAAGGCAAATAATTCAAAGATTATAAATAATGAAGACCATGTCAAAAGTTGCTTAGAATTAGTCATTCTATAATATACTACAAGTTCATTTAAAGGTGAACCACCCCTTTAAATAAACAGTATAAGTGCCATGGTATAGAAGAATATGACTGAATTTAAACATCCAAATAAAAGTTTCTTGTGTAGGATATATTACATATTAACTGGCTAGATTCTAATAAGATTGAAGGGGACATTTTACATAACCTTCATATTCAGATATATGATTAATCTTTCCTCAAACAATGTAGTGATGCAGGAAAAAAAAAGTTTTGAATGCATTTTACCTGCTAAAAGTGTCATTATATCAGAGCTGCAATGAGAGGTGGGAGTGTCTGTTCATTCTCTCACAGGAAATGGTCACAGCACTGACTGACAGGCTGAGCTCTGCTGTAGCTTGGAAAACTCCTCCCATCTCCCTGCCTGTGTGTCTGTTCCCAGTCTGCACATAACTGTCCTATGTCCATCTCTCTGCCATATCCCTGCCACCTGGGAGCTGTAGTTTAGGAACTTAAGGCTGCACATTTTGGACACCTGGGATATGGGGGGTAAACCCCTTTCTACCACTTTCTAGAAACATAATAGATGGATTTTTCCCATTTTACTAAGTCCAAGGCTGCTTCATGCTAGTTATATGCAGCTTGGAAGTCTTCCAGCCACCCTCCCCTTACGTGCACAGATTTATGCTGAAGCCGTTTGTAAAGCAAACGTTCTCCCTCTTTCTGATTATCACTGCTGCCCCCTGCGACCCACCCCCTCCTAGTTGTGTAGTGTAGGGAAATTCATTGGGGAGGGGGGAGGAGCGGGGTGGGTGACGCAGGCTAAATGTGTCACTGCTGGGATACAGCTGCTTTAAATCAGTGGATCACTTCTTCCTGACCCGCACCGACTCTAAACCGCCCTGCTGTTGTAGTTCAACACCTCTACCTCAAAGACACTAATCTTAAATGTGGGCCTATTTTAATCTTTACACACCACGTGTTCAGTAATAGGTGGGTACTCACAAATGTTTAAAAATATAATCAGCATATAACTCAAAATCACGAGGTGTAGCTTCCAAATAGAATTCCTTGCTGTAAAAAGATGTGGAGCAGTAATAGTGTAAAAACGTTTTATTACTGATAAAAATAATTAAAATTGTGCACTCACAAATTTGTAGTTAATACAGGCATATCGAGTCATCAAAATTTCCTCGCCATAGGATATCAAGGACCCCAGTGTTCACTGTTTAACCCTGACCAGTGGTGTTGCCACGTCTGTGTATGGATTCCCTGGCGCTTGGAGATGACGTCTACTGCCTTCACCTGACGCGTTTCGTCGATATATGACTTCCTCAGAGGCTCAAATCGTAAAGTATTCGGTTCTCTCCTTTTACGGATCCTGGTTGCCTAGATCGCGCGTGCCTGCACTTACTTTCCATAGTCGCGGGGCAACTAAACCCTAATGTCCACTCTGCTTACCACATTGCAAATTATTAATACTTTCCCACTAGCACAAACATATTTTGAATGTCCCCAGCATTGGATCCCACAGCATCAAGTGGTTTAAAACGATGGAAAGAGCATGAACCAAAATATTTTATATACACTTCCGTCTCTTGCTTCAGTGTTTCTTTCATGGTATTATCCATTAAGAGAATTCATTTGCAATTAGGAATTCAGGAGACTTTTAAATTTCTTTTACCTGGCTTTTCACTAATTATGATTATTTATATTCACTTTTTTAGCTGATAGGGTTACTTTATTAATTAGCCTTTAAAAATTACTCAATCTATTATACTCAATCCATCAATTCTCCACATTATTAGTTAAAATTTGCATATTTGTATGTTACATAAATATATAGGGAGGTTTTTTTTATACAATTTGTATATATCAAGAAGGTATATTGTACATAAGTTTAGATAAAGACTTCTCCTAAAAAGGACCTTAGATTGAAGTCTATGTTGAGGCCCTTAGGTTCCAGTGTTCCCAGTTTATATATCCTTCTGCTTTCGCATCTTAGAGTATCTTCTACAATGTTTACCCCCCTCCACTTTCTGGTTAATGCCTCCACACCCCGGTTAATGCCTCCACACCCCAATATGTTAGACCCTTGGGATTTCCAGAAACTGTTGTGGACACAACCTTATTAAGTATTTTGATTGACATAGTGCCTAGATGACATCGGTAACCAGCACCTCCCACCAATGCACGCCCAGTCCTTCTCAGTGGCTGCTGCTCTCTGAAAAAAAGAAAGTGAAAAAAAGAGATGGCCGACGGCTACCCTGGCTTGCTGTAACAGGACAGGAAATCAGGGAGGAGCGTGATAAGAAATGCTAAGATAACAAATAAAGTGGACACAAAAGGTATCTAAAACGTGTTTTATTCAATTTTATTGCAAAAGAATTGATTAAGCTACAGTTCAAAATGATGGTATATGTCCCCTTTAAATATCGATGGAGCAGTAAAGGATGCCATTTATCCTATCTTTCTCATTCATCCATATTTTGTAAAACTATTTTAAATTTTAATCGGTTTTGTATACTATGAAGCCTGTAATGCGATAGCTATATTTGTAGAAAGTTGTTTTTTTAATACAGATAAAGTCTTACTTAAAGGGGTGGTTCACCTTTGAGTTAACTTAGTATGGTGTAGAGAGGGATATTCTTTCATTTTGTATTATCTGTGGTTTTTGAGTTATTTCGCTTTTTATTCAGCAGCTCTCCAGTTTGCAGTATCTGGTTGCTAGGATGCAAATTACCCTAGCAACCATGCACTAATTTGAATAATGGACTGTAATATGAATAGTATAGAGCCTGAACATAAAGATAATTAATAAAAAGTAGCAATAACAATACATTTATAGCCTTACAGAGCATTTGTTTTGTAGATGGGAGTCAGTGACCCCAATTTGAAAGTTGGAAAGAGTCAGAAAAAGAAGGCAAATAATTCAAAAACTATAAAAAATAAATAATGAAGACCAATGGAAAAGTTGCTTAGAATTAGCCATTCTGTAACATACAAAAAGTTACCTTAAAGGTGAACAACCACTTTAAGGAAGAAGAATAGGCCTCAATCTATTTCTTAAATACAGTTTTTCTTGCTGCAGCTAGAGTTAATTTGAGGTATTTTAGTATGTTGTCAAGAATGACGTATTACAGAGAATAAACCAGTTTTTATTATCAATACCCATGAGATTAAATCGAGAGGATAATGAAAATTGAGAACTTGATCTTGAATATCCAAAATGTTTAATTAGAGGACATTCCCAGGGTAGATGTAAATAATTAGGTAAAGAAAAAACACATTTAGGAGAGCTTTTAAGGTATTTGCCATTATTTGAATGAACGTTCAATCCTTTGTATGTCAAAGGGATCAATCTGTAATTTTGTTCTCTGAGTACTCCAGAAAGTAGTTTATAAAAGTAGAATTTACTAAGGATTCTGCAGAGACTTCATGATGCATTTTTTTGCTGTGGATTTTGTGGGATGAAAAATTTTGAATGAACCTAAAATCGCCGGAGCTTGGTCTAACCCACTATAGAGTTGAGCAGCTGCTAGAAGCAACCTTGTGCCAGCGCTCAGTCTAACCCACACTCTGGAATTGACCAGCTGCAATAAACGATAAAAAGCCAATATTTGTACAGAGAGAAAAATTACCAGCACACAGTTTGCCTTTAATATAATTGTGTGTATTACAAAAAAAATGAGGTGTTAGTACCACACATTGTCCAAAATATGTAAGCTCACGTGCCACGTCAAGGCCCCACATTGTAAGCAAAATCCTACACTATCCATTAGCATTCTTAGTGTTTTTAGTGCATTTAAAATCAAGTGCCCCAGCAAACAGTGTGACTGAGAAGACCAACAGTGCACTTACCCTTTACTCAGAAGCTCTAGTGAGAAAGCAAGGAGCTTTTAGGGCTCTTACAGACGAGTTAGTTACTTTTCAGTTTCATGCGTTCAGCCGCAGGGGAGCGCAGGAGTAGACGCACTGATTTCTTTTCAATGGGGCTGTACTCACACAGACGCATGTAAGCGCGGAACGCAGTTTGGGATGCAGCATGTTGCATTTTACCTGCAATCGGTGCTTACATGCATCTGTGTGAGTACAGCACCATTGAAAATAATTCATTGCATCTACTCCTTGCGCTCCCCTGCGGCTGAACACATGAAACCGGAACGCAGGGGAGGGCAGAGGTTGTCTGTAAGAGCCCTTAAGCCCCAGCCCATTAACATACACCTGTAAATCATACCTTGTTTTAATGGCTCAATGTCAGCAATAGGCAATTTTTGGCTGCAATTTGTGCACAAAACACAGTGTGGGGAATCACTCTTTAGGTAGTAGCAGCAGCAGCAACTCCTTTCACACAGACAGTAGACAGTACACAGGTTTCCAGCTGATCTCACGTGTGCATTTATTTAACACAGCAGCTTAAACACCAACATAACAGTTCATACCCTTTGGGAAGGCAGTAAACAAAAATAGTCCAGTTGTATTGATAAATGAAAATGTCCTTTTCCCAAAGGTCCCACAGTCTCCCACTGGGGCAATATAAGTCCAGCAAACAAAATTAACTGTTAACTCACAGTCCTTTGGAGATTCCTTGTGCTTTTCTCCTGGAAGCAGCCGCTCCCCAAACACTTAAGGCAGTAGCTGGTAGCCAGTCCTTGCTACCAGATAACTTGTCTCTTTCTGGAAACTTGTGCCCAGCAATAAAAGTCCTTATGCTTTAAACACAGGTAACATGCAGTTACTAAGCAAACTTTTAATACAGCACTCCAGTAGCTCTCCTTTCTCTCTCTCTCCAGGGCAGAGAGCAGCCTTAATTGAGACCCCACCTTTTTTTTCCAGGTGAGGCTAATCACCTCCCTGCTACTCAGAGCCTCATTTTCACATCTCTCTGCACTGCTTCATAGAGAATTCTGGGAGGGATATACTTTCCATCTATGATTTTCCCAACCATGCTACACTAGAAAAAAAATCACCAGCGCTCGGTGTAACCCATGCTGTGGCGTTGACCAGCTGCTAGAAGCACCTTTGTGCCAGTGCTCGGTCTAACCCACAATCTGGAGTTGACCAGCTGCTATGAACGATTTGAAGCAAATAATTGTACACAATGAGAAAGAGAAAAATTGCCGGCACACGGTTTGCCTTTAAAAACAATTATTACCAAAAATGAGGTGTTAGTACCACACTTTGGCCAACATATGTAAGCTCACGTAACACGTCAAGTCCCCTCATTCCTACACTATCCCTTAGCATTCTGAGTATGTAGTGCATTTAAAATCAAGTCCCCCAGTAAACAGTGTGACTGGGTAGTAAGACCAACAGTGCACTTACCGTTAATTACATTTTTCTCTCAACCAAATTTTATCTGATTGAAAGGAGATGTATTTGTTGTTGTTTTTTTTAAAAAAAAACCCCTTTATTTGCACCAAAAAATACATACAAAATTTAATGAAATATGACATTACAGTCGTGAATAGGATTACATATGTAAATTGGAGTAGGCCTACACACATTCCTCGTCCTGCACCCAATAACCAGAAACATACACTACACATCTGATTGTCCTAAACAGTAAAATAGTTACAGTTTCTTTTCCCTGGGGCTGTTAGAGTTGCCTCCTCTCGTATAGATTTTTCTGGCCTGAAAGAGAAGTCCCTGCTTGGTAAAATCAAGGGAAATTGGCAAACTGGTGATGTCACGGAGCCGGGATTGGGCAGGTATGGGTCATTGGGGTGCAGAAATAGGCGTATTGGGCAGTGGGAGATGAGAGGGAATGTTTAAAAAGGAGTTTTTTCAGCGAACCACTTTAGGGAGGGAAGGAGAAGATTCTCCTTATTTCTGGGGAACAATCTAAAAACAACCGAATTGAAGAAATTATTTGGCAGATGAACAACCCATTTTATTGCCGGTAAATTAGTAATACCAGCCCCGGTTCTAGCTGGTGTTTTTCTGGCTAGCCCAGTCAAATATCAGCTGTGTGGCAACCTTAGGGGCTATACCTATTTTCACTCGGCACTGTATAAAATAAAATGCTATCAGGACATTTATAAGTATTCTTTTGTGTTTGAGTTGTTATTGGTAAGGGATTTCTCCCTACCAAGTCCTCGGACATACTGTATACCAGGTAGTAAACCAAAATACATAGGAAGTTTCCTGTTGTCGATTGTGGGGTAATGTCTGTACATATTTTATCCAGGTAGCAAAGAAGGTAGTTACTTAGAAACGTAACATGAAGTATAAGGTCTGGAAATTCTCTATGTCCCTCTCAAAATCCTTATCCAATAGTGAAGGTTTAAAAATTTTGGACTTAAGGAAGATGAAAGGTTGTATTGTGACCAATCAAAATAAGCAATCGTTTGGGTTATCGATTTCCTCTGATAGAATGTTACAAAATCACTGTTTGTGCATAAAGCCTAATTTGGAGATATATTTGTTAAAGAATGAAATGGGGAAAGTGTAAATGAGAGAATCCTTTAAACTAGGCTTGTTGAACCAGAGGGGTAGTTGAAAATAAAACAATTTCTCTTTGTCAGAGATTTGACATTTGCTTATACAATCACCCCAACAAACAATATTTGTAGGGGAATTGAGATGTAACCAATTACTATTTTTTCTTTTCCATTTAGGAGACTGGAGGCTAAGCCGAGCAGAGGAGACTCACGTTCCTTGTTAAAGGGGATGGAAAGTCTTTTTAACTAGGGGGTGCCAAAATTTAGGCATCCCAAGTGATTTTATTTACTTAACTGATAACCTAGACTGCTGCTCCTGTCAACAGAAAACTGCATCGGCCCAGGGTTCTTCCAGAGATCACCACAGAGTCATTCTCTTTTTCCACTTCTTCAGACATAACTGCACAGTGATGTGAAATAGCTGTTTTTTTTTTCTGTTAAAGTATGGCTTTTCACTCTGCTGTGTATGTACAGCTACGGGAATAAAGAATAAGCATGAACAGGATCCCAATGTGTAGCTCACTGGGTCTTTTTCTGGGCAGTTTTCTGTTGATAGGAGCACCAGCCCTGGGTATATACATTCACTTAGAGCTGCCTAACTTTTGGTACCTTCAAGTAAAAAACATGCTTTCTCCTTTAAAGGTAAGTAAAGGTAACCTGGTAATCATATTTATGTAATCGGTATAGTATTTGCCATACTATAAAATTGTTTCTATAAACTTGGTTATCTTTAATTTCAGAGGATTGTTTTTTGAATTGTTCATTAAGCATTTCTAATATATTTTCCTTAGATTGTGTCATTATTTTTAGATCTATATTAATATGTTTGCCATTTTCAGAGATGTGCCTTGTTAATGCTGACTAGTTAAATCTCTGTAACCAGGTACCCCGAGACCATCATTTATTTTTGGACAGTAACATCAAAAAAATGAAAATGTAACAAAGTAATAACAATATGATGAACTGTGGCCCTACATTGAAAGCACTGATGTGCTTGTTTTAGAAACACTACTAAAGTTTATACAATCAACCTGCTGTGTAGCCATGGGGGGCAGCCATTCAAAGCTGGAAAAAAGTAAAAAGGCACAGGTTAACATAGCAGATAACAGATAAAGTATGTAGAATACAATGGGATTCTATAGAACTTTTCCGTTATCTTCTATGTCACCTTTACCTCTTCTCCTTTTTTCAGACTGATTCGCTGTCCCCATGTTTATCTGTATAAACTATAGTAGCCTTTCTGAAGCAAACATACCAGTTTTACCACTACAGGGCAACAGTACAGAATTAAAAGTGTTGAGCAAATTCACCATAGGATAGATGCATTTAAGAAAGATCAACATTTTTTAGAAGTTCCTTTTAAATTTAATGGTGCATTTTTCTGCCCAGTCCCTCTTTTTAGGTGGATTACTCCTCACATTTCATCAGCTGCGATTTTATGTGTCTTCGAAGAAGTGTATAGCAGCTGAAAAATATTCCATCACTAGCAGATGCCATAGCGGGCACTATTGCTACTTCTATTGTGATAGCTATGTCAAAGGTTCAGGAGGTTCCAGTGGAAAAACACAAGCGCACACTATCTAAGCGTGACGATATACCCTCCCGCACTTCTCACTCTCTGGATGTATCTGAAAGCTAGGGATCCAACAGGGATGTATTTTCGTCCCCTGCTTAATCAGAAGATGACGACAACGATGAGGAAGAAAATACCAGAGAGAAGGATACCTCTCACGATATTGACGGCATTATCATGGCCGTCATTAAAGGAAAACTATACCCCCAAAATGAATACTTAAACAACAGATAGTTTATATCAAATTGAATAACATATTAAAGAATCTTACCAAACTGGAATATATATTTACATAAATATTGCCCTTTTACATCTCTTGCCTTGAACCACCATTTCGTGACTCTATCTGTGCTGCCTCAGAGATCACCTGACCAGAAATACTACAACACTAACTGTAACAGGAAGAAGTGAGGAAGCAAAAGGCAGAACTCTGTCTGTTAATTGGCTCATGTGACCTTACATGTGGTTTGTATGTGTGCACAGTGAATCTTACGATCTCAGGGGGCGGCCCTTATTTTTTAAAATGGCAATTTTCTATTTATGATTACCCAATGGCACATACTACTAAAAAAGTATATTATTATGATAATGGTTCATTAACATGAAGCAGGGTTTTACATATGAGCTGTTTTACTCAGTATCTTTTAATAGAGACCTACATTGTTTGGGGGGTATAGTTTTCCTTTAAGGTGCTAAAGCTTGACTCCAACGCAGATTCCTCATATCATAAAGGTCTTTTTAAAAGAAAGAAAAAAATCTGCAACCTGCTTTCCCTCGCATGAACAGCTGACAGCGGTAATCCAGGATGAGTGGAATTTGCCAAAAAGGGCGTTTCAGGCATCACGCAGGTTCTCCAAGTCCTGCCCCTTTCAAAGGAGTTTGTGGAGAAGTGGTCCGTTCCACCACTAGTAGATGCGCCAGCCTCACACCTTTCCAAAACAACTACTCTACCAGTCACGGACGGAGCCACCTTCAAGGATACTACAGAGAAGAGGTTGGAAGGATCCCTAAAAGCGATCTTCTCAGTTGCAGGATCAGCCCTTCGGCCATCCCTAGCCTCAGCATGGGTGAACAGGGCCATAGAAGCATGGGCAACCTCGCTCATACTGGGCACACCCCAGGTAGAACTCATTCACACTGCTCGTTGCATAGCAGAAACCAATGCATTCTTATGCAAAGCGTAGTTTCGCTAGTGTTACTTCGCACCCTTACGCCAGGCGAATTTTCGCTAGCGACGTAACTACGCAAATTCACTAACTTGCGCAGTGTACTGAACGCTACCTTTTACGCTAGAATTCCTTCGCCACCTCAGACCTGGCGAAGCGCAATAGAGTAGATAGGGATTGTTTCAAAAAAAGTAAATTTTTTTTCTAAGTCCCAAAAAACGCTGGCGTGTTTTCTACATGATGGGTGATAGGCTGAAAAAGATCTAAATTTTTTTTGGGGCTCCCCTCCTTCCCCCCTACATTTCCTGACTCATGGCAACTTACCTAGACAGTGGGCACATGTGTAGGGCAAAATAAAAATTTTATTTGCTGATTTGAAGGTTTTCTAGGCATTTGTAGTGCTGATACGTATTCCTCCATTGAAATTTGAATTTCGCGCCGTATGCAAATTAGCCTTCGCTAGCGTAACTTCGCTTTACATAGCGAATCAACGCTAGCGCAACTTCGCAACCTTACACTACCCCTGAGCGCAACTTCGGATTTTAGTGAATTTGCGGAGCGCTGGCGAAACTACGCCTGGCGAAGTTGCGCCTGGCGCAACTTCGCATTTTAGTGAATTTGCCCCTATGTGTGTTTTAGTAGAGGCAAGTCTTAGTATTGTCTATGGCAGGATAATTTTTTGTAGCTGCTACTAGTGGCCCTGTATGTTTTCACCCTAAACGTTGTGTAAAATAAACAGCAAATTCCTCAACGTTTGTGCGCCTTCCAAATTCAACATTTGGCGGCATTAGAAAAGTAGAATGCATGATAAGTGCACTTTTTTTCCTTTTGATGTGTGGTGAATTTGAATGTTGTTTCTTTGCTGTATTTTTACACAACAGTAAATATTCCCCATAGTGTCAGTCAATCGTTCAAGTGTCCATTGCTAATTGATGTGAAAGGGATATGCTCTTAGTTAGAGAGGATCTGGATAATTGGCTATAGATATTTTTCATTGTCCTTTTATTTGATAGGGCTGAGAACTCTGCTCCCTGAATATCGCATAATC
Organism: Xenopus laevis; assembly: GCF_017654675.1. NCBI lineage: Eukaryota > Metazoa > Chordata > Amphibia > Anura > Pipidae > Xenopus > Xenopus laevis. Next base: position 32,745,110 of record NC_054382.1, on the reverse strand, counting down.
ATCTTTTAGCTTTGGTAGGGAGTCATTAGTTACCAGAGAGAGAGTCTGATAGTAGTAAAGCAAGCAAGTCTTTATAAAGTTCAAGAATGCCATCGAAACATACATTTTATCTTCTGGACCTGTTTTCCCAATACTTAGCTTTTCTTGCTAACTGTTTAAACTTTTTTTCCTAGATACAACGATTTATTTTTTGTGGAGGAACAGTTATCTTCTATGAAAGGAATGCTGTCTTCCATCTCTAAAATAGTCATTTTGGAGGTAGGTAGGGCAGTTGATTATCTCTATAACTCTGTAACCTATCTCTTGCTTTCTATACATAATTCTCAGTAGTCATGTCAGCTGTCTAGGTATAATTCAACTGTTTTTGCATGACGTGACATGTGGGAGAGACTTATAATTGCACGTTGTCTGTTGGTGTTTCATATTTTATGCAGTTCTTTACACAGATTATACCCCATTCACATCTGTCCCTGCCCCACAGGAGTTTACAATATAAGCTTCCTATCACGTTCATTCACAGTTAAGTCAGTTATATGTTAATCATATGACACACACACACACACACACACACACACACACCTTACAATCTAAAGATCCTATCCTTTCATACATAGTAGGGTCAGTTGTAGCGTGTGGGTTGTATAAAGGAGTGATTGGAAACAATGTGGATTTAGTGAATCTGGTGTTTGAACTACTGAATTACATACTAGTGAAGAAGCACAGAAGTGTTTAACTCATTGCATGTTGGGAGGGACACCGTGATCGATAAAGCAGTGAAACCCTTTATCAGACGGGATAGTAGCAAACAGCTTAGCTTCTGGCTTGTGAGTGTGAAAGGGTTTTTACCTTACAAGATATATAATCATTAGAAAAGGTCCTACCTTGTGCCATCATCATTTGTTTCAAGTCATCTGGCTTCTTCTTATTTCTATAGCGCCGTCACATTTTATGCAGTGCATTTTACAGATTATACATCATTCACATCAGTCCCTGCCCCACGAGGAGAGTTTACAATCTTAGGATCCTATTACTTCATACACAGATGGGTCAGTTGTAGCGTGTGGGTTGTACTAAGGAGTGATTGGAATCAAGTTGCATGATGTAGTGAATCTGGTGTTTGAACTACTGAATTGCATACTTGTGAAGAAGCACAGAATGCTGAAGTGTTTAACTCATTGCATGTTGGGAGGGACACCTTGATTGAGAAAGCCTTGCTTTACCCTTTAATAGAAAAGTGAAACCCTTTATCCTTCATGCTCCGAGTGAACAGGCACTACTGTCTGTCTTCCGTAATGAGGTATGCCTTCTTCCCCACATTACAGTCGAGCGTGCACTATCAGACGTGACAGTAGCGAACAGCTTAGCTTCTGGCTTGTGAGTGTGAAAGGGTTTTTACCTTACAAGACATATAATCATTAGAAAAGGTCCTACCGGGGGGTGGAGTTAGCCGTGAGCGGGAGCAGTCGCATCTACTTGAGCTCCACATGAAACTCTTCACAAAGTGATTACATACTTGCCAGAGACATTGGAAATTGCAGCATATAACCCTCCAGAATCCTTCTTATGTCTGCTGCACCCGGATAGCAGTGGCAATTACCTTTTTTCTTGACTGCTTTGCTCGGCAACGCCATTGAGGCCTATAGTGATCCTCTCTGGATAGTGCTTGTCTCCAGCTACACTACATCGGATGGTCGGCAGGTGAGAAAGCTTGCATATTGAGCATTACGGGTGTTGCCGCAGGGGGCCTGTTTATCCGGCGCTGTGGCTCTGTGTGTTTGGAGTGCGCCATTGCGGCCTACGCATTTTGTACTCTCCTGAGTGACTTGAACCATTGTGTCTTGCCCTCTCTCGGCCCGGAGCGAACGCCTATATACTGTGATTCAATGTAGAAGGGGACTTTTACCTTGCTACTACGCTATTTGGGCTGCAATTATCTCTGCCTTCACGTTGTTGCTAACTCCGCTCCCTCCCCCATTAATCCTGTGCTTGCTCTGACTGCTCCGTCTCATGGGAACTTTCTTGTATGCTACCCTGCCACTGTTTCCCTGAGCAGTTCTAAGAGGTTAACTACCATCATGGCTTTGTGTTGAAGATCAGGGTGCAATCTTCGGAGCCACGATACTACCATAATTTGCTATTCCATGTCTGATATTTTACAGTGGTGTTGGTGAATTACAATATCAGCATTATGGGGAAAATTGGGAAAGCTCCCCCCCACACAAAAGGCCACGCCAAAAGACAAGACCAAAAATCTGGATGCATACCTGTCCAAAGAAACTGGCTGTGCAGTCAACTGGTCTGAAACAGAAGATTCTATTGACCAAGCCGCATTGCACTCTCACTCTACAAAAATCCATTCAACGGATGCCTCACTGATCGAACAATTTAAAATAATGCTGCGCACTGAACTTGATATATCTACAAAAAAGATTACCGCTTCTTTGTCAAAAGAAATCAAAGAGATCAGTAAAAGAACAGATACCCTAGAACACAGATTGGATGATACTACTACTGTGCTGGAGGGTCATGAGACGGATATTGATTCTCTTCGTTATCAACTACAAGAGCTTCAAGACAATATGGAGGACATAAAGTTTCTTGGTATAGGAACAGATACTCCAATGCAGAGACTGTGCTGCAATTTTTTATTCAATATTTATTGAATAAAAAATTGCAGCACAGTCTCTGCATTGGAGTATCTGTTCCTATACCAAGAAACTTTGAGACTATACACTTTAAGAAGGACATAAAGTTGGGGACAAGATACTAAAAAATTTCTCTGGCACAAGCTGAGCCCTCATACTAAGAAAACATTGAAGATGGAGGACATGGAAAATAGATCACGTCGTGGTAACATCCGAATCAGAGGCCTTCCGGAGTCTTATAAAAAATTTGGAATCTGATATCACTGAATTCTTCTCCTTGCTTGTTCCACATCTCCCAACGTCCAAACTCGAAATGGACAGGGTTCATAGAGCATTAGGACGACCACCTCAGGAAGGCAACCCCAGAGATGTGATTTTGAAGCTTCACTACTACACTACCGAAGAAACAATAATGTAAGCAGCACGACATTCTGACCACTTGGAATATGAAGGTCATCCATTGCAACTGTTTGCTGATATAGCTCCGGTTACAATTGCCAAACGGCGTTCTTTCAAACCTATTACGGCGGTTCTACAACAGAATAATATAAAGTATAGATGGGCCTTCCCCTTTCGACTACATTTTCTACACCAAGGCAAGCAGTATTCCACAGCCGATTTGGATGAAGCTACTGCACTGATACAACAACTACATCTTAAGCAACGTTCTACCGCCTCAGAGTCACCTCGTGAGAGAGATTGAACTATATACCCTGGACATTGGTAACATTGCTAATAGTAATTAAAATGTCTATGCTCATTATATTTGCTTTATAGGCTCTTCATTAGCTACGTTACTTACATAACATGCTATTGCCATTGTCAATTATGTGTAAAGTATTATTACGTTAATAGTTTGAAGGGCTCCGAAGACCAACCTGTTGATCCACTCACAACAGGATTAATCTATGGAACGTCACGTTGCTGTGACGTGTGTATTACAGACTGTTTTACAACTTCAGTTTTCTTATTTACCTATATTCTTAGTTAGTTGTTTTGCAACTCTTTTCTTTTATATGATCCAAAACCGTGTCCGCTTTATCTATGCTCTTTTCAGTGAAACTACCAGCCAACTACAGCCATACTTACTGGTTTACTATGCCCCCCTGATGTTATGGCTAACCTGAGAATTATTTCCCATAATATCTGCTTAAAGGCTAAATTGGATAAAACATTTAAGGATCCTTCACGCTCAGTGGCAGACACGGTTTGTGCTACAAAGATACAAACTATACTCCAACTGTTGTTGGTAATAGACGCTTGGGGGACGCTTCGCCGCACTTCGCCAGGCGAATTTTTGCCAGCGCTACGCAAATTCACTAAAATGCGAAGTTGCGCACAGGGGTAGCGAAAAGTTGCGGAGTTGCGCTAGCGTTGTTTCGCTATATAAAGCGAAGTTGCGTTAGCGAAGGCTAATTTGCATACGGCGCGAAATTCAAATTTCAATGGAGGAACACGTATCTGCACTACAAATGCCTAGAAAACCTTCAAATCAGCCAATAAAAATTTTATTTTGCCCTACACATGTGCCCACTGTCTAGGTAAGTTGCCATGAGTCAGGAAAAGTAGGGGGGAGTTAGTGAATTTGCGTAGTTTCGTCGCTAGCGAAGATTCGCCTGGCGTAAGGTTGCGAAGTAACACTAGCGAAACTACGCCAGCGTTCGTTAGTGAATTTGCGCAGTAGCAAAAATGGCCAACGCTAGCGAATTAACGCTAGCGTTCGGCGCTTCGCGCTTTAGTGAATTTGCCCCTTGGAGAGAACGTTTGCCTACAACTAAAGATTATACTTACTTTTCTAATCCACACAAAACTTATTCCCGTATAGACCATATCTTTGTAGCGCAAACATTACTGCCAAATATAACCTCTGCTAAAATTGTACCAATTGCATGGTCAGATCATTCTTTAGTGCTAGTAGATTTGGCATCACTGATAAGTAAACCTACAGAATTTCGATGGAGACTGAACAATGCCTTATTAGCTACGCCTCAGTTGCGGTCCCAAATTGAAGGTAATATCCAGCAATATTTTACATTGAATAAAGGTACAGTATCTTCTCCAATCACATTATGGGAACCCATAAATCTGTATTGCGGGGAGACATTATAAGTATGGCAACAGCTCGCAAAAAACAAAAGCAAACTAGAATAAAGGAATTGGAAAATAAATTATTTATTTTGGAGAAATAAAATTAAAGTCTCCCCTAAGTTGCAAACCACTATTTTAGATGTTAAAAGGGAATTGGACCTGCTCTATACGCAGGATATTGAAAATGTATGTCAATGGCAGGTTAATAGACGTAATCGCGAAGGGAATAAACCAGATACTCCCCTAGCTCGCACCTTACACTCAGTAACGACTCCGCATTCTCCATTATATAAAATTCGAACCAAATCTGGTTCAATTACTGGCAACCCGAAAACAATCTTACAAGAGTTTGTTGATTTCTACTCCAAAATCTATCAGGATCCGTCTACTTTTACTGCGCCACATGCAGATAACTTATTTGCTACGGTACAATTGCCTACCTTGACTCCTGAACAACGCCTATTAATGGACAATAATATTACTGTGGAAGAAACTTTATTGGCAATTAAATTACTCCCCAACTCTAAAACCCCGGGACCAGACGGCTTTTCAATTTTATACTATAAAAAATTTGCCCTGATATTAGCTCCACATCTTATGAATTTATTTAATAACTTAATGCAAGGGGGTAAACTACACTCGGACTCTATATTGGCACAGATTGCTTTGATTCCCAAACCTAATAAAAACTCGCTGGATTGTGGCAATTATCGTTCCATTTCCATATTAAACAATGATGTCAAAATTCTAGGGAAAATACTGGCTACACGCCTGAACTCATTCTTAGCAACCCTAATTCATCCTGACCAAGTAGGATTTGTCCCTAATAGAGATGGGGGAGATAATATTAGACGCCTGTTACAATTGTTATACACCCTTAACTCCTCCCGAACCTCAGCAGTAGTATTAGCACTAGATATTCAAAAGGCTTTTGATTCAGTCTCCTGGGAATATTTATATTATATCTTGCGCAAATGGAACTTTGGGGATAAATTTATTTCTTCGATTCAGGCACTATATAACACTCCGCAAGCCTTTCTTAAATGGGGTCCTTTTGCTTCTGATAAGATTACACTCTACAGGGGGAAGAGACAGGGGTGCCCCCTTTCCCCCGCGAATTACTGGTACGACAATAGCTCACCAAACTCACAAACAAATGCTGTTTGCTGATGATTTATCAATGACACTAACAAAACCGCTTACATCTCTCCCACATTTGTTTAATATCCTCCATCACTTCGGGCGGATATCTGGACTGGTGATTAATTCAACTAAATCTGAAGCCCTTCCTTTGAATATTACTTCGCCGCAGGAAAAATTACTTAAGCTTAATTTTGATTTGCAGTGGAAAGACAAACAGATAAGTTACTTAGGGGTAAAAATAACTCCAACCCTTGAAGGTTTATATCAAGCTAACTAGCCTCCACTCTGGATAGATATTGATAAATCTATTGTAGCCTGGTCTAAATTACATATATCATGGTTTGGCAGAATAAATGCAATTAAGATGGTTCTTTTACCTAAAATATTATATTTTTTCAGAGTTTTGCAGATTGAAATTGCGAGGTCGCAATTACATAAAATACAACAAAAGTTTGCGAATTTTATTTGGGCTGGGAAAATATCACGTTTAGCCCAAAAAACTTCATTTTTACCCAGGAATAGGGGTGGCCTGAGTGTCCCTAACATCTTTTTATATTATCAAGCAGCGCAAATTACGCCATTAATTCATTTCTATAGACCTACCCTTCCATTATGGGCACAAATAGAAGTGGCGCACCTCAAGCCGATTTACCCTGCAGTGTTGCCATGGATTTCTAAATGTGAGAGGCCCATCGCTTCCACCCCAAAATTAAAAATGGCGCTAGCCGTATGGGACCAGGTTGTACTAAAAACCCCTTTGAAATCGACACATTGTCCGGCTATGCCTGTTATTGGCAACCCTGTTTTTCGACCAGGTCTACAGCATAATGATTTTCGTTGATGGCATTCCCACAAAATGTTATATGTAACTCAGTTTTTTGGCTTAGAAGGCCTCAAGAAATGGTCCGCTATAGTTGAACAGTGTAATCCTCCAAGAGTGGAATGATTCCGGTATATTCAGATTCAACACTTTCTTAATGAAGTAACTAAAGGGTGTACTAATATCCTATCCTCTTCCACTATGTGTATCAAATTCCCTTGTAGTGGAGGTATAATATCTATGCTATATAAGGACATTTTAAATTCATCAATTACCTCCCCTCAGACATATACTACACACTGGGAACGGGATCTGGGTAATATAATAGATGACACTTCCTGGCAACAAATGTGGGTGAATACAGCCAAATTTTCCATAAATACGCTGGCACAGGAAACTTTATACAAGGTGATCTCTAGATGGTACATGGTTCCTACCAAGCTACATAAATACTATCCCACTGTCAGTCCACTCTGTTTCCAAAATTGTGGAATGGACGGTACTATGATACATGTTTGGTGGCAGTGCAGACAAGCGTTCAGATTTTGGTCCAGAATATTCACCCTAATAGATTCAATAATGGGAGTTAGACTCCGAAAAGATCCTAAGATGGCCTTACTCAATACTACTATTCCAATTTCGGACAAATATCATCGCAAATTGATACAGTTTATCTTTGTAGCGGCGAAACAGACTATTGCCGCCTCTTGGAAGAACAGTTCTATTCCTATGGTTATGTTTCGTTTGAAAATGAATTGGATCATGATAAATGAAAGATTATTGAGTATATCTACTGATACCTATACTACCTTTACTAAAATCTGGACTCCCTGGATGCATTATGTCAGACTACACTAATGATTGTCTAGTGCAGGCTTTACAATTTTCCAATTTCCTTGTATCACTCAGTACCTGGATTACCTGGTGATTTATACTGAATTGAAACCTATGTGTTGGAATTTAAGGTAGCTTCAACACCTGAATTAAGAGCTGAATGTCAACAGTATAATAACCACGGACACGGTTGGTTAGGTTTAATTGTTCCGTTTTCTTTTTATTTCTTTTTCTTAATATATCTTCTTTATTACTGATATATGTTGTTTCCTGATGTGTAATTATGAGGAGTGTCTGAAGCCGCTGCTTTTTCTTCACTCTCAAGACATTTGCATGTTATGGCAATAATCCCCTCTGCGTAGGAGGATATACATTTTCTACATGTAAGAATGCACAAAAAACCTTGTTATGAGGAAAGTGCTGTATGGCTGTCTAATAAAAAGTTTTGAAAAGAAAAGGTCCTACCTTCTGTTCTTCAAATGTGCCATCATCATTTGTTTCATCTGGCTTCTTCTTATTATTTCTATAGCGCCGTCACATTTTATGCCGTCCATTTTACAGATTATATATCATTCACATCAGTCCCTGCCCCCCTTTTAGATCTTACAATCTAAGGATCCTATTACGTTCATAGACAGAAGGGTCAGTTGTAGCATTTAGGTTGTGTAACTGAGTGATTGCAATCAATTTGGATGATTTTATGAATCTGGTGTTTGAACTACTGAATTGCATACTTGTGAAGAAGCACAGAATGCTGAAGTGTTTAACTCATTGCATGTTGGGAGGGACACCTTGATTGAGAAAGCCTGGCTTTACCCTTTATTAGAGACGTGAAACCCTTTATCCTTCATGCTCCGAGTGAACAGGCACTACTGTCTGTCTTCCGTAATCAGGTATGCCTTCTTCCCCACATTACAGTCGAGCGTGCACTATCAGACGGGACAGTAGCGAACAGCTTAGCTTCTGGCTTGTGAGTGTGAAAGGGTTTTTACCTTACAAGATATATAATCATTAGAAAAGGTCCTACCTTCTGTTCTTCAAATGTGCCATCGTCATTTGTTTCAAGTCATCTGGCTTCTTCTTCTTATTTCTATAGCACCGTCACATTTTATGCAGTGCATTTTACCGAATATACATCATTCACATCAGTCCCTGCCCCACAAGGAGAGCTTACAATCTAAGGATCCTATTACGTTCATAGACAGAAGGGTCAGTTGTAGCGTTTTAGGTTGTGTAAGTGAGTGATTGCAATCAATTTGGATGATTTTATGAATCTGGTGTTTAAACTACTGAATTGCATACTTGTGAAGAAGCACAGAATGCTGAAGTGTTTAACTCATTGCATGTTGGGAGGGACACCTTGATTGAGAAAGCCTTGCTTTACCCTTTATTAGAGATGTGAAACCCTTTATCCTTCATGCTCCGAGTGAACAGGCACTACTGTCTGTCTTCCGTAATGAGGTATGCCTTCTTCCCCACATTACAGTCGAGCGTGCACTATCAGACGGGACAGTAGCGAACAGCTTAGCTTCTGGCTTGTGAGTGTGAAAGGGTTTTTACCTTACAAGATATATAATCATTAGAAAAGGTCCTACCTTCTGTTCTTCAAATGTGCCATCGTCATTTGTTTCAAGTCATCTGGCTTCTTCTTCTTATTTCTATAGTGCCGTCACATTTTATGCAGTGCATTTTACCGAATATACATCATTCACATCAGTCCCTGCCCCACAAGGAGAGCTTACAATCTAAGGATCCTATTACGTTCATAGACAGAAGGGTCAGTTGTAGCGTTTTAGGTTGTGTAAGTGAGTGATTGCAATCAATTTGGATGATTTTATGAATCTGGTGTTTAAACTACTGAATTGCATACTTGTGAAGAAGCACAGAATGCTGAAGTGTTTAACTCATTGCATGTTGGGAGGGACACCTTGATTGAGAAAGCCTGGCTTTACCCTTTATTAGAGACGTGAAACCCTTTATCCTTCATGCTCCGAGTGAACAGGCACTACTGTCTGTCTTCCGTAATGAGGTATGCCTTCTTCCCCACATTACAGTCGAGCGTGCACTATCAGACGGGACAGTAGCGAACAGCTTAGCTCCTGGCTTGTGAGTGTGAAAGGGTTTTACCTTACAACATAAATAATCATTAGAAAAGGTCCTACCTTCCTTTCTTCAAATGTGCCATCATCATTTGTTTCAAGTCATCTGGCTTCTTCTTCTTATTTCTATAGCGCCGTCACATTTTATGCAGTGCATTTTACCGAATATACATCATTCACATCAGTCCCTGCCCCCCTTTTAGAGCTTACAATCTAGGATCCTATTACGTTCATAGACAGTAGGGTCAGTTGTAGCATTTAGGTTGTGTAAGTGAGTGATTGCAATCAATTTGGATGATTTTATGAATCTGGTGTTTGAACTACTGAATTGCATACTTGTGAAGAAGCACAGAATGCTGAAGTGTTTAACTCATTGCATGTTGGGAGGGACACTTTGATTGAGAAAGCCTGGCTTTACCCTTTATTAGAGACGTGAAACCCTTTATCCTTCATGCTCCGAGTGAACAGGCACTACTGTCTGTCTTCCGTAATGAGGTATGCCTTCTTCCCCACATTACAGTCGAGCGTGCACTATCAGACGGGACAGTAGCGAACAGCTTAGCTCCTGGCTTGTGAGTGTGAAAGGATTTTACCTTACAACATAAATAATCATTAGAAAAGGTCCTACCTTCTGTTCTTCAAATGTGCCATCATCATTTGTTTCAAGTCATCTGGCTTCTTCTTATTTCTATAGCGCCGTCACATTTTATGCAGTGTTTTTTACAGATTATACATCATTCACATCAGTCCCTGCCCCACAAGGAGAGCTTACAATCTAAGGATCCTATTACGTTCATAGACAGAAGGGTCAGTTGTAGCGTTTAGGTTGTGTAAGTGAGTGATTGCAATCAATTTGGATGATTTTATGAATCTAGTGTTTGAACTACTGAATTGCATACTTGTGAAGAAGCACAGAATGCTGAAGTGTTTAACTCATTGCATGTTGGGAGGGACACCTTGATTGAGAAAGCCTGGCTTTACCCTTTATTAGAGACGTGAAACCCTTTATCCTTCATGCTCCGAGTGAACAGGCACTACTGTCTGTCTTCCGTAATGAGGTATGCCTTCTTCCCCACATTACAGTCGAGCGTGCACTATCAGACGGGACAGTAGCGAACAGCTTAGCTCCTGGCTTGTGAGTGTGAAAGGGTTTTACCTTACAACATAAATAATCATTAGAAAAGGTCCTACCTTCTGTTCTTCAAATGTGCCATCATCATTTGTTTCAAGTCATCTGGCTTCTTCTTCTTATTTCTATAGCGCCGTCACATTTTATGCAGTGCATTTTACCGAATATACATCATTCACATCAGTCCCTGCCCCCCTTTTAGAGCTTACAATCTAGGATCCTATTACGTTCATAGACAGTAGGGTCAGTTGTAGCATTTAGGTTGTGTAAGTGAGTGATTGCAATCAATTTGGATGATTTTATGAATCTGGTGTTTGAACTACTGAATCGCATACTTGTGAAGAAGCACAGAATGCTGAAGTGTTTAACTCATTGCATGTTGGGAGGGACACTTTGATTGAGAAAGCCTGGCTTTACCCTTTATTAGAGACGTGAAACCCTTTATCCTTCATGCTCCGAGTGAACAGGCACTACTGTCTGTCTTCCGTAATGAGGTATGCCTTCTTCCCCACATTACAGTCGAGCGTGCACTATCAGACGGGACAGTAGCGAACAGCTTAGCTTCTGGCTTGTGAGTGTGAAAGGGTTTTTACCTTACAAGATATATAATCATTAGAAAAGGTCCTACCTTCTGTTCTTCAAATGTGCCATCATCATTTGTTTCAAGTCATCTGGCTTCTTCTTCTTATTTCTATAGCGCCGTCACATTGTATGCAGTGCATTTTACCGAATATACATCATTCACATCAGTCCCTGCCCCCCTTTTAGAGCTTACAATCTAGGATCCTATTACGTTCATAGACAGTAGGGTCAGTTGTAGCATTTAGGTTGTGTAAGTGAGTGATTGCAATCAATTTGGATGATTTTATGAATCTGGTGTTTGAACTACTGAATCGCATACTTGTGAAGAAGCACAGAATGCTGAAGTGTTTAACTCATTGCATGTTGGGAGGGACACTTTGATTGAGAAAGCCTGGCTTTACCCTTTATTAGAGACGTGAAACCCTTTATCCTTCATGCTCCGAGTGAACAGGCACTACTGTCTGTCTTCCGTAATGAGGTATGCCTTCTTCCCCACATTACAGTCGAGCGTGCACTATCAGACGGGACAGTAGCGAACAGCTTAGCTCCTGGCTTGTGAGTGTGAAAGGGTTTTACCTTACAACATAAATAATCATTAGAAAAGGTCCTACCTTCTGTTCTTCAAATGTGCCATCATCATTTGTTTCAAGTCATCTGGCTTCTTCTTCTTATTTCTATAGCGCCGTCACATTGTATGCAGTGCATTTTACCGAATATACATCATTCACATCAGTCCCTGCCCCCCTTTTAGAGCTTACAATCTAGGATCCTATTACGTTCATAGACAGTAGGGTCAGTTGTAGCATTTAGGTTGTGTAAGTGAGTGATTGCAATCAATTTGGATGATTTTATGAATCTGGTGTTTGAACTACTGAATCGCATACTTGTGAAGAAGCACAGAATGCTGAAGTGTTTAACTCATTGCATGTTGGGAGGGACACTTTGATTGAGAAAGCCTGGCTTTACCCTTTATTAGAGACGTGAAACCCTTTATCCTTCATGCTCCGAGTGAACAGGCACTACTGTCTGTCTTCCGTAATGAGGTATGCCTTCTTCCCCACATTACAGTCGAGCGTGCACTATCAGACGGGACAGTAGCGAACAGCTTAGCTCCTGGCTTGTGAGTGTGAAAGGATTTTACCTTACAACATAAATAATCATTAGAAAAGGTCCTACCTTCTGTTCTTCAAATGTGCCATCATCATTTGTTTCAAGTCATCTGGCTTCTTCTTATTTCTATAGCGCCGTCACATTTTATGCAGTGTTTTTTACAGATTATACATCATTCACATCAGTCCCTGCCCCACAAGGAGAGCTTACAATCTAAGGATCCTATTACGTTCATAGACAGAAGGGTCAGTTGTAGCGTTTAGGTTGTGTAAGTGAGTGATTGCAATCAATTTGGATGATTTTATGAATCTAGTGTTTGAACTACTGAATTGCATACTTGTGAAGAAGCACAGAATGCTGAAGTGTTTAACTCATTGCATGTTGGGAGGGACACCTTGATTGAGAAAGCCTGGCTTTACCCTTTATTAGAGACGTGAAACCCTTTATCCTTCATGCTCCGAGTGAACAGGCACTACTGTCTGTCTTCCGTAATGAGGTATGCCTTCTTCCCCACATTACAGTCGAGCGTGCACTATCAGACGGGACAGTAGCGAACAGCTTAGCTTCTGGCTTGTGAGTGTGAAAGGGTTTTTACCTTACAAGATATATAATCATTAGAAAAGGTCCTACCTTCTGTTCTTCAAATGTGCCATCATCATTTGTTTCAAGTCATCTGGCTTCTTCTTATTTCTATAGCGCCGTCACATTTTATGCAGTGTTTTTTACAGATTATACATCATTCACATCAGTCCCTGCCCCACAAGGAGAGCTTACAATCTAAGGATCCTATTACGTTCATAGACAGAAGGGTCAGTTGTAGCGTTTAGGTTGTGTAAGTGAGTGATTGCAATCAATTTGGATGATTTTATGAATCTAGTGTTTGAACTACTGAATTGCATACTTGTGAAGAAGCACAGAATGCTGAAGTGTTTAACTCATTGCATGTTGGGAGGGACACCTTGATTGAGAAAGCCTGGCTTTACCCTTTATTAGAGACGTGAAACCCTTTATCCTTCATGCTCCGAGTGAACAGGCACTACTGTCTGTCTTCCGTAATGAGGTATGCCTTCTTCCCCACATTACAGTCGAGCGTGCACTATCAGACGGGACAGTAGCGAACAGCTTAGCTCCTGGCTTGTGAGTGTGAAAGGGTTTTACCTTACAACATAAATAATCATTAGAAAAGGTCCTACCTTCTGTTCTTCAAATGTGCCATCATCATTTGTTTCAAGTCATCTGGCTTCTTCTTCTTATTTCTATAGCGCCGTCACATTTTATGCAGTGCATTTTACCGAATATACATCATTCACATCAGTCCCTGCCCCCCTTTTAGAGCTTACAATCTAGGATCCTATTACGTTCATAGACAGTAGGGTCAGTTGTAGCATTTAGGTTGTGTAAGTGAGTGATTGCAATCAATTTGGATGATTTTATGAATCTGGTGTTTGAACTACTGAATCGCATACTTGTGAAGAAGCACAGAATGCTGAAGTGTTTAACTCATTGCATGTTGGGAGGGACACTTTGATTGAGAAAGCCTGGCTTTACCCTTTATTAGAGACGTGAAACCCTTTATCCTTCATGCTCCGAGTGAACAGGCACTACTGTCTGTCTTCCGTAATGAGGTATGCCTTCTTCCCCACATTACAGTCGAGCGTGCACTATCAGACGGGACAGTAGCGAACAGCTTAGCTTCTGGCTTGTGAGTGTGAAAGGGTTTTTACCTTACAAGATATATAATCATTAGAAAAGGTCCTACCTTCTGTTCTTCAAATGTGCCATCATCATTTGTTTCAAGTCATCTGGCTTCTTCTTCTTATTTCTATAGCGCCGTCACATTTTATGCAGTGCATTTTACCGAATATACATCATTCACATCAGTCCCTGCCCCACAAGGAGAGCTTACAATCTAAGGATCCTATTACGTTCATAGACAGTAGGGTCAGTTGTAGCATTTAGGTTGTGTAAGTGAGTGATTGCAATCAATTTGGATGATTTTATGAATCTGGTGTTTGAACTACTGAATCGCATACTTGTGAAGAAGCACAGAATGCTGAAGTGTTTAACTCATTGCATGTTGGGAGGGACACTTTGATTGAGAAAGCCTGGCTTTACCCTTTATTAGAGACGTGAAACCCTTTATCCTTCATGCTCCGAGTGAACAGGCACTACTGTCTGTCTTCCGTAATGAGGTATGCCTTCTTCCCCACATTACAGTCGAGCGTGCACTATCAGACGGGACAGTAGCGAACAGCTTAGCTTCTGGCTTGTGAGTGTGAAAGGGTTTTTACCTTACAAGATATATAATCATTAGAAAAGGTCCTACCTTCTGTTCTTCAAATGTGCCATCATCATTTGTTTCAAGTCATCTGGCTTCTTCTTCTTATTTCTATAGCGCCGTCACATTGTATGCAGTGCATTTTACCGAATATACATCATTCACATCAGTCCCTGCCCCCCTTTTAGAGCTTACAATCTAGGATCCTATTACGTTCATAGACAGTAGGGTCAGTTGTAGCATTTAGGTTGTGTAAGTGAGTGATTGCAATCAATTTGGATGATTTTATGAATCTGGTGTTTGAACTACTGAATCGCATACTTGTGAAGAAGCACAGAATGCTGAAGTGTTTAACTCATTGCATGTTGGGAGGGACACTTTGATTGAGAAAGCCTGGCTTTACCCTTTATTAGAGACGTGAAACCCTTTATCCTTCATGCTCCGAGTGAACAGGCACTACTGTCTGTCTTCCGTAATGAGGTATGCCTTCTTCCCCACATTACAGTCGAGCGTGCACTATCAGACGGGACAGTAGCGAACAGCTTAGCTCCTGGCTTGTGAGTGTGAAAGGATTTTACCTTACAACATAAATAATCATTAGAAAAGGTCCTACCTTCTGTTCTTCAAATGTGCCATCATCATTTGTTTCAAGTCATCTGGCTTCTTCTTATTTCTATAGCGCCGTCACATTTTATGCAGTGTTTTTTACAGATTATACATCATTCACATCAGTCCCTGCCCCACAAGGAGAGCTTACAATCTAAGGATCCTATTACGTTCATAGACAGAAGGGTCAGTTGTAGCGTTTAGGTTGTGTAAGTGAGTGATTGCAATCAATTTGGATGATTTTATGAATCTGGTGTTTGAACTACTGAATCGCATACTTGTGAAGAAGCACAGAATGCTGAAGTGTTTAACTCATTGCATGTTGGGAGGGACACTTTGATTGAGAAAGCCTGGCTTTACCCTTTATTAGAGACGTGAAACCCTTTATCCTTCATGCTCCGAGTGAACAGGCACTACTGTCTGTCTTCCGTAATGAGGTATGCCTTCTTCCCCACATTACAGTCGAGCGTGCACTATCAGACGGGACAGTAGCGAACAGCTTAGCTTCTGGCTTGTGAGTGTGAAAGGGTTTTTACCTTACAAGATATATAATCATTAGAAAAGGTCCTACCTTCTGTTCTTCAAATGTGCCATCATCATTTGTTTCAAGTCATCTGGCTTCTTCTTCTTATTTCTATAGCGCCGTCACATTGTATGCAGTGCATTTTACCGAATATACATCATTCACATCAGTCCCTGCCCCCCTTTTAGAGCTTACAATCTAGGATCCTATTACGTTCATAGACAGTAGGGTCAGTTGTAGCATTTAGGTTGTGTAAGTGAGTGATTGCAATCAATTTGGATGATTTTATGAATCTGGTGTTTGAACTACTGAATCGCATACTTGTGAAGAAGCACAGAATGCTGAAGTGTTTAACTCATTGCATGTTGGGAGGGACACTTTGATTGAGAAAGCCTGGCTTTACCCTTTATTAGAGACGTGAAACCCTTTATCCTTCATGCTCCGAGTGAACAGGCACTACTGTCTGTCTTCCGTAATGAGGTATGCCTTCTTCCCCACATTACAGTCGAGCGTGCACTATCAGACGGGACAGTAGCGAACAGCTTAGCTCCTGGCTTGTGAGTGTGAAAGGGTTTTACCTTACAACATAAATAATCATTAGAAAAGGTCCTACCTTCTTGTCATGATACAGGCCTGTAATAGTTACTAAAACAGGCCAAGGTATCATGAGAAATATTTCTGGCAACATCTAAATCAGACACACAACAGGCCTCTTTTCACTATGGTCAGAGGGGTCAGAGCTGTAATGCCCTTCTGTAAGCCCTGGCTGATAAGAGCCATTCCATGGGGAGGGGGAAGCCCAAGGAGTGAGAACCCTCAAGACCCTCAAAGGTGAAGTAAAGGTTACATATAATGTATACTCCAATATATTTATCCTTACAGAACCCAGACCTGTTGTACCAACAGTATAAAAAACTGATGATGGGTTCAAGGCAATTTCATCTTTCCAACGAGTCCAAACATGACTAGGTTTGGTACTCTGTGTATTAGATATGGATATCTGGGCAGGGGCAGGTCACACAGTATTGATGTTTAGTATCTATGGAATCCCTGAGAGAATTAATAACCAATGAATATAATATCATCTCTCTCCTATGTTCCAATAAGGAGTTATGGTCATTATATTCTTGGTCCAGTTCCTACTCACAGGAGGTCATAAAAACTCAATCTGTGTCCTGCTAGGCCACACCCCCTTACATTCCTGAGGGAGGGGGGAGTGTGCAGTTACCTGATGCCCTGAAATCACTAATAAATAGTCAGCTCTTCTGACTAAACTTTGGATTTACTTTGGAGGACCAATTGCGATTGGAAGTTATCCCGTTTGTTTCCCCTTGCCTCCAGGACCAGGAATTCTATATCTTTGAAGTTAAGTATAGGTTTTCCATGTTTTCCCTTTTATTTTACAACTGTTTGTAATCGTATTATTGAATGTATGTCTCTTTTTGTAACATCTTTTTGTATATTGCACTGTTATACCTTTTATAATATTAAAGAGAATTTAATAAGATTGTCTTTGATGCTCTAAACGAACCTAGCCTGAAAGAGTTGAGCCTTAACCCTCTGCATACTGAAGTACTTGTTGAGTCAGTAGGAACTAACTGACTATAGTGAGAGAGTGTGTATTGCATTGGTGTATTGTGAATTATTACCTGTTAGAGAGAACAGGGGAATAGTCACATTAGGTTTCTATCGCCTGTGAATGATAGATGGTGGCAGCGAATGAGTTTTGTGGGTGTTGGTTGGTGTTTGGGGTGCTTTTGTGTTAGTCTAACCTGTGTGCAAGGTGGGTGAGACACTGAGTGAGTGACCCCTGATAACCACACCTAAAGTCACGTGTGGTTGGAAGTACCGTGTTCGTGACAGATTGGTGGCAGCGGTGGCATATTTTTTATTTAGAGCATTAGTGCTTGGGTTAAGTCATTAAACCTTGCGCTAAAGAACTGTAAATCCTTGCGAGGAGTTTACAGTCTTCAAAGACAAACTCAGTGCATACTATTTTTATTAAGACATACTTGCAAACAGTTTCCCTTCCCTTCTTGTTTTTCTTTTCTATCTTTTATTTTGGCAAAGTGTTGCAAGATGGCAGCATTTTACAAGAGGCAGACCAAGGAGACCCTCATCAATCTCTGTGAGCAAAGAGGAATTGATGTAGCGGACAAATCGAAGGAAATGTTGATTTGTGCCTTGGTGGAAAAGGAGCAGCAGAACTACACACCTGAGTCAGGAGACTATGCAACTCAGGATGTCCCAGTGATGAACTCTGTTCCTGGATCCTCTCAGCGAGAGGACAGTTCTAGCTGCAGTGGGCAGGATGACAGGAATTCATCCCTGCAAGCAGCTTTGCAATTGTTGGGTTCAGATGACCCCCAGCTGCGTCTTCAACTTATCCTGCAATATCAACAGGCAGAAAGAGATGCAGCAGCAGCAGCAGCAGAAAGAGATGCAGCAGCAGCAGCAGCAGAAAGAGATGCAGCAGCAGCAGCAGCAGCAGCAGCAGCAGAAAGAGATGCAGCAGCAGCTGAAAGGCAGGCAGAACGACAGCATCAACTGGAGTTAGCAAAGCTCCAGCAACAAAACTCACACCTACCGTCCATGGAACCCAGGGTGGCCCATCCTTTCCATATTTCCCATGACAAATTCCCGACCATGGAGAAGGATGGAGATATGGACACCTTCCTGCGTGGGTTTGAGAGGACTTGTAGACAGTACCAACTGCCCCGGGAACAATGGGCAAAGTACCTTACCCCAGGGTTAAAAGGCAAAGCCCTGGAAGCCTTTGTGGATTTACCACCAGAGCTCGATGGGGATTATGATGCTATCAAACAAGCCTTAATTGACCGGTATAATCTTACTCCAGAAAGATATAGGAAACGGTTTCGTTCCCTACAAAAAGGCCCTGCTGACAGCTATGCAGATATCCTAAGTAGTTTGAAAACTACCTTTAAGCAATGGGTCTCTGGACTGGATGTTACCACAATTGAGGATTTAACTGATTTGATGGTCAAAGATCAGTTTTTACACATATGTCCATTGGAAGTACGGCAGTTTGTTATGGACCGGGAGCCTAAAACAGCAGACCAGGCTGCCAAGCTTGCTGATACTTATGCAGCTAGCCGGACGCCAGAAGGACGCAAAACCTCTCTACCCAGCTGGAAGGGAGGGAAGGTCACTGGAAGCCCATCTTCCCCCATCTACCAAGGGCCACCTAAAAATGTCTTCAGTTCATTAGGGGTTAAGCCTGCACCACTAGATTCCCGACGATGCTTTGCATGTAACAAGGTGGGACATGTCAGCATAACTTGTCCAGAGAAAAGGAAATCTGCACCTACTGGGAAACAGACAAGCTCATCCCCGGCTGTTTTGTTTGTTGCCGGAAAAGAGGGAAAAAGTGCGGATAACTTACAACCTGTTACTGTAGGCAGCAAGATTACTGTTGGACTCAGAGATACCGGAGCAGAAGTTACTCTGGTGCGGCCCGAGATGGTAAACTCCGAAGACATTATTCCCGGGAAAACCATGGATGTTAAAGGAATTGGAGGAATCAGCCCTGCAGTGCCAATGGCTCAGGTGTATCTGGATTGGGGTGCAGGAAGAGGGGTTAGGGAAGTGGGAGTGTCAGACACCATTCCTACCAATGTGTTGCTAGGTACAGACCTGGGCAGGTTGGTATCCCAGTATGTGCCTGAAACAACTTCCAGTGAATCTGCACCCCTACCGGAGACTCCTGAACATCATAAGGTACTGTGTCATGACTTTATGCAATCTGGGAGGATGGAGGGAAAAGGGGATGAATGTTTAACTGTAGCTCCACCTGTGACAGATTCAGAGGTGCCCAAGAATATATCTCCTGTTACAACAGATAGAAATGTTTACTGTAATCCCTTAGGCAATTCTGATGAAGTGGACTGTATATGTATTCCATCTGTTGCGGCTGTGACACGTAAGCAGAGTGCACAAGCCTCAAACCAGTGTCAGTCTTTACCTAGTAATGGGGAACCCCTTAGTGTATCAGACCCTCCACACACTGAAATAGGAGACTCAGAAGTTACGGAATCCCTGCCAGTTATCAGTTTCACAACAGGGCCAGTGTCTCAGACTAGCAGTTCTGAGTTTGAATTAGCTCTAAAAACAGATGCTAGCTTAGAAAAGCTGAGAAATCTTGCAGCTGGACCCCCCAGTGAGTCTGACAAGGAAAAGGTATACTGGCAACAGGGAAAGCTGTATAGAGAGCTAATTCTGACTGACACCACAGAACCATGGATGATAGAAAGACAATTAATTGTACCTCTTAAGTTTAGAGAACCATTATTAAAGGTGGCCCATGAAATTCCACTAGCTGGGCACTTAGGAGTGCAAAAAACCAAAGCTCGCTTAGTGCATAATTTCTATTGGCCTAACATGGGTACTGATATTGCTAACTATTGTCGTTCTTGTGTCACTTGTCAACGTGTTGGTAAAGCTGGGGATGTTGTGAAGGCCCCATTGATTCCATTGCCTGTTATTGATGAACCTTTTCAAAGGGTGGCCGTAGATATTATAGGTCCTCTAGCCATACCCAGCAGTTCCGGCAAGAGATTTATCCTCACAGTAGTAGATTATGCTACTAGATACCCAGAGGCAGTAGCTCTGTCCTCTATACGGGCAGACAAGGTTACTGATGCCTTGTTGAGCATATTTTCACGGGTAGGCTTTCCTAAGGAAATGCTTACAGATCATGGCACTCAATTTATGTCCAACTTGATGCAGTGCCTGTGTCAGAAAATACAGGTAGAACATATAGTTGCCAGTCCCTACCATCCACAAACTAATGGGCTCTGTGAACGCTTTAATGGGACATTGAAACAAATGCTTAAAATGTTTGTGGATTCACAGGGAAGAGATTGGGAGCGGTACCTCCCCTATTTACTCTTTGCATACCGGGAAGTACCCCAGGCTTCCACTGGTTTCTCGCCATTTGAGCTCCTGTATGGGAGAAGGGTGAGGGGCCCATTGGACCTAATTAGAGAGGCCTGGGAAGGAAAAATGGTCAGTTCAGAAGTCTCTGTCATTGAGTATGTCATGAAATTTCGTGAGAACATGCAAACTCTGACGCATATGGTGCATGAAAATATGGAACAGGCTCAGGCAAATCAGAAACAGTGGTATGACCGCCACTCCCGTGAAAGAGTCTATGAAATAGGGCAGAAAGTGTGGGTCCTAGTACCAATGAGGCAAAACAAGCTTCAGGCTGCGTGGGAGGGGCCCTACATTATTCAGAAGCGTATTAATGATGTAACTTATGTGGTGGCCCTTGATGACAGGGGAAAAAGGCAAAAGGTTTTCCATGTCAATATGATGAAAGCTCACTATGACAGGGCTGCCTATGCTCTGCCAGTTTGCAGTGTCTCTGAGGAGGGTGACAGGGACCCTCTACTAGACTTATTAGCTGTGACCAAGGAAACAGGGTCCATAAAGGATGTGCAATATAACCCTCAGCTGTCAGAGAAGCAGAAAGTGCAGCTATCCCAAGTGCTTAACCCATATCAGGGAACCTTTACCGGAAAGCCAGGTAGAACTCACCTTGCCGTTCACCATGTTGATACTGGTGACAATTCTCCTGTCAGACAATCAGCTTATAGAGTTTCCTTAGAGGTACAGGCAGATATAAAAAGGGAAATAGAAGAAATGCTAGCCCTTGATGTAATTCAAAAATCACATAGTGCCTGGGCCTCACCAGTAGTCCTTGTCCCCAAGAAGGACAAATCCACCAGGTTCTGTGTGGACTACAGAAAGTTAAATGCGATAACTGTCTTTGATGCCTACCCCATGCCTAGGATGGATGAATTATTAGATAAGTTGGCAGGTGCCAGTTATTTAACCATCATGGACCTGAGTAGAGGTTATTGGCAAATCCCCCTCACAGCAGATGCCCAGGAAAGATCTGCTTTTGTCACCCCCTTTGGGTTATTTCAATTTAACGTAATGCCGTTTGGCATGAAAAACGCACCTGCTACGTTTCAAAGAGTTGTGAATGGTCTGCTAGAAGGGCTGGAACAATTTGCAGTAGCCTATTTAGATGATATTGCTGTATTCAGTCCCACCTGGGAGGAGCACCTAACTCACCTGTCCCAAGTCCTAGGTAAAATCAAAGCAGCTGGCTTGACTATCAAACCTGGCAAATGTCAGATTGGCATGAGGGAAGTACAGTATTTGGGACACAGGGTAGGAGGGGGCACACTTAGACCAGAAACAGGGAAAGTGGATGCTATAATGGCCTGGCCCACTCCACAAACCAAAAAACAAGTCATGTCCTTTCTAGGAACCGCTGGCTATTATAGAAAATTTGTTCCAAACTACAGCTCACTAGCCAAACCACTAACGGATTTGACAAAGAAAAAACTCCCCAAAGTAATTTTATGGGGCCCAGACTGTGAAAAATCTTTTTTGGCCTTAAAAAATGCTCTAGCTAACTCTCCAGTGTTGCAGGCCCCAGATTTTACACGTAGATTTGTTGTACAGACGGATGCGTCTGCCTATGGCATAGGTGCAGTTCTCAGCCAGGTGAACCAACGGGGAGAGGAGGATCCTATACTGTACCTGAGCAGAAAGCTGCTGCCAAGAGAAGTAGCCTATGCCACCATAGAGAAGGAGTGTCTGGCAATTGTTTGGGCCTTGCAAAAATTACAACCCTATTTATATGGACGCAACTTTACAGTTATTACAGATCACAACCCTCTTAGCTGGCTCAGCCGCATGGCTGGGGACAACGGGAAATTGCTCAGGTGGAGTTTGACTCTCCAACAATATGATTTCACTATCCAACACAAGAAAGGGAGTGATCATGGGAATGCAGATGGCTTGTCACGCCAATCAGAACCTTCCAGCATGAGCGCAGTGTAGATGACCTGTAAGTCAATCTCCCCTTGCTCACTCTAAAAAGGGGAGGTGTCATGATACAGGCCTGTAATAGTTACTAAAACAGGCCAAGGTATCATGAGAAATATTTCTGGCAACATCTAAATCAGACACACAACAGGCCTCTTTTCACTATGGTCAGAGGGGTCAGAGCTGTAATGCCCTTCTGTAAGCCCTGGCTGATAAGAGCCATTCCATGGGGAGGGGGAAGCCCAAGGAGTGAGAACCCTCAAGACCCTCAAAGGTGAAGTAAAGGTTACATATAATGTATACTCCAATATATTTATCCTTACAGAACCCAGACCTGTTGTACCAACAGTATAAAAAACTGATGATGGGTTCAAGGCAATTTCATCTTTCCAACGAGTCCAAACATGACTAGGTTTGGTACTCTGTGTATTAGATATGGATATCTGGGCAGGGGCAGGTCACACAGTATTGATGTTTAGTATCTATGGAATCCCTGAGAGAATTAATAACCAATGAATATAATATCATCTCTCTCCTATGTTCCAATAAGGAGTTATGGTCATTATATTCTTGGTCCAGTTCCTACTCACAGGAGGTCATAAAAACTCAATCTGTGTCCTGCTAGGCCACACCCCCTTACATTCCTGAGGGAGGGGGGAGTGTGCAGTTACCTGATGCCCTGAAATCACTAATAAATAGTCAGCTCTTCTGACTAAACTTTGGATTTACTTTGGAGGACCAATTGCGATTGGAAGTTATCCCGTTTGTTTCCCCTTGCCTCCAGGACCAGGAATTCTATATCTTTGAAGTTAAGTATAGGTTTTCCATGTTTTCCCTTTTATTTTACAACTGTTTGTAATCGTATTATTGAATGTATGTCTCTTTTTGTAACATCTTTTTGTATATTGCACTGTTATACCTTTTATAATATTAAAGAGAATTTAATAAGATTGTCTTTGATGCTCTAAACGAACCTAGCCTGAAAGAGTTGAGCCTTAACCCTCTGCATACTGAAGTACTTGTTGAGTCAGTAGGAACTAACTGACTATAGTGAGAGAGTGTGTATTGCATTGGTGTATTGTGAATTATTACCTGTTAGAGAGAACAGGGGAATAGTCACATTAGGTTTCTATCGCCTGTGAATGATAGATGGTGGCAGCGAATGAGTTTTGTGGGTGTTGGTTGGTGTTTGGGGTGCTTTTGTGTTAGTCTAACCTGTGTGCAAGGTGGGTGAGACACTGAGTGAGTGACCCCTGATAACCACACCTAAAGTCACGTGTGGTTGGAAGTACCGTGTTCGTGACACTTCTGTTCTTCAAATGTGCCATCATCATTTGTTTCAAGTCATCTGGCTTCTTCTTCTTATTTCTATAGCGCCGTCACATTGTATGCAGTGCATTTTACCGAATATACATCATTCACATCAGTCCCTGCCCCCCTTTTAGAGCTTACAATCTAGGATCCTATTACGTTCATAGACAGTAGGGTCAGTTGTAGCATTTAGGTTGTGTAAGTGAGTGATTGCAATCAATTTGGATGATTTTATGAATCTGGTGTTTGAACTACTGAATCGCATACTTGTGAAGAAGCACAGAATGCTGAAGTGTTTAACTCATTGCATGTTGGGAGGGACACTTTGATTGAGAAAGCCTGGCTTTACCCTTTATTAGAGACGTGAAACCCTTTATCCTTCATGCTCCGAGTGAACAGGCACTACTGTCTGTCTTCCGTAATGAGGTATGCCTTCTTCCCCACATTACAGTCGAGCGTGCACTATCAGACGGGACAGTAGCGAACAGCTTAGCTCCTGGCTTGTGAGTGTGAAAGGATTTTACCTTACAACATAAATAATCATTAAAAAAGGTCCTACCTTCTGTTCTTCAAATGTGCCATCATCATTTGTTTCAAGTCATCTGGCTTCTTCTTATTTCTATAGCGCCGTCACATTTTATGCAGTGTTTTTACAGATTATACATCATTCACATCAGTCCCTGCCCCACAAGGAGAGCTTACAATCTAAGGATCCTATTACGTTCATAGACAGAAGGGTCAGTTGTAGCGTTTAGGTTGTGTAAGTGAGTGATTGCAATCAATTTGGATGATTTTATGAATCTAGTGTTTGAACTACTGAATTGCATACTTGTGAAGAAGCACAGAATGCTGAAGTGTTTAACTCATTGCATGTTGGGAGGGACACCTTGATTGAGAAAGCCTGGCTTTACCCTTTATTAGAGACGTGAAACCCTTTATCCTTCATGCTCCGAGTGAACAGGCACTACTGTCTGTCTTCCGTAATGAGGTATGCCTTCTTCCCCACATTACAGTCGAGCGTGCACTATCAGACGGGACAGTAGCGAACAGCTTAGCTTCTGGCTTGTGAGTGTGAAAGGGTTTTTACCTTACAAGATATATAATCATTAGAAAAGGTCCTACCTTCTGTTCTTCAAATGTGCCATCATCATTTGTTTCAAGTCATCTGGCTTCTTCTTCTTATTTCTATAGCGCCGTCACATTGTATGCAGTGCATTTTACCGAATATACATCATTCACATCAGTCCCTGCCCCCCTTTTAGAGCTTACAATCTAGGATCCTATTACGTTCATAGACAGTAGGGTCAGTTGTAGCATTTAGGTTGTGTAAGTGAGTGATTGCAATCAATTTGGATGATTTTATGAATCTGGTGTTTGAACTACTGAATCGCATACTTGTGAAGAAGCACAGAATGCTGAAGTGTTTAACTCATTGCATGTTGGGAGGGACACTTTGATTGAGAAAGCCTGGCTTTACCCTTTATTAGAGACGTGAAACCCTTTATCCTTCATGCTCCGAGTGAACAGGCACTACTGTCTGTCTTCCGTAATGAGGTATGCCTTCTTCCCCACATTACAGTCGAGCGTGCACTATCAGACGGGACAGTAGCGAACAGCTTAGCTCCTGGCTTGTGAGTGTGAAAGGGTTTTACCTTACAACATAAATAATCATTAGAAAAGGTCCTACCTTCCTTTCTTCAAATGTGCCATCATCATTTGTTTCAAGTCATCTGGCTTCTTCTTATTTCTATAGCGCCGTCACATTTTATGCAGTCCATTTTACAGATTATATATCATTCACATCAGTCCCTGCCCCACAAGGAGAGCTTACAATCTAAGGATCCTATTACGTTCATAGACAGAAGGGTCAGTTGTAGCATTTAGGTTGTGTAAGTGAGTGACTGCAATCAATTTGGATGATTTTATGAATCTGGTGTTTGAACTACTGAATTGCATACTTGTGAAGAAGCACAGAATGCTGAAGTGTTTAACTCATTGCATGTTGGGAGGGACACTTTGATTGAGAAAGCCTGGCTTTACCCTTTATTAGAGACGTGAAACCCTTTATCCTTCATGCTCCGAGTGAACAGGCACTACTGTCTGTCTTCCGTAATGAGGTATGCCTTCTTCCCCACATTACAGTCGAGCGTGCACTATCAGACGGGACAGTAGCGAACAGCTTAGCTTCTGGCTTGTGAGTGTGAAAGGGTTTTTACCTTACAAGATATATAATCATTAGAAAAGGTCCTACCTTCTGTTCTTCAAATGTGCCATCATCATTTGTTTCAAGTCATCTGGCTTCTTCTTCTTATTTCTATAGCGCCGTCACATTGTATGCAGTGCATTTTACCGAATATACATCATTCACATCAGTCCCTGCCCCCCTTTTAGAGCTTACAATCTAGGATCCTATTACGTTCATAGACAGTAGGGTCAGTTGTAGCATTTAGGTTGTGTAAGTGAGTGATTGCAATCAATTTGGATGATTTTATGAATCTGGTGTTTGAACTACTGAATCGCATACTTGTGAAGAAGCACAGAATGCTGAAGTGTTTAACTCATTGCATGTTGGGAGGGACACTTTGATTGAGAAAGCCTGGCTTTACCCTTTATTAGAGACGTGAAACCCTTTATCCTTCATGCTCCGAGTGAACAGGCACTACTGTCTGTCTTCCGTAATGAGGTATGCCTTCTTCCCCACATTACAGTCGAGCGTGCACTATCAGACGGGACAGTAGCGAACAGCTTAGCTCCTGGCTTGTGAGTGTGAAAGGATTTTACCTTACAACATAAATAATCATTAGAAAAGGTCCTACCTTCTGTTCTTCAAATGTGCCATCATCATTTGTTTCAAGTCATCTGGCTTCTTCTTATTTCTATAGCGCCGTCACATTTTATGCAGTGTTTTTTACAGATTATACATCATTCACATCAGTCCCTGCCCCACAAGGAGAGCTTACAATCTAAGGATCCTATTACGTTCATAGACAGAAGGGTCAGTTGTAGCGTTTAGGTTGTGTAAGTGAGTGATTGCAATCAATTTGGATGATTTTATGAATCTAGTGTTTGAACTACTGAATTGCATACTTGTGAAGAAGCACAGAATGCTGAAGTGTTTAACTCATTGCATGTTGGGAGGGACACCTTGATTGAGAAAGCCTGGCTTTACCCTTTATTAGAGACGTGAAACCCTTTATCCTTCATGCTCCGAGTGAACAGGCACTACTGTCTGTCTTCCGTAATGAGGTATGCCTTCTTCCCCACATTACAGTCGAGCGTGCACTATCAGACGGGACAGTAGCGAACAGCTTAGCTTCTGGCTTGTGAGTGTGAAAGGGTTTTTACCTTACAAGATATATAATCATTAGAAAAGGTCCTACCTTCTGTTCTTCAAATGTGCCATCATCATTTGTTTCAAGTCATCTGGCTTCTTCTTCTTATTTCTATAGCGCCGTCACATTGTATGCAGTGCATTTTACCGAATATACATCATTCACATCAGTCCCTGCCCCCCTTTTAGAGCTTACAATCTAGGATCCTATTACGTTCATAGACAGTAGGGTCAGTTGTAGCATTTAGGTTGTGTAAGTGAGTGATTGCAATCAATTTGGATGATTTTATGAATCTGGTGTTTGAACTACTGAATCGCATACTTGTGAAGAAGCACAGAATGCTGAAGTGTTTAACTCATTGCATGTTGGGAGGGACACTTTGATTGAGAAAGCCTGGCTTTACCCTTTATTAGAGACGTGAAACCCTTTATCCTTCATGCTCCGAGTGAACAGGCACTACTGTCTGTCTTCCGTAATGAGGTATGCCTTCTTCCCCACATTACAGTCGAGCGTGCACTATCAGACGGGACAGTAGCGAACAGCTTAGCTCCTGGCTTGTGAGTGTGAAAGGGTTTTACCTTACAACATAAATAATCATTAGAAAAGGTCCTACCTTCCTTTCTTCAAATGTGCCATCATCATTTGTTTCAAGTCATCTGGCTTCTTCTTATTTCTATAGCGCCGTCACATTTTATGCAGTCCATTTTACAGATTATATATCATTCACATCAGTCCCTGCCCCACAAGGAGAGCTTACAATCTAAGGATCCTATTACGTTCATAGACAGAAGGGTCAGTTGTAGCATTTAGGTTGTGTAAGTGAGTGACTGCAATCAATTTGGATGATTTTATGAATCTGGTGTTTGAACTACTGAATTGCATACTTGTGAAGAAGCACAGAATGCTGAAGTGTTTAACTCATTGCATGTTGGGAGGGACACTTTGATTGAGAAAGCCTGGCTTTACCCTTTATTAGAGACGTGAAACCCTTTATCCTTCATGCTCCGAGTGAACAGGCACTACTGTCTGTCTTCCGTAATGAGGTATGCCTTCTTCCCACATTACAGTCGAGTGTGCACTATCAGACGGGACAGTAGCGAACAGCTTAGCTCCTGGCTTGTGAGTGTGAAAGGGTTTTACCCTTACAACATAAATAAATCATTAGAAAAGGTCCTACCTTCTGTTCTTCAAATGTGCCATCATCATTTGTTTCAAGTCATCTGGCTTCTTCTTCTTATTTCTATAGCGCCGTCACATTTTATGCAGTGCATTTTACCGAATATACATCATTCACATCAGTCCCTGCCCCACAAGGAGAGCTTACAATCTAAGGATCCTATTACGTTCATAGACAGAAGGGTCAGTTGTAGCATTTAGGTTGTGTAAGTGAGTGATTGCAATCAATTTGGATGATTTTATGAATCTAGTGTTTGAACTACTGAATCGCATACTTGTGAAGAAGCACAGAATGCTGAAGTGTTTAACTCATTGCATGTTGGGAGGGACACTTTGATTGAGAAAGCCTGGCTTTACCCTTTATTAGAGACGTGAAACCCTTTATCCTTCATGCTCCGAGTGAACAGGCACTACTGTCTGTCTTCCGTAATGAGGTATGCCTTCTTCCCCACATTACAGTCGAGCGTGCACTATCAGACGGGACAGTAGCGAACAGCTTAGCTTCTGGCTTGTGAGTGTGAAATGGTTTTTACCTTACAAGATATATAATCATTAGAAAAGGTCCTACCTTCTGTTCTTCAAATGTGCCATCATCATTTGTTTCAAGTCATCTGGCTTCTTCTTCTTATTTCTATAGCGCCGTCACATTTTATGCAGTGCATTTTACCGAATATACATCATTCACATCAGTCCCTGCCCCACAAGGAGAGCTTACAATCTAAGGATCCTATTACGTTCATAGACAGAAGGGTCAGTTGTAGCATTTAGGTTGTGTAACTGAGTGATTGCAATCAATTTGGATGATTTTATGAATCTGGTGTTTGAACTACTGAATTGCATACTTGTGAAGAAGCACAGAATGCTGAAGTGTTTAACTCATTGCATGTTGGGAGGGGCACCTTGATTGAGAAAGCCTGGCTTTACCCTTTATTAGAGACGTGAAACCCTTTATCCTTCATGCTCCGAGTGAACAGGCACTACTGTCTGTCTTCCGTAATGAGGTATGCCTTCTTCCCCACATTACAGTCGAGCGTGCACTATCAGACGGGACAGTAGCGAACAGCTTAGCTCCTGGCTTGTGAGTGTGAAAGGGTTTTACCTTACAACATAAATAATCATTAGAAAAGGTCCTACCTTCTGTTCTTCAAATGTGCCATCATCATTTGTTTCAAGTCATCTGGCTTCTTCTTATTTCTATAGCGCCGTCACATTTTATGCAGTCCATTTTACAGATTATGTATCATTCACATCAGTTCCTGCCCCCTTTTAGAGCTTACAATCTAAGGATCCTATTACGTTCATAGACAGAAGGGTCAGTTGTAGCATTTAGGTTGTGTAAGTGAGTGACTGCAATCAATTTGGATGATTTTATGAATCTAGTGTTTGATCTACTGAATTGCATACTTGTGAAGAAGCACAGAAATGCTGAAGTGTTTAACTCATTGCATGTTGGGAGGGGACACCTTTGATTGAGAAAGCCTGGCTTTACCCTTTATTAGAGACGTGAAACCCTTTATCCTTCATGCTCCGAGTGAACAGGCACTACTGTCTGTCTTCCGTAATGAGGTATGCCTTCTTCCCCACATTACAGTCGAGCGTGCACTATCAGACGGGACAGTAGCGAACAGCTTAGCTTCTGGCTTGTGAGTGTGAAAGGGTTTTTACCTTACAAGATATATAATCATTAGAAAAGGTCCTACCTTCTGTTCTTCAAATGTGCCATCATCATTTGTTTCAAGTCATCTGGCTTCTTCTTCTTATTTCTATAGCGCCGTCACATTTTATGCAGTGCATTTTACAGATATACATCATTCACATCAGTCCCTGCCCCCACAAGGAGAGCTTACAATCTAAGGATCCTATTACGTTCATAGACAGAAGGGTCAGTTGTAGCATTTAGGTTGTGTAAGTGAGTGATTGCAATCAATTTGGATGATTTTATGAATCTGGTGTTTGAACTACTGAATTGCATACTTGTGAAGAAGCACAGAATGCTGAAGTGTTTAACTCATTGCATGTTGGGAGGGCACCTTGATTGAGAAAGCCTGGCTTTACCCTTTATTAGAGACGTGAAACCCTTTATCCTTCATGCTCCGAGTGAACAGGCACTACTGTCTGTCTTCCGTAATGAGGTATGCCTTCTTCCCCACATTACAGTCGAGCGTGGCACTATCAGACGGGACAGTAGCGAACAGCTTAGCTCCTGGCTTGTGAGTGTGAAAGGGTTTTACCTTACAACATAAATAATCATTAGAAAAGGTCCTACCTTCTGTTCTTCAAATGTGCCATCATCATTTGTTTCAAGTCATCTGGCTTCTTCTTATTTCTATAGCGCCGTCACATTTTTATGCAGTCCATTTTACAGATTATGTATCATTCACATCAGTTCCTGCCCCCCTTTTAGAGGCTTACAATCTAAGGATCCTATTACGTTCATAGACAGAAGGGTCAGTTGTAGCATTTAGGTTGTGTAAGTGAGTGACTGCAATCAATTTGGATGATTTATGAATCTAGTGTTTGAATCTACTGAATTGCATACTTGTGAAGAAGCACAGAATGCTGAAGTGTTTAACTCATTGCATGTTGGGAGGGACACCTTGATTGAGAAAGCCTGGCTTTACCCTTTATTAGAGACGTGAAACCCTTTATCCTTCATGCTCCGAGTGAACAGGCACTACTGTCTGTCTTCCGTAATGAGGTATGCCTTCTTCCCCACATTACAGTCGAGCGTGCACTATCAGACGGGACAGTAGCGAACAGCTTAGCTCCTGGCTTGTGAGTGTGAAAGGGTTTTACCTTACAACATAAATAATCATTAGAAAAGGTCCTACCTTCTGTTCTTCAAATGTGCCATCATCATTTGTTTCAAGTCATCTGGCTTCTTCTTATTTCTATAGCGCCGTCACATTTTATGCAGTCCATTTTACAGATTATGTATCATTCACATCAGTTCCTGCCCCCCTTTTAGAGCTTACAATCTAAGGATCCTATTACGTTCATAGACAGAAGGGTCAGTTGTAGCATTTAGGTTGTGTAAGTGAGTGACTGCAATCAATTTGGATGATTTTATGAATCTAGTGTTTGAACTACTGAATTGCATACTTGTGAAGAAGCACAGAATGCTGAAGTGTTTAACTCATTGCATGTTGGGAGGGACACCTTGATTGAGAAAGCCTGGCTTTACCCTTTATTAGAGACGTGAAACCCTTTATCCTTCATGCTCCGAGTGAACAGGCACTACTGTCTGTCTTCCGTAATGAGGTATGCCTTCTTCCCCACATTACAGTCGAGCGTGCACTATCAGACGGGACAGTAGCGAACAGCTTAGCTTCTGGCTTGTGAGTGTGAAAGGGTTTTTACCTTACAAGATATATAATCATTAGAAAAGGTCCTACCTTCTGTTCTTCAAATGTGCCATCATCATTTGTTTCAAGTCATCTGGCTTCTTCTTATTTCTATAGCGCCGTCACATTTTATGCAGTGTTTTTTACAGATTATACATCATTCACATCAGTCCCTGCCCCACAAGGAGAGCTTACAATCTAAGGATCCTATTACGTTCATAGACAGAAGGGTCAGTTGTAGCGTTTAGGTTGTGTAAGTGAGTGATTGCAATCAATTTGGATGATTTTATGAATCTAGTGTTTGAACTACTGAATTGCATACTTGTGAAGAAGCACAGAATGCTGAAGTGTTTAACTCATTGCATGTTGGGAGGGACACCTTGATTGAGAAAGCCTGGCTTTACCCTTTATTAGAGACGTGAAACCCTTTATCCTTCATGCTCCGAGTGAACAGGCACTACTGTCTGTCTTCCGTAATGAGGTATGCCTTCTTCCCCACATTACAGTCGAGCGTGCACTATCAGACGGGACAGTAGCGAACAGCTTAGCTCCTGGCTTGTGAGTGTGAAAGGGTTTTACCTTACAACATAAATAATCATTAGAAAAGGTCCTACCTTCTGTTCTTCAAATGTGCCATCATCATTTGTTTCAAGTCATCTGGCTTCTTCTTATTTCTATAGCGCCGTCACATTTTATGCAGTCCATTTTACAGATTATGTATCATTCACATCAGTTCCTGCCCCCCTTTTAGAGCTTACAATCTAAGGATCCTATTACGTTCATAGACAGAAGGGTCAGTTGTAGCATTTAGGTTGTGTAAGTGAGTGACTGCAATCAATTTGGATGATTTTATGAATCTAGTGTTTGAACTACTGAATTGCATACTTGTGAAGAAGCACAGAATGCTGAAGTGTTTAACTCATTGCATGTTGGGAGGGACACCTTGATTGAGAAAGCCTGGCTTTACCCTTTATTAGAGACGTGAAACCCTTTATCCTTCATGCTCCGAGTGAACAGGCACTACTGTCTGTCTTCCGTAATGAGGTATGCCTTCTTCCCCACATTACAGTCGAGCGTGCACTATCAGACGGGACAGTAGCGAACATCTTAGCTCCTGGCTTGTGAGTGTGAAAGGGGTTTTACTTTGCAAGATATATAATCATTAGAAAAGGTCCTACCTTCTGTTCTTCAAATGTGCCATCGTCATTTGTTCCGTGTCATCTGGCTTCTTCTTCCTATAGCGCCGTCACATTTTATGCAGTGCATTTTACAGATTATACAGCATTCACATCAGTCCCTGCCCCACGGTGGGAGCTTACAATCTTATGATCCTATCACATTCATACACAGAAGGGTTAGTTGTAGCGTGTGGGTTGTACTAAGGAGTGATTGGAATCAAGGTGCATGATGTAGTGAATCTGGTGTTTGAACTACTGAATTGCATACTTGTGAAGAAGCACAGAATGCTCCGAGTGAACAGGCACTACTGTCTGTCTTCCGTAATGAGGTATGCCTTCTTCCCCACATTACAGTCGATCGTGCGACGGGACAGTAGCGAACGGCTTAGCTCCTGGCTTGTGAGTGTGAAAGGGTTTTTACCTTACAAGATATATAATCATTAGAACAGGTCCTACCTTCTGTTCTTCAAATGTGCCATCATCATTTGTTTCAAGTCATTACTGTCTGTCCTCCATGAAGGGGTAAGCCATTTCCCCCACACAACAGTCGAGCGTGCGCTATCAGATGGGACAGCAGCGAAGAGCTTAGCTTCTGGCTTGTGAATGTGATAGGGTTTTTACCTTATAAGGTACATAATCATTAAAACAACTCATTGCCTGGCATGACCGGAACTGCTAGATGGAGGACGCAACTCCGGGAGCTCCGGGACATATAACCCTGCAATTAACCCGCTACGGCCCAAAACCAGCTCAATCTGGCTTCTACTAGGCACAGTACCTCCCGTGGATCACTCCAGTGCCAGCAACCTGATGCAATGGGGAGGAACAAAGGCGCACCGCTCAAAACCCGTCTTACCGAACATTACCATGCGGCTTCACAAGATGGCGGAGCAGCGCACTCCTTAAGTAAAGGCGGCATGGAGGAAGCACAGCATCAATCGGTAAGCCCCAAAGTGAGCGCTTCCACTGCACTAACTTTAAGCAAGTATGCCAGAACTGTCCCAGCCGATTCCATACATAATACCTCTATGGACACCATGGCTGGCAGTGAACAAAATGTCTCCCCTCTCTCCCCTGAGCTGCCGCCTGCAGAACCCACATTAGGGGAAATTGCGACCCTGATAGGATCCAATCATGCCTCATATTTGAACAAACTAGATGATCTTAAAACTGATTTTAACATAATTAAGCAAGATATGCAGAAACTGAGAGAACGTACTACGGAAACTGAGAGACGTATCTCAGATTTAGAAGATAGTACACAGAGTCTGCACAATGCTATGGAGGATCAAGCCCATAAAATCTCTGAATTACAATCCAAGTCTGATGACCTGGATATCCGACTGAGGCGAAATAACATTCGCTTTGTTGGCATCCCAGAAAGAGCAGAAGGCAAACATGTGGAGAGCTTTCTGGAACACTGGCTCTTGCACACATTTGGAAAGGACACATTCTCTATGTGCTTCATTATTGAATGGGCCCATAGGGTCCCTAGCAAGCCCCCACCACCAGGGACCCCCCCGAGACCACTCATTGCCCGCCTTCTTAACTATAAAGATCGCGACGCAATCCTCCAAGAGGCAAGGCAGTACGCAACCAGAGGATCAAATTCAACACTGTCAAGGAAAAGCTTTCGTAAATTACAGTTTAAATATTCTATGATATTCCCTGCCCGCCTGTGGGTAATAAAAGACGACAGAGCATAGTTTTTTTCAAAGCGCCAGCCGATGTGCTCCAATGGATAGAATCTGTTGCAACTCCTCCCCAGCCGCAGCACTCACCAAGGGAACACAGATCACCATCACCAGAATGAGCTGAAGCTCCAAATCTGACTACAAGGGCTACGGAATTTACTTAATCCCGGTACCCCCCGGGAATAGCTGGAGCCAACACAAGCCAGCAAGGACTTTGTTCTACAGTTGGTAAGGAACTGTACTAGACATACCTTAGTTCTACCCCCTCTTACAAATGTTTTATGTTTTGGGACTAAGACCTGCTCAAGTTGGGGTGCAGCAGGTAGGGAGGGACAGGCATCATTAAACCTTTGGATATTCTACTTCTTTCCTGGCTGCTATTTCTCCCCCTTCACCAATACCACCCCCCACTGATTAAGGCTGAACTGCGATTGCTGTCATGGAACGTCCGGGGCCTGGGCACCCCAATAAAACGGGGTTTGGTATTTAAAACACTTGAAAGATTAAAACCTCACATCACCATGCTTCAAGAAACCCACTTAGATGGGAACAAATTGCTCACTCTCAGAAGACCATGTATAGCAGCTTCTTATCATTCCACTTACTCGACCTACTCTAGAGGAGTGTCAATACTGGTGTCAAAAAGCTGCTCTTTTACTCTTAAAGCACTCATTACGGACTCAGAGGGCCGCTTCATTATTGTATATTGCTCAGCAAATGGAGGAACTTACATCTTGGTCAATGTTTATCTCCCACCCCCTTTGAGGTGACACTGTTGTCCACAATAATGAGCAAAATTGCTACCCTCCCCCTGGCCCCCACTATTATAATGGGAGACTTTAACGCAGTAGTAATGGACTCAATGGACAGGCTCTATCCATCGTCCAGACCCTCCAATAGCTTACAAACTTGGATCTCTGCCTTTAACTTTCCTGATTTATGGAGAGAAAAACATCCCATGGACAAGAAATTTATCTGCTTCTCAGCAACTCATAACACTATGTCCAGGATAGACCTGGCCTTAGGCACCCCGGCAATACTATCTCAAACCTCATCAGCAGATATCTTGCCAGGCGGGATATCGGACCATTCCCCACTCTCCATAACCTTGACAACTGGTTAACCCCCACTGGATGAAATCTGGAGACTGAACAGCTTTTGGTTACATCAGGACAAGCTCACAGAACCGATTGACAAAGAGCTCAATAATTTCATTGAGACAAACAACAACACAGCTTCACCCCAAATAGTCTGGGACTCCCTGAAGGCCTTTGCCAGAGGGCAATACATAAACCAAATTAAAACATTCAACAAACAAACCCAACAAGAAATCACTAATCTGGAGAAAGAAGTCACCCTAACTGAACAGCAATTTACTCTACACCCATCCCCACAAACAAGACAAACTTGGTTCTCGAGCCAGACTGCTTTACAGACAGTTTGAGTCAAACAGGTCAAAAAACACAGCTACGCCAAACAGACAATATCTTGGCCACAGGAGATAAAAATGGCAAACTCCTGGCACTGCTCTCCCGAGA
Source organism: Xenopus laevis (assembly GCF_017654675.1). Classification (NCBI taxonomy): domain Eukaryota; kingdom Metazoa; phylum Chordata; class Amphibia; order Anura; family Pipidae; genus Xenopus; species Xenopus laevis. The sequence goes on along the minus strand of NC_054382.1, from coordinate 32,708,816 downwards.
ATTATCTCCTCAAACATCCATACCGGCGATTCAAGACAATATGGACACTATAATAACGGATCCCATAGGAATTAACCATTGATGCAATACTATTCCTCCCTATATGCTTCCAGGGTGACCCTTACACAAGAACAACTAGAGAACTACTTGGAAGATATTCCAATCCCCCACTTACAGTAGATCCTATAGACAGAGACTCTCTGGAAGCCCTCATCACAGAAACAGAATTAGTGGAAGCTCTCTCTTCACTCACTCACTCCCGGAAAAACACCTGGCCTGGATGGTCTCCCAACAGACTTTTATACTAAGCATATTAAGCATTTAACTCCACTGTTAACCTCTTTATTTAACAATGTACTAGAGGGGGCGGACCTGCCAGTATCCATGAGTGAAACATTGATAACCTTAATTCTAAAACCAGACAAAGACCCACTAAATTGTGCCTCTTATAGGCCGATATCGCTAATCAATGTTGATGCCAAGATTCTAGCAAAAATATTGGCCCGTAGGCTCAACCAATATATTACAAAATTGATATCCCCTGATCAAACAGGATTTATACCGGGCCAAACCACAGACATTAATGTCAGACGAGTTTTCACAAATATAGCAGCCCAACATGACAACTCGGGTCATAGAGTGTTAGCCGCTCTTGACAACGAGAAGGCTTTCGACTCCATCGAGTGGAGCTTTCTCAAGGTCACCATGACAAAAATGGGTATAGAACCCAATTTCAGAAAGTGGGTTGATGCCTTAAATCATGATCCTAAAGCCCATATTAAAACCAATCAAAACATATCCAAACTCTCCCCATTGCTCTTTGCATTGGCAATGGAGCCACTAGCTTGGTTACTAAAAACAAATGTGGGAGTCAAAGGACCGAAACTAGGCCCTATAACAGAAACGGTAGCGATGTATGCGGATGACACAATCCTATTTCTAGAAAAGCCCTATGAAGCCCTCACATCTGCTCTAATGGTAATAAACCACCACACTGACTACTCAGGACTGAAAGTAAATTGGGCAAAATCAGTTCTCTTTCCCATAGACTCCTTCCACATAGACAGCCAGAGAGTACAAGTAAAATTGCAATGGGTCAACATATTTAAATATTTGGGGGTGCACATACACTGACAACTAGACAAATATATTGAGTTAAATTTAACCCCCCTAACATTAAAACTAGAAAATAAATCAAAAATTTGGAATACTCTCCCTTTAACTCCCTCCACTAGGTAGAGTGAATCTATTTAAAATGATCATGCTCCCAAAATTCACATACCTTTTTAGGCAAGCACCATTTTGATACCAAAAAGCTTCTTTCGTAAATTGAATTCCCTAGTTACTACCTGATACTGGGCAGCAGCAGCAGCTCCACGAATCGCAATGCACTCACTGCAACTCCCAGTGAATTCAGGAGGTCTAGCAGCACCCAACTTATATTTCTACTACCTCGCCACTAAACTGGTTAATGCCTGTGGTGGACAGTCCCCTCCACTCAAATTGCCCCTACAAATCTAGAGGCCCAAATAGCTGGCTCTTATGAAGCTCTTAAAAAATGACCAAAGACTACAAGTCCCCCACACAACTAATGACAGCCACGGTCCAAACTTGGAAAATTGCCTTACAACTTTTTCCAAAACACGAAAATCGATACTCGCCCAACCAGCCTCTTTGGTACAACCCACAACTCCCACAATTACGAACTATACCAGACCCTACAATCTGGGCCCAGTACAACATTAAATACCTAGGGTAAGTTATAGCACAGGGCGAATTGTTAACTTTTGACGAGCTAAAAATGACCTTTAATATGCCTAATACAATGTTTTTTAGATTTTTTACGCCAGGCCATAAAAACACAATTCGGACTAGTACAACCAGACACTTCACCCTAAAAAATTGAGGTGCTGGCCTTTAACCCGGACCTTAACAAACCAGTTTCACAATTTTATGCTCTTCTAAGTACCCCAAAAAACCCTATACTTATAAAACTGTATGACAAATGGCTACAGGACGTCCCGCAACTCACCACAGAAATGTGGGAAGATATTCTAGAAACACAGTTCAAAACTTGTTAGCTCAAAAGATAAAGTGATTCGGTTCCGATACCTTCATAGGACCTATTTGACACCCCATAGACTCCATTTAATAAATCCTAACGTACCGAAATTTGTCCTAAATGCTCTCAATCCCCAGCAAATTTCATGCATATGGTGTGGCTCTGCCCAAAAATAATGACATTTTGGAAAAAAAAGTGATAGAAGAAATTGGTCTCATCCTAGCGCTTATTATCCCTCTAAACCCTGAAACTGTACTATTAAACCAAGTCGAAGAAACTGCCCCTACAATAGCCGAGCAGACTCTCCTTAATTTCCTGTTTATACAAGCAAAAAGACTCATTGCTATGAGGTGGAAATCAGCTCACCCCCCACAAAAAAGCCAATGGATACAAATGGTCAATGATGCTGTCCCTCCATACCAGCTATTATATTTACAGAGAGGTTGCCCAAACAAATTCAAAAAAATATGGTCACCCTGGATTACAGAGCACCTCCCTGCCCTAGACTTTTATTTAACAGTGTCACGGCCGGCACCCGATACCTGAACAAATGCCAAGCACCCTGGTCTCGGCTCGGCTTCACCAGTAGTGTGACCACCGTTGGGCTTCGGGAGGAGCCCTCAGCTTACTTGGGTGCCACCTGGACTTAACGAGGGGTGTAAGACGAGATGTTCTGGCTGGCAAAGGGGCACGGCTGTTAGCAGAGTCTTTAGGCCGAAGGTCACGGTACATAGGACAAGGCAAGCGGATAGTCAGACAGGCTGGATCGAGGCAGGCGGATAACAGAATCGTCAGGAAGGCAAAGGGTCAAAACCAGGTGATCAATCAGATGGGTTGAGGCAGAATCGGAGTCAAATAACAGGCAGAGGTCAAACCGGAATGTCAAACAGGAGGATTTAGCAGAGTCAAGGTCGATTTCAGGCAAGGGTCAGGTTCCAGAGATCAGAATAGTCAAACAGGCAGGCAAGGGTCAAAATAGATAATCAGGAACAGATTCACACAGAATAGCAACAGCAAAAGCACCAGGAACAAATCCTATCACGGGCATTGGACTACACACTGAAGCTCCCTTAAATACTATTTGAATCTCGCGCCACTGCGCGCTGACGTCATCACGTCAGCGCGCATGCGCACAAATTCCAGGAAGAGGTGCGCGCGCGCACCCTAGAGCAGCAGAGACCAGCGGAACAGACAGATGCGGCGAGCGTCCCCGCCGAGGGGGCGGCAGGCGTCCCTGCCGTCCCCCACTATACCACCAGGGTAAGATTCCCTTACAAACAGATTCTCAAGGAACCCAGAATCCCCTTCCTCCCTAAATAACCCCCACCCCAAGTTAGCCAGGGAAAAGATAGTGGAATAATGACTCAAACAATATTGATGGGTATTATGTTTGTTTATTTGTATGATAGTTAACATCCCGGTATTCTGAAAAGTTCAATTCCATGTAAAGGCTTACAATTCAAACTGAATCTATGGAGAACTTCTGACATGTGCTTTGAACTTGATATTCTATGTCAATTTTGCTTAACAGATAACTAAATGGATGATGTTAAAACTGATGTACTCAAGATGTGGATGTATGTTTATGAAAAAAAAAAAGAAAGAAAAAGCAATAAAAAAAGAAATTAAAAAAAAAAACCCAGCTCATTGCATTTCACAGATTATACATCATTCACATCAGTCCCTGCCCCACAGGGGGATTTTACAATCTGAGGATCCTATCACATTCATAGACAGAAGGGTCAGTTGTAGCGTTTAGGTTGTGTAAGTGAGTGATTGCAATCAATTTGGATGATTTTGTGAATCTGGTGTTTGAACTACTGAATTGCATACTAGTGAAGAAGCACAGAATGCTGAAGTGTTTAACTCATTGCATGTTGGGAGGGACACCCTGATCGATAAAGCCTGGCTTTACCCCTCAATAGAGCAGTGATACCCCTCATCCTTCACGCTCCGAGTGAACAGGCACTACTGTCTGTCTTCCGTAATGAGGTATGCCTTCTTCCCCACATTACAGTCGAGACGGGACAGTAGCGAAGAGCATAGCTTGGCTTGTGAGTGTGAGGATTTTTAGCTTACAAGGTATTTATTTAATCACAAAAAAAATCCTACCTTCCCTTTTTTAGATGTTCCTTTCATTTATTTTTCCCATGTCTTCTTCTCCATATTAAGTCCAACTGGCTCTGCTGGATGGAATAGCACTAGATAGTAGTATAATTTCCGGCTTCCTTTTTATTTCTATGGCAACATCACATTTTACACATTTCATTACTCAAATTAGATGTCAATTAAACCAGTTTCTTCCCCACCGGAGCTTACAATTTAAGCTTCCTATCATGTCACTTACTTAAGTCAGTTATACGTTATTTCTATGGCTCACACGCACACTTTATGCATTGGTTTCCAGACAGTTTACATCATTCACATCAGTCCTTTCCCCATGGGGAGAGTTTACAATCTAAGGATCCTATCATATTCATATATAGAATGGTCAGTTGTAGCGTGTGGGTTTTATAAAGGAGTAATCGGAATCAATGTGGATGATGGAGTGAATGTTGTGCATGAACTACTTAAATGTATACTGTTGAAGAGAAGAATTAATGAATGCTAAGGTGCTGCTGTCTAGAAGTAGAATTATTGGAAGGTGTAATTGTGTTTGAGAAGTAATGAAGTGGAATCAAGCACACAATGCTAAGGTTGTTTTCTTCCGTGGCATTTTGGATTGGGTGCCTGCTTGGTTAGGCTCTGCTTTGAAAGAAGAAGCAGGGCCAACCGCACTCAGATGGATTCACAGGACCAGAGAAAATTAGTTAAAAAATATATATTTTATTTGTGCACAGTTAAAAAGTGTATATTTGCATCTCCATCTGCCCTTCGCACCCACTTGGGGCTAATTTTCTCTGGTGCTGTGGATCCGTCTGAGTGCCGGTTGGCCCTGCTTCTTCTTCATACCTTTGATGTACTGCTTCCTAAAGCTGGGGGGCTGGGCACCCGGACCATATTTACTATTTGGTGAGACATTTATAATGTATTCTGGGGCATCTTGTTTCTCCTAACTATAGATTCTGCTTATACTGTACCTCCAACACTGATGGTTATAGCCCCACCTCCATGCTGTGGCTGGAAAATACCTTACTCACAAAATCTGAAAAATAGGGACAAGCTAAAGAGGCTTCACAGCACTCAGAAATCACACCAACCCCCCATGGGAGACTCACCCCTCCACAAGACTCAAACTACATTCATCATTCTCTTCAAAATGCACAAGAGATGTAAGACTTTTAATAATCTACTACGCTAAGTTTGATGTGCTACAGCAAACCGTAATCACAACACCTTTTAGAATTTAATCTAATACTCAGGGACTGAATACTGGAGATTAGAGGATAATTAATGTAGATTACCAAATTAACACAACAGAAAACGAGATCAGCTATAGACTTAATTACTAAATTAACTTTGAGAAAAAAATAGATAATCTAGATCAGGGATCCCCAACCTTTTGAACCTGTGAGCAACATTTAGAAGTAAAAGGAGTTGGGGAGCAACACAAGCATGAAAAATGTTCTTGTGGTGCCAAATAAATGCTGTGATTGGCCATTTGATAGCCCCTATGTGGATTGTCACCCTACATTGAGGCTCCGTTTGGCAGTACCCTTGGTTTTTATGTAACCCAAACTTGTCTCCAAACCTGGAATTCAAAAATAAGCTCCTGCTTTGAGGCCACTGGGAGCAACATCCAAGGGGTTGGAGAGCATCATGTTGCTCACGAGCTACTGGTTGGGGATCACTGATCTAGATAATAGATCTTGGAGAAGTAAGTTTCATTTGGGTACAAGTGTCAATACGTCTGGCAGACATTCCCAAGTTTATCCTCAATATTCTGTGCAATTCTCTGAGTTTATAACATCAGTTATCTGACAACAGCATTGAAAGGGCACATGGGCTGGGGAGTGAGTGATTCTAGAATATGAAAAGAAGTCACCCAGTTATGGCAGAATTGATCTTACAGGCATGTAGAAAAGTAAGAGATCTCCAAGTACAAGACCATAAGATACAGGTCTTTCAGGGCTTCTCAGCCAAATTATCACAGAAGAGAGAGAATTAACACCAATTTGCAGATACTAATGTCAAAACGGCATGCACTTTTCTCTTACATACCCAGGAAAACGAAGCATTATTTTGAATGGTCAAACACACATCTTCCTCAACCCGCAAACATCAAGGGAGCACTTGGGTTTATGCAGAAAGAAACAAAAGGAAACTGTCACAGTGGGCAGAGGCCATGCAACTAACAGACATATGGTGATGGAAAAACCCAGTGGAAAGTGTTCTCATGCTACTCTGCTACACACAACACAATGTCCAGAATAGACCTGGCCCTAGCCACAGGTGACTTATTACAACATGTACGAACGGCACAATATTTACCCCAAGGTATTTCTGATCACGCTCCTTTACTTGTCATCCTAGGACTACTTTCACCCAGGGAAACCAAACTCTGGAGATTAAGCCCACTATGGCTAGCTAATGACACAGTGGCAGAGGCATCAACCAAGGCTATAACAGAATACTGGGCCCTAAACAACACAACCCCCCCCCCCCATGGTTTGGGATGCATTTAAAGCCACAATGAGAAGAACCCTTATCAGTGCCATAGCGGGAGCTAGAGCCAAAGCCGCAGAAGATATTCAGAAAACGCAAAATAACTCCTGCCAGGCAGAGACGCAGTATATAGCTGATCCCTCATCCCCCAACCTGCAGGCATATAAAGCGGCACAGGCTGAACTAGAAAGGGCTAGAATTAAAGCAACTAGGAAGAAACTATTATACGCCACACAGCGCACCTTTGACAAAGGGGAAAAAAATTGGAAATTGCTGGCCTATCTAGCACGTACGGAATCTACATCCAATGCAGTACCCAGGATCCAGATGGATATATTTCTCAAAATAGCAAACAGATTTTTTTATATTCAATTTTGAAATCTGACATGTCTGATAACATGTTTTCCGATGTCAGGATCCCTTTAAGGTACTCTTTTAAAGTCCTTTTGTTTATTTCTTTTTTGATTAATTTTGAAAAAAAAAATTCCCATGACAGTATCACTTTAAAGCCAGACAGCTACAGTGAAACTTAAATTTTTAGTACCCTGATTTCATATTTCAGATATTTTACAGATATTTTTTTTGTCCCACCAATTTATAATGCATTTCAGTGTGTATTTTTCTCTGATTTTTTATAACGTTTTCCAGATTTCACATGTAAAATCAGTGCATGTAAAGGTAAACAACACCTTAAAGGAATATGTTGCTTTCCCCAAATTTTTATTTTCCCCAATTATAGCTAAAGTTTTTCTGATCCCTCCGAAAAATAGAGGTTCTCCTGTAGCTAATTTCAGAGTAGAAAACTCTCACTACCCAACAGAACAGGAATGAGCTGTCCTGAAATGTTAAGATACTGAAAAACAGGAGCAAATATTGGTATTGTAAATATGTAATTAGATGACTGTTATTTAAGTTATAATGTCAATCTCTCTCTCTTAATTCTACTGTCTCTAGTACCCAAGCCTGGCCCACAAAAGTTTTGGAAGGTCGAAGAGGCTAGAACATTACCGGGTGGATGGAGCCAGGGCATACCTAATAATGCACAGCAAAGACTTCATGACAGAACAGTTAGATGAATACAGGTAACATCACAACCAACATGCTACACATGTTCAAACAACATATGAGACAGACAGATAGTTTGGAATGTAGGTTGGTTGACCTCACCAATCAAAAGAAAAAGATATTAACAAATCTCAAGAAACTTAAACTCAATAGAATATTATTTTTATAGACCCTCTTGAAACTAGGAGATACCAGTGTACTTAAAGCGGCATGGATACGTGAATTCCTATCAGCACTATATAAAGCCAAACAAAGGGGAGCAGCCAGTGTTATTTGCACATCTCTGCCAAACAAATTGGATGACCTGATATATATAAGTCACTATTTAATATTGTGTAAATCAGATATCAGACAAAAAAGACATGGTAGCCAACATTTTTACTTGGCCTCACTTATGGAAACCCCCTCCCCAAACTTGATTTTGGGACGAGTAACGTTTTGACTGGTTTCCTAGTTATTCATTCCAGCTTGCCTTGTGAAAAATGTACTTTACATACTTAAAATATGATTTTGTACAAATGCAATGCAATTTCCCCTAATATATGACCCTAGTTCATCTGTGCTACACTTAAAGCTGATCTAAAGCTGCATCTGATAATCTTGTAACTGTCATTAGTGTTTCCAGTCTACAGATTGGCAAGCCCTGATGTAAAGTGTTACTGATTCCAGCTTGCCTCACTGGACATGTTATTACACACACTTTAAACATGATTATAACTTGATTTATTACAAGTGCAATATCAGGGGGGTATACTAGGAGTTGTCAAAATGCACATGGGTGTCTTTAGGTCTGGGTTGGTGTCTCTCTAGCATGGCTACTAGCAATCCAGCTTCAATATATTTTAGTGTGTCTATTGTTAGTATGTGTACTGTAACGGTATATTGCATTAGTGCATTAGATGAATTATCTATTCAAATGCTGTCCTACTCTCTAATATCTTTTCCTCACCATTACTTCACCTTTAAGCATTAAGAAGACAATTATCTTAGAGTATATGATCGTTTTTTAAAGTTAATATCTTATTAGTACTGATTTTTATATAATTTCACCCATGGTTTCCATATCTTTAAAGGGATACTGTCATGGGAAAAATATTTTTTTTCAAAATGAATCAGTTAATAGTGCTGCTCCAGCAGAATTCTGCACTGAAATCCATTTCTCAAAAGAGCAAACAGATTTTTTTATATTCAATTTTAAATTCTGACATGGGGCTAGACATTTTGTCAGTTTCCCAGTTGCCCCAAGTCATGTGACTTGTGCACTGATAAACTTCAATCACTCTTTACTGCTGTACTGCAAGTTGGAGTGATATCACCCCCTCCCTCCCCCCCCCATCAGCCAAACAAAAGAACAATGGGAAGGTAACCAGATAGCAGCTCCCTAACACAAGATAACAGCTGCCTGGTAGATCTAAGAACAACACTCAATAGTAAAAACCCATGTCCCACTGAGACTCCTTCAGTTACATTGAGATTGAAAAACAGCAGCCTGCCAGAAAGCATTTCTCTCCTAAAGTGCAGGCACAAGTCACATGACCAGGGGCAGCTGGGAAATTAACAAAATGTCTAGCCCCATGCCAGATTTCAAAATTGAATATAAAAAAATCTGTTTGCTCTTTTGAGAAATGGATTTCAGTGCAGAATTCTGCTGGAGTAGCACTATTAACTGATGCGTTTTGAAAAAAACATGTTTTCCGATAACAGGATCCCTTTAAATAAGTATTAATGCTGCAATGCTTAACCCTAGTCAATAACAAAGTAAATATTGTATTTCAGAGTAAAAGAGACCTGTGCTTATAACCTTCGTATACTTAAAGGATACATTTATTTAGCCAATTTCCCTGATTTTACATTTACATAATTGTTCCTGGTCCCTTGAAAATGTAAAGTGGGGTTTCTACTGTACCTAATTTCAGAGTAAAAATCTCTCATTGCCCAACACCAACCAGTTATCATCACACCATGTAACAACCCAAAATTGATTGACAGCATTTGAAGAGTACTTTAGGAAACTATACTCCACTGAGGAACCATCTGAAGACTTTATCAATCTTATGTTACAAAAAGCCAAACTATTAGAAATTGACCAGACACAGAGGGAGATGTTTAACTCACCAATAACAGCAGCAGGGATATCAGGCATAATAAAATAACTGGCCACACATAAATCACCAAGATTGTTATACAGTGGAATATTATAAAATACTGAACCCACATATGATACAATTATCAAAGCATAAATATATAATGCAATGTTCCAGAGGTAAAGTAAATAACGACCTTGCAGAACTATACAATAAACTAATCCCCAAACTGAATAAAAACCCCACTATGTCATGTCAACTTTAAAATTATTTTTAAGATACTGGCCTAGAGACTTCAACTTTTGTTTAAGGTTTTTCACCTTTAAAATGTATATTTAGTATGATATAGAGAGTGTCATTCTAAAACAATTTGCAGTTGGCTTTCATTTTTTATTTTTGAGTTATATTTTTGTTCACCAGCTTCTTTAGTTTGCTGTTTAAGCAATCTGGTTGCTAGGATTCAAATTACCCTAGTAACCATGCACTGATTTGAATAAGAGACTGGAATATGAATAGGATAGAGCCTGAACAAAAAGATAAGTAATAAAAAGTAGCATTAACTATAAATGTGTAGCCTTACAGAACATTTTTTTAGTTGGGGTCAGTGTCCCTATTTGAAAGCTGGGAGTTAGAAGAAGGCAATTTTTTTAAAAAAAAAAACTAAAAAAAAGAAAAAAACAAAGGTAAAAGCAAAATATTCTTAGAATTAGTCATTCTATACCAAGATTAAAGTTAACAGAATAGTTAACCACCCCTTTAAAGGAATTGTTCAGTATGAAAATAATAACTGGCTAAATAGATAGCCCATGCAAAATAAAAAATGTTTCTGATATAGTTAGTTAGCTAAAAATGTAATGTATAAAGGCTGGAGTGACTGGATGTCTAACATAATAGCCAGAACACTATTTCCTGCTTTTTAGCTTCTTTGGTTTCCACTGATTGGTTACCAGGCAGTAACCAATGAGTGACTTGAAGGAGGGCCACATGAGTCATAACTGTTGCTTTTGAATCTGAGCTGAATGCTGAGAATCAATTGCAAACTCACTGAACCGTTATGTCCCATGTGGCCCCCCTTAAAGTCGCTGACTGACTCAGAGTTAGAGAGGTGAAAAGCAGGAAGTAGTGTTCTGGCTATTATGTTAGACATCCAGTTACTCCAGCCTTAATACATTATATTTTTGTCTAACTAACTACATTTGAAACATTTATTTATTTTGCATTGTCTATATATTTAGCCAGTTTTTGTTTTTACACTGAACTGTTCCTTAAAGCACCAGCTAGGCTTTGTATGCAATCGAGAGTGCGTTAGGATGGCAATAGCGGCTACAATAATGCTAGGGACAAGAACAAGTAGTGACTTCCCTTTAGAGCCTTGACACAGAGAAGGCATTTGATACAATGTTATGGCTCTTTTACTTTAGTGCACTCCATGTTAGAATGCGGGGTGACACCTTCATGTATTGCATCATAAAAATATACATGACACCCTAACCAACCATATAGGCATAAGCAGTAGTATGCCTCCTTTCCCTTCTTTTGTTTAACCTAACATTAGGCTTCTCCTTAGGCTCCTTTGAGATATGACAGCATTCCAAGGCATCAAAATTGAATGATATGAAACAAAGCTAACAGATTTTTGTTATATATAACAAAGCCGAGGGCTTGCCACACATCCTATCCTTCATCCAACAATATGGACAAGTCGCTTGGTATTACATTAACATTGATGCATATGAAATATTACCATTGAGTAATAAAGGGAACCCAGATGGGGTAGAAAATACAGCTTTAAATTGGCCAACAACACAATCACTTTAACAGACAAATACAGAAGAATTCACATGATATATATGCATATAACATCACATATTGCATAAAGGAAATTCTACAGGAAACGAAACAATTGCAAGCCCATCACATGTGCCATACTCTACCTGCGCTATTCTGCCTGTATGTGCAATACTCTGCCTGCACTAATTGGCCTCTGTGTACCACATACTACCTGCCCTACGCTGCCTGTAGATTCCATATTCCTCCTTCCCTACTCTTTCTGTGTGTGCCATATTCTGATTCTATGTTTTATCTGTGTATTTCATTTTCTGTCTGCCCTACTCTACATGTGTGTGCCATTTTCTGTCTGCTCTACACGTCCTGTATTCCACATTCTGCTTGCCCTACTGCCTGCCCTATTCTTCCTATGTGTGCCGTACAGGGTTCTATTCTGCCTATTCCTTGCGTTCCATATTCTGCTTGCTCTACTCTAACATTCTACCTAACCTACTTTACCTGTGTGTGCCATACTCGGCCTGCCGTATTCTGCCTGTATGTGCAATACTCTGCCTGTGCTAACCTGTCTGTGTTTGTCATACACTGCCTGTTCTATTCTGCCTGTGTGTGCTATACTCTGCCTACACTATGCTGCCTGCATGTGCTATACTCTACTTGCCCTATGTTGCCTGTGTGTGCTATAGTCTACTTGCTCTATGTTGACTGTGTGTTCCATATTGTGCCTGCCATATGCTGCCTATGTGTTTTATATTGTGCCTGTCCTACTCTATCTGTGTGTGCCCTACTCTGCCTGCCCTACACTGTATGTGTGTGCTATACTCTGCTTGCCTCTATGCTATCCTTGCGTTCCATATTCTGCTTGCTCTACTCTATCTGTTTGTGCCATGCACTGCCTTCCCTATGCTGCCTGTGTTTTCCATATTCTGCCTACCCCAATCTACCTGTCTCAATCTACCTGTGTTTGTGCCACACTACATGTGTCTTCCATACTCTGCTTTCCCTATGCTGCCTGCTTGTGTCATACCCTGCTTGCCTCTATGCTGCCTGTGTTCCATAATGCCCTAGTGAAAGTATGCACTACACTAATCCCTAAAATGAATAAAAACCCCACTATGTCATGTCATCCTTACTAATTACTAAGATACTGGCCTAGAGACTTCAACTTTTGTTCAAGGTTCTTTACATTCATACATTATTTAGTACGATGTGGAGAGTGAGATTCTAAAACAATTTGCAGTTGGCTTTCATTTTTTAATTATTATTTGATTCTTATTTTTGAGTTATTAAGCTTTTTATTCACCAGCTCTCCAGTTTGCAAGAATCCAAATTACAAATCCAAAATCTGGTTGCTAGGATCCAATTTACCATAGCAATCATGCACTGATTTGAATCAGAGACTGGAATATAAATAGGATACAGCCTGAACAGAATGAGAAGTAATAAAAAGTAGCATTAATTATTGATGTATAGCTTTACATTTGTTTTTTTTTAGATGTGGCCATTGACCCCTATTTTAAAGCTAGAAGGTAGAAGGAAAATATTTGAAAAACTATTAAAAAGGAAAAAAAAGCACCAAAGCAAAATATCCTTAGAATTAACCATTCTATAACAAGTTAGAATTTAATAGAAAAGTGAAGCACTCCTTTAATGAAGCACTGATTGGCTTTGCATGCAAGTGACAGTCGACACGGTGAATTAGGATGGCAATAACTGCTACAATATTTTTTGCTAGGGACAAGGAAAGTAGAGACTTCCCTTTGAGCCTCGAGACAGAGAAGGCATTTGATAAAATGTTATGGCTCTTTTAACTTTAGTGCACTCCATATTAGAATGCTGGGTGACACCTTCACATATTGTATCAGAAAAATATACACTCATGTTCAAGCTAAGCTACTCATCAATGGCACCATAACCAACCCAATAGACATAAACAGGTATGCCTCCTCTCCCTTCTTCTGTTGAACCTAACATTTGGCCCTCTCCTTAGGCTCCTTTGAGATATGACCACATTTAAAGGCATCAAAATCAAATCACATGAAACAAAGTTTACAGTAGTTCGTTATATATAACAAAGCCGAAGCAGGGCCTGCCACACATCCTATCCTTCATCCAACAATATGGCAAGTCTCTGAGTATTGGTATTGATGCAAATGAAATATTACTATTGAGCAATAAAGGGAACCCCAGATGGAGTAGAACATACAGCTTTAAATAGGCCATAACACAATCACTTACTTTAGCAGACAAATACAGAAGAATTCACGTAATATATATGCATATAACATCACATATTGCATAGAGGAAACTCTGCAAGAACCAAACAATGGCAAGCACATCACGTGTCATACCCTACGCTACCTCTTCGTTCCATATTCTGCCTTTCCTACTTTATCTGTGTGTGCCATACTCTGATTCCATGTGCTATATGTGTGTTCCATATTTTGTATGCCCTACTCTACATGTGTGTGCAATTTTCTTTCTGCCCTACACTGACTGTATTCCACATTTTGCCTTCCCTACTGCTTGGCCTTTTCTTCATGTATTTGCAATACTCTACCTACACTAATCTGTCTGCATTTGCCATACTCTTCCTGCCCTATGCTGGCTTGGTGTGCCATACTCTGCCTGTGTGTGCCATAATATGCTTGCCCTTTGTTGCTTGTGTGTTCCATTTTGTACCTGCCCTACACTGTCTGTGTGTTTTATGTTCTGCCTGCCGTACTGTATATGTGTGCCCTACTCTGCCTGCCTACACTGCCTGTATTTGCCATACCCTGCCTGCCCTATTCTACCTGTGTTTTCTATACTCTGCCTACCCTATTCTGTCCTACTCTGCCTGTCCTATTCTACCTGATTTTGCCATACTCTTCCTGTGTATGCCACATTCTATTTGCCCTACTCTGCCTGTATGTGGAATACTCTGCTTGCCCTACTATACATGTGTGTGTGCCCTACTCTGTCAGTGTGTGCCATACTTTTCCTGTCCTATTCTGCCTGTATATGCAGTAATTAAGTGCTGTAGTAAACCTGTTTGTGCCATACTCTGCCTGCCCAATTTTGCCTGTGTGTGTGCGCTCCATCCTCTGCCTGCCCTACACTGCATGCGTGTGCCATACACTACCTTTCCTGTGCTGCCTGTGTTTTCCATATTCTGCCTACCCAATCTACCTGTTTGTGCCATACTCTGCTTGTGTTTCATACTCTGTTTGCCCAAAGCTGTCTTTTTATGTCATACTCCACTTGCCTCTATGTTGCCAGCATGTTCCATATTATGTCTGCCCTATTCTACCTGTGTTTGTCATACTCTGCCTGCCCTTGTATGTGCTATACTTTTCCTGTGTGTGCCTTACTCTGCCTGCCAGAAGCTGCCTGTTTGTGTCATACTCTGCTTGCCTCTATTCTGCTTACATTTTCCACATTTTGTCTGCCATACTCTACCTTTGTGCGCCATACTCTGCCTGCCCTATTCTGCCTGTATGTGCAAAGCTCTGCCTGCGCTAATCTGTCCGTGTTTGCCATACTCTGCCTGTTCTATTTTGCCCATGTGTGCCATTCTCTGCCTACCCAATGCAGCTTCTGTGTGCCATGCTGTGCCTGTGTGTTACATACTCTGCCTGCTCTATACTGCCTGTATGTGCAATTAATAGAGTGCTTACCCTACTAAACCTGTGTGTGCCATATTCTGCCTGCCCAATTTTGCCTGTATATTTTATATTTGGACTTTGCTACTCTATCGGTGTGTCCTGCCCTGCCTGCCCTATGCTGCCTGTGTGTGCCATACCCTGCCTGCCTTATTCTGCTTGTGTTTTCTATACTCTACCTGCCCTATTCTGCCATACTCTGCCTGTTCTATTCTGCCTGTTCTATTCTGCCTGTTTTTGCCATACTCCTCCTTTGTGTGCCAAATTCTGTTTGCCCTACTCTGCCTGTATGTGAAATACTTTGCTTGCCCTACTATGCCTGTGTGTGCCTTATTCTGTCAGTATGTGCCATACTCTGTCACTGTGTGCCATACTTTTCCTGCCCTATTCTGCCTGTATGTGTAATAATCTACTTGCCCTGGTAAACCTGTATGCCTTACTCTGCCTGCCCTACACTGTATGTGTGTGCTATACACTGCTTGCCCTATGCTGTCCGTGTGTTGCATATTCTGCCTTCTCTGCTCTGTGTGTGTGTTTCATACACTACCTTCCCTATGCTGCCTGTGTTTTCCATATTCTGCCTACCCCAATCTACCTGTTTGTGCCATACTCTGCTTGTGTATTCCACACTCTGCTTGCCTGAAGCTGCCTGTTTGTGTCATACTCTTCTTGCTTCTTTGCTGCAAGCGTGTTCCATATTCTGCCTGTGTTCCACGTTCTGCCTGCCCTACTCTACCTGTGTCTGATATACTCTGTCTGCCCTGTTCTCCCTATATGTGCCATACCGTGCCTGCCCTGTTCTCCCTGTATGTGCCATACTCTGCCTGCCGTGCAATACTCTCCCTGCACTAATCTATATGTTTTTGTCTGTTCTATTATTCTGCCTGTGTGTGCCATACTGTGCCTGCCCTGTTCTCCCTGTATGTGCCATACTCTATATGTGGAATTTCACTTTTTGGCAAGAGGAGGTATCGATTACCCAATTGACATTTAATTTATTAAAGAAAAAAAGTAAATAAACTCTCTCTCTCTCCACCACCTCACCAATTCTCAGTATTTTACCTACTGACAAAGTGCTTAGTGCAGTTATCAAAAGTTGAAATAATTTAGCATAACATCTCAAATATAATTCCTTTGTTAATTACTGAGGATTAAATAAATAAAGTTAATTGACGAATCAAAGTGCTTGTGCTTAATTAATAGCGTGTTGAGGTAGAGAAATGTATATTAATTGCTTGCCTACGTAGGACCAAATACTCATGACCATTAGGTTGTAGACATTTAAAAATAATTCATTTAAAAATGAAGTGTGAGGGCTAGTGCTAATTGAAATCTCAGATTGCCAGTGAAAAAATTAATCCGAATTGGTTGTTAAAAAACCTTGAGCTAATAGGTGTTGAGAGAATGAATTTATTAAATATTTAAAAAAAGATAAAAAAAATTACCAAAACCCGCACTTAAGAAATGGAAGTAGGAAAAGGAAAATAGTAAAGAGGTGGAGAAGTCCCAAGAAACTGCTGCCTGATTGTTTTCTAGGCCCTGGGACCCCACATGGGAGACAGTAGGATGCTGGGGACTGAGGTCTCAAGACTACCTTTCTATCTTAAAAGAGGGATATTCTTCCCTGTAAAACCACCAATCCACCAGTGCCATGTAACAAACGAGTTAAAATGAGAAATTTTAAATGCGGTTAAGGTAGGCTACGTTGTTCAATCAATACACTGTTCCAAAGCAGTAGATTTTTCCCCAAATATAAATCTAGGGACAAGGGCCCAATGTTAATTTGCTTATGTGTCCATCATCACTAATAGCAGCCCTAACGTATGATATATTCTATAAAAGCACCTAACATCTCTTAAACAAACTGGTATTGACTATTCCAGTCTAAATTCCAGTCTAAATGATTTAAACCTGATTTAGTACACATGCATTATTTTATTTGCCTTACTGGAAAAGTTACTTTACACACTTTTAACATGACTAAAACCTGATTCAGTTCAAATGCATATTATTTTCCATCATATGTTCCTATAGTAGCTGTGCTGCACTTACCTCTCATCTAAAGCTGCATCTGATAATCTTGTAACTGTCACTAGTGTTTCCAATGGTCACTTTGTAGTTGAAATACAGCTACAATCTGCAGGTTGGAAAGTCCTGCTCTAAAGTGTTACTGACTCCACATTCGAAAAGTTACTTTACATACATTAAACATTATTTAAACATGATTTAGGACAAATGCAATGCCATTTACCCTAATATATACCTCTAGAGCATGTGTGCTGCCCTTACCTCTGTTCTAAAGCTGCATCTGATAATCTTGTAACTGTCACTACTGGTTTTAACTGTCACTTTGTAGTTCAAATGCAGCTACAATCTGCAGGTTGGAAAGCCCTGCTCTAAAATCTTACTGACTCCACATTCCAAAAGTTAATATACATACATTAAACATGATTTAAACATGATTTAGTACAAATGCAATGCTATTTCCCCTGATATGTACCTCTAGAGCATCTGTACTGCCCTTACCTCTGTTCTAAAACTGCATCTGACAATCTTGTAACTGTCACTACTGGTTTTAACTGGTTATAACTGTCACTTTGTAGTTCAAATACAGCTACAATCTGCAGGTTGGAAAGCCCTGCTCTAAAGTCTTACTGATTCCAGCTTGTCTCACTGGAGATATCACTATACACATTTTATACATTAAAACATGATTAATACAAGTGCAATGTCAGGGGGCATAGTAGGTATTTGCACACTGCACATGGATGCTATTAGATCTGGTTTGGTGGGACAGCCATGGGCTTTAGTTACAACACAAGCTGTTCCCAGTGTCCAAATCCACAAATTGGGGATTTAACTAAAAATTACTCTGATAAAAACCTAAGACCAAATGGCACATCACCAATCCATCAACTTTATGGTAAGAGCCACCCCCTTGAGGTAAGAAAATTTGGTTGTGTCCTTACCTGGCAAAACATCATTATGTTGAGCTGGCAGACTGATTGGCTGTAGCTGATGGGAGATAAAAATCCTATTCCCTTCACTGCCTTCTCTTCACTGCCTTCCCTTCACAATCAGTTTTTCCTACAGCTGGTACCAGTGCATGATGGGAAAGTGTTTAGCCAATCAGTAAGGTGTCCTTAGACATATGGTGGATGGAGCTTCACAGTCAATACCAGGACAGTAGGAAAGAGAGCTTGACCAGTAAGGAAGTTGGGCTAAACCACTAGCTAAAATAAGAAGGGGGGCAGTTAAGCTGTGAGTGTAGAAGTGTCAGAATCATTGCGAACATAATTCATGTTGTTGATGTCATTGCTAGCCGGATAGGTAGTTGTTATTGCATGCTGATAGCTAATCCCACTCTATGGAGAGCCCATATATGAACTGCTGGTAAAAATGTTGAGAGATTTACAGTGTAGTTACATGTTATAGGCAGTCCTGTCAAGTGGCACAGATTTAATATGACGGCCATTTTGATCTGATTATGGAAATTAGAATTAGGTACCTGTTTATTCAGATAGATAGATGGTAGATTGAATCTCAGTAACAAAGAAAGATTTCACTTGCACACGAAGGTTCTTTCAAGCAGGTACTAGCCCTTGCTGAGTTTATTTTACAGAAGTGCAACGTTTCGGGGTGAACCCCTTTATCATGCTTGATAAAGGGGTTCACCCCGAAACGTTGCACTTATGCAAAATAAACTCAGCAAGGGCTAGTACCTGCTTGAAAGAACCTTCGTGTGCCAGTAAAATCTTTCTTCGTTACTACTATTGAGGTTGCCGAGGCCTCCTTCACCGTGCACCGGGTCATCTTGTCCTGTAGAGCCAGGGTGTGCAAGCGTGGTAAACCTGTACTGTTCATCATATTGAATCTCAGCACATTTGAAAACCCCATGGTACATCGAGTAGTACAAGTAAAGGATCTATTAATGAAAATGCTCGGGACCTTGAGTTTTCCACTTAAGGGAGATTTCTGTAATATGACCCACCATACCGTAATCCTTTACGTAAAAATGTTATGTTCCCCCAAAAAATTTTTTTCCTCTATGAATTTTATTATTCATCAAATAAAAGGGTTCTACCTGTAAATAGTCAATTCCAATCAGTCTGCACCTCATACAGTCATGCACAAATCACTGTGAATGTGACTGCCAGAGATGTCTTGCATATACTCTCCATAGTGTAACATTAATGCTGCAATGCTTAACCCTAGTCAATAACAATGTAAATATTGTATTTCAGAGTAAAAGTGCTTATAACCTTTGTATACGTAAAGAATACATTTATTTATCTCATGTCACTGATTTTACATTTTCCTGGATTTTACATAATTTTTCCTGGTCCCTTGAAAATGTAAAGTGGGGTTTCTACTGTACCTAATTTCAGAGTAAAAAAAAAAGCTCTCACTGCCCAACACCAACCAGTTATTATGACACCATGTAACAACCCAAAATGGATTAACTGCAGTTGAAGAGTACTTTAGGAAAATATACTCCACTGAGGAACCACCTGAAGACTTTATCAATCTTATGTTACAAAAAACCAAACTATTAGAAATAGACCAGACACAGAGGGAGATGTTTAACTCACCAATAACAGCAGCAGGGATATCAGGCATAATAAAATAACTGGCCACACATAAATCACCCGGATTGTTATACAGCAGAATATTATGAAATATTGAACCCAAATATGATACAACTATTAATGCATATATATGATCCAATGTTCCAGAGGTGGAATAAATAATGACCTAGCAGAAGTATGCAGTACACTGATCCCCAAACCGAATAAAAACCCCACTATGTCATGTCAACCATAAAATTATTACTAAGATACTGGCCTAGAGACTTCAACTTTTGCTTAAGGTTTTTTACATTTATATTTAGTACAATGTAGAGAGTGAGATTCTAGAACAATTTGCAAATGGCTTTAATTTATTTATTATTTGTTTTTCATTTTTGTGTTATTCAGCTTTTTATTCACCAGCTCTCCAGTTTGCATTTCAGCAATCTGTTTGCTAGGACGCAAATTACCATAGCAATCATGCACTGATTTGAATAAGAGACTGGAATATGAATAGGATAGAGCCTGAACAGAAAGAGAAGTAATACAAAGTAGCATTAATTATTATATTTTGATTAACCGTTCTATAACAAGTTAGAATTTAATAGAACAGTGAAACAATCCTTTAATGAAGCACCACTTGGCTTTGCATGCAAGTGACAGTCGACACAGTGAATTAGGATGGCAATAACTGCTACAATATTTTTTACTAGGGACAAGGAAAGTAGAGACTTCCCTTTGAGCCTCGAGACAGAGAAGGCATTTGATAACATGTTATGGCTCTTTTACTTTAGTGCACTCCATATTAGAATGCTGGGTGACACCTTCATATATTGTATCAGAAAAATATACACTCATGTTCAAGCTGAGCTACTCATCAATGGCACCATAACCAACCCAATAGACATAAACAGAGGTATGCCTCCTCTCCCTTCTTCTGTTGAACCTAACATTTGGCCCTCTCCTTAGGTTCCTTTGAGATATGACCGCATTCCAAGGCATCAAAATCGAATCATATGAAACAAAGTTTACAGTATTTCGTTATATATAACAAGGCCGAAGCAGGGCCTGCCACACATCCTATCCTTCATCCAACAATATGGCCAAGTCTCTGAGTATTGGTATTGATGCATATGAAATATTACTATTGAGCAATAAAGGGAACCCCAGATGGAGTAGAACATACAGCTTTAAATAGGCCAACAACACAATCATATACTTTAGCAGACAAATACAGAAGAATTCACATAATATATATGCCTATAACATCACTAGTGATGGGCGAATTTGCGCCGTTTAGCTTCGCCGAAAAATTCGCGAATTTCACGCGAAATTCGCGAAACGGCGAAAAATTTGAGAAACGACGCCGGCGTCTCGTTTTTGACGCCGGCGCCCGTTTTTGACGCCGGCGTCCGTTTTTTCGAAAAAAAATTTTTGACGCGGGCGAATTTTTTCTGCGAATTTTCGCGGGCGTTTTGCGAATTTATTCGCCTGCCGCGAATCGCGCAAATTCGCCGCAAATTCGCCGCAAATTCGCGCCTGGCGAATAAATTCGCCCATCACTAAACATCACATATTGCATATCGCGAAACGGCGAAAAATTTGAGAAACGACGCCGGCGTCTCGTTTTTGACGCCCTGGCGCCCGTTTTTGACGCCGGCGTCCGTTTTTTCGAAAAAAAATTTTTGACGCGGGCGAATTTTTTCTGCGAATTTTCGCGGGCGTTTTGCGAATTTATTCGCCTGCCGCGAATCGCGCAAATTCGCCGCAAATTCGCGCCTGGCGAATAAATTCGCCCATCACTAAACATCACATATTGCATAGAGGAAACTCTGCAAGAACCAAACAATGGCAAGCACATCACCTTTCTTGTGACAATCTATTAAAAATGATTCCCCAAAATATTATTTAAAATAAAAAACCTGAATTGACATCACAAAAACACATAAGGAAGCTAAATCTACATTTTAAGGAGTTCATCTCGAACAATAAGAAACCAAGAATTAGCCTTAAAAACTACACCAGGGACCCTTCATGGGGTCAAACAGTATAATATAATGGCTACACTGAGGCATCTAAAAGATTGTCTACATGAAATTGAGTTATATTCAAATACATCACAAGAAAAAATATTATTCCATATTCACTTCAAACACTACATATGTACAGACAGGAACGTCCAAACGAGATAATAGATAATCCACTGTATACAATGTGGCAAATCTGGAAGCTATTGAGAAAACTATACAACCTGAATCACTGCCACATTCTTTATCTACCCTTGCTAAATAGCCCAGACTTTCAGAGTGGATTATCACTTATAGTATACAAGGAATGGAACAAGGAAGGGGAGACAACTATACGACAACTCACACTTTCTGGGAACCAAAAACCACTTACAAGGGCACAAATTAAATATCCCTCCTTATCCAACAACATCTTTCCTTTCTACAAACACAAACGTATACCAGTAGAACTATTAAGTGTCTGTCTGCTGCAGACTGGATCAATATCCTAGACCAATGGACCAGTGCTGTCTAATTCAGCTTGCACCCCCCTTGTGTGGTCCTCCTTTAAAAACTGGATGCTGTGACTGTTTATGTAGGCTTTAAAAGGTTTCAGAACTGAGATAACTGACTGCTGCATTGCTCACACATCAGATTCAGAATGTAAAAGCCCTGCATTGTTATTCATATCTGTAATCCCCTGTATTTGTTCACACCCATAAGACCCTGTATTTTTCACAACTCAAACTGTAGGAGCAGTGCTGGCATTATGCCACTGTACATAGTACAGTATGTAGTGTTCATCTTAGAGTGGTCATTATCAGTTACTTGCATGGTCCTGATAGGGCTCCATTTCTCCTTCCCTTTTCTGCCTGTGTGTTAAATATTCTGTATGTCCTACTCTACCTATGTGTATGCTATATCCTGCCTGTGTATTCCATATTCTGCCTACCCTACTCTACTTGTGTGTGCTATACTTTGCTTGCCCTACTTTGATTTTGTGTGCAATACTCTGCCCGCCCTATGCTGCCTCTGTGTGCCATACTCTACCTGTGTGTGCCATTCTCTGTCTGTCCTATTCTGTTTGTGCTATACTCTGCCTGTGTGTGTCATATTCTACCTCTGTGTGCCATACTTTGCCTGCCCTATGCTGTGTGAGTGTGCCATGCTCTGCCTGTATGTAACATTGTCTACCTTCCCTATGCTGAGTGTACCATACCCTGCTTCTGCTTGCTATATGTGTATTCCAATTTCTGTCTTCCCTACTCTATATTTGTGTGCCATACTTTGCCTGCCCTTTGCTGCGTATGTGTGTCATACTCCTACCTTATTCTCCCTGCATGTGCTATACTTTGCTTGTGTGTGCGCGATACTCTGCTTATGCTAATCTGCCTCTGTGTGCCACACACTTCCTGCCCTACCCTGCCAGTTTGTTCCATATTCTGCCTTTCCTACGCTACCTGTGTGTGGCATATTCTGCTTTCATGTGTTATCTGTGTGTTCCATGTTCTGTCTGTCCTACTCTACATGTGTGTGCCATTTTCTGTCTGCCCTACACTGCCTGTGTTCCACATTCTGCCTGCCCTATTCTTCCTTTATGTGCAATACTCTGCCTGCGCTAATCTCTATGTTTGCCATACTCTGACTGTTCTATTCTGCCTGTGTGTGCCATACTCTGCCTGTGTGTTCCATACCCTGTTTGTCCTATGCTGCCTGTGTTTCATATTCTGCCTCCCCTACTCTATATGCATGCCCTACTCTGCCTGCCTATGCTGCCTGTGTGTGCCATACTCTGCCTGTTGTATTCTGCCTGTTTGTAGAATACTTTGCTTGCCCTACTATTCCTGTGTTTGTGCCCTACTCTGTCAGTGTGTGCCATGATCTTCGTGCCCTATTCAGCCTGTTTTTCAAATAATCTGCTTGCCCTACTAAACCTGTGTGTGCCACACTGCCTGGCTTTTTATCCACTATCAATTTTATTATTCACGAAATAAAAAGGTTCTGACTGTAAATAGTCAATTCCAATCAGTCTGCACCTCATACAGTCATGCACAAATCACTGTGAATGTGACTGCCAGAGATGTCTTGCATATACTCTCCATAGTGTAACATTAATGCTGCAATGCTTAACGCTAGTCTATAACAATGTAAAAACTGTATTTCAGAGTAAAAGTGCTTATAACCTTTGTATACGTTAAGAATACATTTATTTATCTCATGTCCCTGACTTTACATTTTCCTGGATTTTACATAATTTTTCCTGGTTCCTTGAAAATATAAAATGGGGTTTCTACTGTACCTAATTTCAGAGTAAAAAAACTCTCACTGCCCAACACCAACCAGTTATCATATCAAATTCACTAAAGGACGAAGCACCTAATGCTAGTGTTAATTTGCTTGCGTAGCGCATTTTCGTTAATTCGCCGATTCACTAACGGATGCTGTCGTAAATTTGCTAGTGTTACTTTGCACCCTTACGCCTGGCGAATTTGCGCAACGGACGTAACTACGCAAATTCACTGACGCGTGAATTTTTCTGAACGCTACCTTTTACGCCAGACTTCCTTCGCCACCTCAGACCAGGCGAAGTGCAATAGAGTAGATAGGGATTGCTTCAAAAAAAGTTAAACATTTTTCTAAGTCCCAAAAAACGCTGGCGTTTTTTCTTTTTTTATGGGTGATAGGCTGAAAAAGATCGAAAATTTTTTTGGAGCTACCCTCCTTCCCCCCCTACATTTCCTAACTCATGGCACCTTAACTATACAGTGGGCACGTGTAGGGCAAAATAAAAAATGTATTTGCTATTTTGAAGGTTTCCCAGGCTTGTGTAGTGATGCTACATATACCTCCATTGTAACTGCAATTTTGCGCCGTATGCAAATTAATCATCACTAGCGTAACTTCGCTTTGCTTGGCGAATTAACGCTAGCGCAACTTCGCAACCTTACGCTTCCCCTGAGCGCAACTTCGGATTTTAGTGAATTTGTGTAGCGCTGGCGAAAATACACCTGGCGAAATGCGGCGAAGCGGACGCTGGCGCAACTACGAATCTTAGTGAATTTGCCCCCATGTAACAACTCAAAATTGATTAACCGTATTTGAAGAGTACTTTAGGAAAATATACTCCACTGAGGAACCACCTGAAGACTTTATAAATCTTATGTTACAAAAAACCAAACTATTAGAAATAGACCAGACACAGAGGGAGATGCTTAACTCACCAATAACAGCAGCAGGGATATCAGGCATAATAAAATAACTGGCCACACATAAATCATCCGGATTGTTATACAGCAGAATATTATAAAATATTGAACCAACATATGATACAACTATTATATATAATCCAATGTTTCAGAGGTGGAATAAATAATGACCTAGCAGAAGTATGCAGTACACTAATCCCCAATCCGAATAAAAACCCCACTATGTCATGTCAAACTTAAAATTATTACTAAAATACTGGCCTAGAGTCTTCAAATTTTGCTTAAGGTTTTTTACATTTATATTTAGTACAATGTAGAGAGTGAGATTATTATTTCTTTTTCATTTTTGAGTTATTAAGCTTTTTATTTACCAGCTCTCCAGTTTGCATTTCAGCAATCTGGTTGCTAGGACCCAAATTACCATAGCAATCATGCACTGATTTGAATAAGAGACTGGAGTATGAATAGGATAGAGCCTGAACAAAAAGAGAAGTAATAAAAAGTAGCATCAATTATTATCTTAATCTTATGATTAACCGTTCTATAACAAGTTAGAATTTAATAGAAAAGTGAAGCACTCCTTTAATGAAGCACCGTTTGGCTTTGCACGCAATTGACAGTCCACACGGAGAATTAGGGTGGCAATAACTGCTATAATGTTTTTTGCTAGGGAAATAGAAATGAAAATAGAGACTTCCCTTTGAGCCTTGAGACAGAGAAGGTATTTGATAAAATGTTATGGCTATTATGGCTACTTTAGTGCACTCCATATTAGAATGCTGGGTGACACCTTCACATATTGTATCAGAAAAATATACTCGTTCAAGCTGAGCTACTCATCAATGGCACCATAATCAACGCAATAGACATAAACAGAGGTATGCCTCCTCTCCCTTCTTCTGTTGAACCTAACATTTGGCCCTCTCCTTTGGCTCCTTTGAGATATGACCGCATTCCAAGGCATCAAAATCGGATCACATGAAACAAAGTTTACAGTATTTCATTATATATAACAAAGCCGAAGCAGGGCCTGCCACACATCCTATCCTTCATCCAATAATATGGCAAGTCTCTGAGTATTGGTATTGAATCATATGAAATACTACTATTGAGCAATAAAGGGAACCCCAGATGGAGTAGAAAATACAGCTTTAAATAGGCCAACAACACAATCACTTACTTTAGCAGACAAATACAGAAGAATTCATATAATATATATGCATATAACATCACATATTGCATAGAGGTATCTCTGCAAGAACTAAACAATGGCAAGCACATCACATGTCATACTCTGCCTTCTTTATTCTCCCTGCATGTGCTATACTTTATGTTCCACACACTTCCTGCCCTACGCTACCCCTTTGTTCCATATTCTGCCTTTCCTACTCTATCTGTGTGTGCCATACTCTGCTTCCATGTGTTATCTGTGTGTTCCATGTTCTGTCTGTCCTACTCTACATGTGTGTGCAATTTTCTTTCTGCCCTACACTGCCTGTTTTCCACATTCTGCCTTCCCTATTGCCTGGCCTGTTCTACCTGTATTTGCAATACTCTACCTGCACTAATCGTCTGTGTTTGCAATACTCTTCCTGCCCTATGCTGGCTTGGTGTGCCATACTATGCTTGCCCTTTGTTGCTTGTGTGTTCCATATTGTACCTGCCCTACGCTGTCTGTGTGTTTTATATTCTGCATGCCGTACTCTATCTGTGTGCCCTACTCTGCATGCCCTACACTGCCTGTATGTGCCATACCCTGCCTGCCCTATTCTACCTGTGTTTTCTATACTCTGCCTACCCTATTCTGTCACACTCTGCCTGTCCTATTCTGTCTGATTTTGCCATACTCTTCCTGTGTGTCCCACATTCTATTTGCCCTATTCTGCCTGTATGTGGAATACTCTTCTTGCCCTACTATGCATGTGTGTGTGCCATTCTCTGCCTGCCCTGATCTCCCTGTATGTGCTATACTTTTCCTGTGTGTGCCTTACTCTAGAAGATAAGGAAGCAGAGCTGACCAACACTCAAAAGGATCCACAAGACCAGAGATATAGTAGGAAAAGGAAAATAGTACAGAGGTGGAGAAGTTCCAAGAAACAGCTGCCTGATTGTTTTCCAGGCCCTGGGACCCCACATGGAGATAAAGTAGGATGCTGGGGACTGTGGTCTCAAGACTGCCTTTCTATCTTAAAAGAGAGACCCTGTAAAACCACAAATCCACCAGTGCCATGTAACAAAACGAGTTAATGTGGTTAAGGTAGGCTACGTTGTTTAATCAATATAAATTTTGTTAAAAAGTCTGGAAACAATTCCGTTTGGTAAAAAAGGATCGTTTTGCCAACACGAGTTTCGCCTGGGCTTTCTCAAGACAAAACAGCAATTATTTTTAAATGTGTACAACCTAATGGTCATGAGTATTTGGTCCTACGTAGGCAATCAATTAATTTACATTTCTCTACCTCAACACGCTATTAATTAAGCTTAAGCTCGTTTTTTTACAATTTTTCTTTAATAAATTGATTAAATTGGATTAGTCACCATACAGAACAACTTCTCCACCTTTGGCAGGTTTTGGAGTTGTTGCTTTGACTTCAGCTAAAATCTGCATGTTGGAAATCCCTGCTACTAGACATGTTATAATATTCACTGTTCCAAAGCAGTAGATTTTTCCCCAAATATAAATCTAGGGACCAGGGCCCAATGTTAATTTGCTTAGGTGCCCATCATCACTATTAGCAGCCCTAAGGTATAATATATTGTATAAAATCACCTAACATCTCCTAAACAAACTGGTGCTGACCATTCCAATCTAAATGATTTAAAACTGATTTAGTACACATGCATTATTTTCCCCAAAATGTGTCGCTAGCATGTCTGTGCTGCACTTACTAACTCCACATTGCCTTACTGGAAAAGTTACTTTACACACTTTTAACATGATTAAAACCTGATTCAGTTTAAAATGCAATATTATTTTCCATCATATGTGTTCCTATAGTAGCTGTGCTGCACTTACCTCTCATCTAAAGCTGCATCTGATAATCCTATAGCTGTCACTAGTGTTTTCAAATGTCACTTTGTAGTTCAAATACAGCTACAATCTGCAGGTTGGAAAGTCCTGCTCTAAAGTGTTACCGACTCCATATTCAAAAAGTTACTTTACATACATTAAACATGATTTAGTACAAATGCAATGCCATTTCCCATAATATGTACCTGTAGAGCATCTGTGCTGCCCTTACTTTTGTTCTAAAGCTGCATCTGACAATCTTGTAACGGTCACTAGTGTTTTTAACTGTCACTTTGTAGTTCAAATACAGCTACAATCTGCAGGTTGGAAAGCCCTGCTCTAAAGTCTTACTGACTCCACATTTGAAAAGTTAATTTACATACATTAAACATGATTTAAACATGATTTAGCACAAATGCAATGCCATTTACCTTAATATATGCCTCTAGAGCATCTGTGCTGCCTTACCTCTGTTCTAAAACTGCATCTGACAATCTTGTAACTGTCACTACTGGTTTTAACTGTCACTTTGTAGTTCAAATGCAGCTATAATCTGCAGGTTGGAAAGCCCTGTTCTAAAATCTTACTGACTCACATTCCAAAAGTTAATTTACATACATTAAACATGATTTAAACATGATTTAGTACAAATGCAATGCTATTTCCCCTGATATGTACCTCTAGAGCATCTGTACTGCACTTTCATCTGTTCTAAAGCTGCATCTGACAATCTTGTAACTGTCACTACTGGTTTTAACTGTCACTTTGTAGTTCAAATACAGCTACAATCTGCAGGTTAGAAAGCCCTGCTCTAAAGTCTTACTGATTCCAGCTTGTCTCACTGGAGATATCACTATACACATTTTCTACATTAAAACATGATTTAGTACAAGTGCAATGTCAGGGGGCATAGTAGGTATGGTCACACTGCACATGGATGCTTTTAGATCTGGGTTGGTGGGACAGCCATGGCCTTTAGTTACAACACAAGCTGTTCCCAGTGTCCAAATCCACAAATTGGGGATTTAACTAAAAATTACTCTGACAAAAACCTAAGACCAAATGGCACATCACCAATCCATCAACTTTATCCTAAGAGCCACCCCCTTGAGGTAAGAAAATTTGGTTGTGTCCTTACCTGGCAAAACATCATTATGTTGAGCTGGCAGACTGATTGGCTGTTGCTGATGGGAGATAAAATCCTATTCCCTTCACTGCCTTCTCTTGCCAACATTCAGTTTTTCCTACAGCTGGTACCAGTGCATGATGGGAATGTGTTTAGCCAATCAGTAAGGTGTCCTTAGACATATGGTGGATGGAGCTTCACAGTCAATACCAGGACACTAGGAAAGAGAGCTTAACCAGTAAGGAAGTTGGGCTAAACCACTATCTGAAATAAGAAGGGGGGGCTGCTAAGCTGTGAGTGCAGACGTGTCAGAATTATTGCGAACATAATTCATGTTGTTGATGTCATTGCTAGCCGGATAGGTAGTTGTTATTGCATGCTGATAGCTAATCCCACTCTATGGAGAGCCCATATATGAACTGCTGGTAAAAATGTTAAGAGATTTACAGTGTAGTTACATGTCATAGGCAGTGCTATCAAGTGGCACAGATTTAATATGACGGACATTTTGATCTAATTATGGAAATCAGGAAATTCCCCAGTTTTCAGGTGCCTGTGTATTTTGATAGATATGTTTATGAGCATATTTTGTCCTTTGTATGAGCATGGAATGGCCCAGTGTCATTGTGATGTGGATCAAATAAAAACCAATCTGGATAAGCTCGTTCATGTTATGTGCTCAATTTGTTTTATTTGTTCTTTATAGAAACCAAAAATTAAGTAAACCTAATAAAACGGTCTTGCCACCAACATGGATTTATGTAGCTTAGTCGCTATCAAGTACAAGGTACTGTTTTATTATCATTTTTAAAAATTCAAACTGATGGTTTAGGAATGGACTCTATAGCTGATGGGCTTCCCATTTGAAACTGGAATCCCATACCTGAACTATGAATTGGTGTAATTTGCTCCATCCAATGGGAGGCTTGTTGGGGTACAAAAAGAAAAGGGACCGGGGATCAAGTAAATATATATATAAACTCAAATGCAGCCATTATAATCATATACTGTAGAAGCAGAAGGAAAAAAGAATAATACAACTTCAACATATTTTGTATGTGTACTGTTTTATTAGTATATTGCATTAGTGCATTAGATAAATTATCTTGTGAGATTCGGCCCTTCTCGCTTATATCATTTATTCACCAGTACTTCCCCCTTAAGCTTAAAAAATACAATTTCCTTAAATTCTATAAGATATTTTCATTCAAGTTCATATTGTCATATTTAAGTTTCCTTATCTTAAAATGAGCACAAGCTTTCTCTTTTTTTTCTGCTTTAATCTCCTCCATAGATCTTAAATTCTCACTCACATTATACCAATCATCTACATCACATCAGGGCTGTCCAACCCCCTTCTTTGTCCCCCCAGATGCTGTGTCTGTTTACTATATGTAAACTTTAAAAGGTATCACTGTAGAGATAAACTGCACCCTGCATTGTTTAAACCTCAAATTCTGACTCTAATCCCCTGTATCACACCTGTGATCCCCCTGTATTGTTCACACTTGTGACACCTCTATTGTTCATTCCCCTAAAGCCTGTACTGTTCTACCTGAGACCCAGACTGAAACTGCCCACATTGTTCACCTGTTCACACTTTATTCAAAATGCTAATGGGGCACCAGCACTGTGTCACTGTATGTAGTACATATTAGACTGAGAGCTTTACTAGTCTCTTGCTCTGTTCTGCCTTCCCTCCCTGCAGGGCTGGAACTAGGGGCAGGCAAAGTAGGCGCCCACCTAGGGCACAATCATGGGGGGGCACACTTTTAAGGGGAATTTCATTTCTTTCTTCTTTAAACCCTAAGTTGCTTGGCCTTTAATAGTTTTTCAACTTTATTAACCCGCTGTTCCAGACAGAATCACTCCCAGCTCCCTTTTGGCAGCTGCTGTCACAGGTACATATTTGTGGGCAATATCTTGGCTGCTACTTGCACAGGTAACAGATGATATGATGGATATTTGGCTGCTGCTGGCACAAGTACATATATGGAGGCAATAGTGTGTATTTTTTGGCTGATGCTGGCACAGGTACAAATTGGGGGCAATATAAGGGATTGGCTGCTGCTGGCTCAGGTACATGGGGCAATATGGTGGCTGCTGGCACAGGTACATGGGGCAATATGGTGGCTGCTGGCACAGGTACAAAGATGTTTGAGGGCAATATGATGGATTTTGCCTACTGCAGGAACAGATGCAAA